>NC_086444.1:347976858-348296858 GCF_028390025.1 Pseudophryne corroboree
CTCTGAGTAGACACTAGTGGGAGGGGGGGGGGGAGGATTTAATTAGATGTGATAATTTACTGGAGGGGGGGGTGGAGAGCCTAAGGCTTTAGCACCCAGGGCTATTTAATTAGAGCCCCTTTTCCTCACCCAGCAAAATATCCCGCTAACACTTGTTAACCCACTGAGTCTGGGATAAGTTAACGGACCTATGGACCTAGCCCACTGGAATTTACATCTCACTCTTCTACTTACACTCCAGTAATGGAACATAAAGTTGATGGGTGGCTCTAGTAGATTGGCTGATATCCTCACTGGCTGAGTAGGTAATGAAGTTGGGGCATATCCCAATGTCATTACAGTAACAGATAAGCAGATATGTCTATATGTTTTCATACCTGGGCTTTTGAAGAGTGTTATATAGAGTGAGGCTGCAACAGGTGGACATTTACTTTTTATACTTGTGCATTCAAACAGCAAATGTGATGTACATAAAGGACTTTATTGCAATTGTATTTTGGTTTCAGTACAGTCTAGTCCAGTGGTTCCCAACTTTCTTAAATAATGGCGACCTAGAGTATCAGAATTTGTTTCCCAGCAGCCCTAGGATAAAAGTTTATAATTGATAAATTTTGAAGAAATTTTTTTTATTAAATTAAGCAAATTTTACCAGTCATCCTTAGGTTCAGTTATGTGGTGGTGTGTTTCTGTTTGTCCACATATTTTATGATTGGCAGCCACTAGAACTGGTTTTGCCTTTAACTTTGACCATAAATAAATTTTATTTGATCCTTGACCACCAACCCATGGCACCCATGCAAAAGCCTCACGGCTCCCCAGGATGCCATGGCACACAGTTTGAGAACCCCTGGTATAGACTATTACTGTAGCGGCCCCCAGCCAAGGGGTGCAAGGATAAGCCGCAGTGGCACAGAGCTGGTTTGACCCATGGGTGAGTCTATCAGAGATTAAAAAAATGATGCCATCATTCCAGCCATAAAATTGGGGTTTACTCAATATCAGGCCCAAACTGTATTTCTATGACTGCATTATTGTTTTTTTTATTGTTTTTTTAATATAACATGGTATCCAAAGTACACATATGTACTAACCTGTACTGGGTAGGTGTTAAAGGTGAGATGGTCTGTGTTATTTCCTGATGAGATGACAAAAACTTCATCACTGTTTGAATCGGTCACTGTGACAGTGGACAGAGACGGTTCATCCTGGTATGTTTGATGTGAAACATCAGCAGCTACAAGATAAAAAGAGCACGGGCATGACAAGTTCATGCTGGAGCAGGATTATTGTGTCCCAGGACACTATGACACAAGACCTTGTGTTAACCAGAAAACATGCAGATTACCCTTTCTTTCTTTTTTTTATAATAATTTTTATTGGGTTTTGTCAATATATTATCAGTGGCATATAACAAATCAAATACAATCAAACATGAACACAAAGATAGTAAAAAGAAGTAATAACAAAAAATAGAGGAAAAGAGGAGGAAAGGGGAACGGGGGAGGGAAACTGCCAGACACAATCAACAGCAGTAAAAGAAAAGGCGGGCAAAGCCGCATCACAATCACGGAATCAGGGAATACGAAAACAAAATGTCTACTACCTAATCAGAAGAATTGATTTCAACTCAGGGATTTTCTGTAGGGGAATCGAGAACAGTAAAGTCTATGGGTGAACTGTAGATAACAGAATGACCCATGCGCTCACGGAACTCACTCCACTTAAACCACTTCATATGACTAGAAGAGGCAGAGGAGGAAAATGCCGTCTCCACCGTTTCACATAGGTAGTGCCTGTGGACTTTATCTAAAATAACAGCAGACGTGGGAACTAAAGGAGATTTCCACAGTTGAGCTATGGAGGCCTTAGTGGCAATCAAAATATGTCCCATAAGGTACCTGTCACCCTGGGACAGTGGCCCTGGGTAGAAATGAAACAGAGCCGTTAAAGGGTCTGCAGGGACATCAGTTCCCAACACCTCACCGACCAGAGAAAATACTTCCCTCCAGAGCGGTCGCACGACCGGGCAAACCCAAAACACATGAAAGATATCACTGATCGAGGCGCAGCTCCTCCAGCAAAACTGTGAAACTGTAGGCCAGATTTTATGCAGCCGCTCGGGAGTGAAATAGGCTCTGTGGAGCAATTTAAAAAACATTTCCGAGTGGTGAGCACATTTAGAAACCTTAAAGCAAGTACGGAAAATGACATCCCAATCCTCATCGGCCAGGACCCGGGAGAGGTCCTTCTCCCATTTAATCAAAGAGGGCAGTTTCCCATAGGCCCGTCCCGACAATAAGAACTGGTACCACCAAGAGATATTACCTCTCCGAGCTGTCAGTTGAAGTTTAGATAACAGTAGGGGAGGGCAAACTAAATTAGTCAAGGGGAATGAGATATGGCTCTGGATCCAGTGTCTCAACTGGAGATACTTATAAAAGTCCTGAGATGAAACACTGGCCTCACTCTGGAGATGGGAAAAAGGAACTAGGCCCTCTACTTGGAGCACATCCTTCAATGAGGTCACCCCCTTTTCAGCCCACGTGTCCAGGTTCAAAGAAAGAATTAGGGCAGCTATAGCAGACAGGGACAATCTCCGCTTGAGAAGAAATAAATTTACGCCAAATCTGAAGCGTAGTAGCTATTGCCTTACAGGTCTGGGTCTGGCGAGGAGTCACTGTAGCAGGTAACCATAGGAGATCAGGGAGCCTAAAGGGGGCCACCATGGAGCTCTCAATAGTAGCCCACTGTTTAGAGGACCCCGATAAAAAGCAATCATTAACCTGGCTCAGGATACAAGCTGATTGATAGGTCTCGAGGTCCGGGAAGGCAGCACCTCCCCTAAGTCTCGGAAGGGAAAGGGTATGTCTAGCTATTTTAGGTTTAGAGCCTTTCCATATGTAGTTGATTAGAGTTTGATTAAACTTATGGAGAAACGGCTTAGGGAGAAGTCTCGGAATAGCTCTATAGAGGTACATTAACTTTGGTAGGAGCACCATTTTAGCGGCCGCTATATGGCCCAGCCAGGACACCTCATGCAGCATCCAATCTTTGGTCAGAGTTTCAAAGGCCTGTAATAACGGCTTATAGTTGTAGTCGATCAAGTCGCGGTCTCTAGCTAGGTTAATACCTAAATATTTGAGGGATTTAGACTGCCACGTGTATCTAAAATCACTCTGAAGTGCCCACGCAGAATCTGTGGAAATATGCAAAGGGAGGGCCTCAGTTTTGGAGATATTCAATTTATAATAGGACACCTCGGAAAACTGCTTCAGAATCTGGTGAAGGGCAGGGAGAGAGAGCTCCGGTCTCGTTAGACATAAGAGGATATCGTCCGCAAAAAGACTGATTTTGTGAGAAACATCACCAATAATAGGACCATGAACATCCGCTGCCAACCTAATCGTCTCCGCCAAAGGCTCAATTGCTAAGGCAAATATAAGGAGTGACAACGTATAGCCCTGCCTCGTACCATTGGTGATATCAAAACTAGCAGATAGGCATCCATTAACTGAAACCATCGCCGAAGGAGAAGAATAGAGGGCGAGGATAGAGTCTAGTATACTTCCCTGAAAACCAAAGCGACACAACGCAGCCTGCACAAACCCCCAGTGAAGCCTGTCGAATGCTTTTTCAGCATCCAAGGAAAGTATTAGAAGAGGGGACCCAAGGGAATCATAGTAATCCATCACATCTAGGACTCGGCGAGTGTTGTCCGGAGCCTGCCTGCCCGGAATAAACCCGACCTGATCTGATTTAATAAGATGGGTTAGGAAGGGGCATATACGATTAGCTATCTTTTTAGCATATATCTTGACATCCGTGTTTAACAAGGCTATAGGTCTATAGTTTTGCACTGAGGATGGAGACTTCCCAGGTTTAGGAATAGTCACAATTCGTGCATTGAGCATTTCCTTCGGGAAACGCCCAACCAACGTGGCCTCGCCAAACACGGATGCCAGAACCGGGGCTAGCTCCATTTTAAAGGATTTATAGAAGTTAGCGGGGAATCCATCTGGGCCAGGGGCTTTATCAGGTGGAAGCGAGTCAATGGTCGCCATTATTTAGTCCGCTGTCCAGGGGGAGCTCAGGGACAGGCAGGGTGCAGAGTCTAGGGAGGGGAAGGATAAGGATTGGAGAAAAGCATCAATATCTACTTGAGAGGGCTGGGGGGTATCCAAATCGTCCCGAAGGTTATAGAGGGTAGAATAGTATTCTGCAAACGCGTCAGCGATATGGTGCGGATCAGATATATTAGCACCGCTAAAACATGGTGCACACGCTCCCTCACTTTACGCCCCCTCAATTTACTAGCCAACAGTCGACCAGCCTTGTTGCCAAAAACGTAGAATTTCTGATTAAGTCGCGCTATATTACGCTGCACTTCACGCAATGAGAAGGAATTTACTTTTTCCCGAGCAAGGAGAAGTCGCCTATAAAGAGTTTTATTAGTCGGGTTCACTTTATGGGCCCTCTCCAAATCAAGAGCCTCCGACTCAGCTTGATCAGAAGCCTGTTTATAGTCCCTCTTCGGCTTTGCAGCGACTTGTATGGCCGACCCCCTAACGACAGCCTTAAGAGAACACCAATGATTAAATATTGAAGTGTCGTTGGGGTCATTTTCACATAGATAATGGGACACAGACTGTTGAATCGCTTGTCTAGCTTCCTGACAGGAGAGGGCACCATATCCCAGTCTCCATGGCCCTGGGGCGACCCTTCTACCCCCTATATCCCACGCTAAAAACAAGGGAGAGTGGTCTGACCACGTCATAGGCAGAATATCAACTTTGCTGATGGAAGCTAACGTCCATCTGTCGGAAAAGGCTAAGTCTATCCTAGAATATGATCGATGGACATGTGAATAGAACGAATAGTCCCTCGTCGTAGGGTGACGAGATCTCCAGATGTCGTAAAGATCATATTCCACTATCAATCCACGAAAACCTTTAGCGGGATCGTGAGGTTTGAGACTATGTGGCACGGTCGTCCTGGACCAATCCATTAGCGGATTCAGAACTATATTAAAATCCCCCAGTACCAAGAGTGCGCCAATAGCGTGTCTGCAATACTGAGAAGAACTTTTTACAAAAGGCCAACTGTCTAGTGTTAGGGGCATAGCAGGACACCAGGGTGACATCTACACTATCTATCTTCCCAACCAAAATATCAAATATCTCCCTTCGGGATCAGGATATTGAGCTGAGAGACTGAACGGGCACTGTTGGGAGATTAGGATAGCTACACCCGCTTTTTTCTCCGGGCCATTAGCCGTGTAGCAATGAGGGAATTTAGAGTTCCGAAACAGAGGAGGTGCTGCCTCTTTGAAGTGGGTCTCTTGGACCGCGACAATATGAGCTTTGAGTTTATGGAAGTAGTTAAGGGCAAGCTTCCTCTTCTGAGGAGAGTTCAAGCCCTTAACGTTAAGGGAAACTATATTAAACATCGTAAAAAAAAGGTGGAGGTGCAATAGATGACAACCGCATTAGGCACTATAACAGAATACGTGTACTGGCAATAGGAAGACAAAAATTTTTTTTCAATAAAACTAACATAGAGGGGAGAAAAAAAACAACTGAACTGACCCCACCAGGGGCCAAAACAGGCACCATACCATGGTCACCTGGAGAATGAACGTGGGGGTTAGCGGCTAAAACCCCCGTCACCCCAAAATGAAGAACTGAAGGCGTTCCTTGGGGCCCCTCCGCGCCATCCGCAGCAGCGACAAAATCCGTTGCCCACTACGGAAGAACAACAGGAGGCCAACAAATGGCATAGGGAAGCCCGGAGGGTCCCCAAGCTAGAACGCCCAAACATATTAAACAACAGTCATAACAATGTTTAAAGTTAAAGCAGGAGGAGGAACGTCACTCCATAGAAAAGAACTCCCACTCTCTACCCAAGTAAACAATGAACTAAACAAGCAACAAATGCAGGTTAACGGTAGAGGAGCTGAGAGAGACTAGATTATATCGCGGCACAGGGATCAGCCCGATCCAGCCTTGGACCAGTCCTGGTGAAGAACACGAACAGGAGAGCTGCGGTCCGAAGGATCGACTAGGTTCCATCTCTCCAACATTTTCATGCCATCCGGCACATTAGTGAGAACGATCGTGGAGCTGTCCCTTGATATCAACAATTTAGTGGGGAATCCCCACTGATATGGAATGTCGGCTCTCCTGAGAACACTGGTAATAGTGCAAAAAGAAAAAGAGGGTGTTCCGCACTGGTAAATGATAACAGACAAGACCTTATTATGAGGAAATGTGTCCGTGACCGACATCGGAAATGTAACACTGATGTGTAAATATGCCGTCGGTGGCGCTCCCAGAGTCAGTGGGTTTACATTGAAAAGAGGGGAAAAAAAGAAAGACTCTGTGCTGGGGCACTCTTTATGAAAAAATGAGAATAAAAATTAACCTTTATTTAGGATCATATAAGATATAGTGTGACAATCAAGATCAAGTATTTTTAAATAAAAATATAAATACCAGAATTGTATAAGATTAATTAACAGTAAATACTGCCAAGGTGAAAAATTATTATATATAGTCACAGGAGTGGCTTAACATATGTCCACTGACAATGAGTGAATAGCCAAAGTCTCCTAAGGTGATATCCCGTCGGTTAATCTGAGCACCAATAGATTGAAAGGTTTGTTGCCTAATGTGGTGTGGATCCACCTTCTGTGTAGATGTCTAACAGTGGTGTCACCATAGGCATTTTAATGCAGCGGATTAGATAAGAGTGTATAATCTGCTGAGTTGATAGGAAATTAGTGATGACCAACAGATAGTGGTTTAAGTCATGAAGAGGTGGTGTTACACTGGTAATAGGTTAAAAGGATCGGCGTTTCAGTAAAGTGTCTCTAGAAAAATTCACTGAACAGCTGAAGGGAGCCCAGCGCCTTTGCAGTATCCGAGGATGGCCTGACTGCCCGTAGTAAAGTTTCCTTCACATGAAAATAATGGATCCTCATCAGGACATCTCTGGGGACATCCGCAGGTGCGTTCCTAGCTTTGGGTAAGCGATGGATACGGTCTATCAGGAGATCACTAGAAGTAAGTGACGGGGCCAGTTTCCGGAACACCGCAATAGCGTAATCGTGTAGAGAACTATTAGAAACAGTCTCCGGGACCCCTCTCAATTTCAGGTTATTTCTCCTTGATCTGTCTTCCATTTCCATCACCTTTTCCCTCAGAAGAGAAACCGCCATTTCCAGTTGATCGTGAGAAGAAATAAGAGCGTTATGGGAACCCACTACTTCCTCCATCTTTGTCTCGAGGTGATCCGTCCGGCCACCTAACTCGTCAACAGCTTGCTGGCACACATGGAGTGAGGCCCTAAATTCCGCAGCTACTTCATCTTTGAAGGATGATAACAGGGCCTTCATAGAGCCAACCGTAAGCGGGTCGCTATCATCCATAGCGGTATGCTTAACAGGCGCTGGACCCGGTGAGGACGCACTACTACCAGAAGCCGAAGCAGGAGAGAGTCCTTTGGAAGAGGAAGCACTAGATTCTTGCGGCTTGGCAGGTTTGGGTGACGGTTTAAAGAAGGCAACCTGAGAGGCAGTTTTACCAACATTCACTTTTTTAGGAGGCATAATGCAAAGGAGACGTGTATTATGGTAAACGAGTTCAGTGGGTCAAGTATAAACGAAAGGACAGCTCCACTATAGATAAACTTGTTATGACATTACACTAAACAGAGGGAGCGACATGAGGTCAAAGAAGCTTCATTCGCACTTGCGGGGGTTCCCAGCAGAAGGGAGCATCCTCAGTGTAGGTGCGAGAAAGCAGGTGATAGAGACCAACAGGTAGCAAATCCAATGCAATGGATGCGGCCGCACCGTGATGAATTAGTGGTCGCAATACCCTCTATCTATAGGCCAGGTAAGTACAAAGTGTTGAAGACCTCCCGGAGCAATGCCCCTCCCCTTGACAGTGACTGGTGTGAGTGAGCAAGGTTTTGGCTAGATATGTAGGGGGCAATGCCACCCCCAGACTAGCACAACACTGTACTGTATGGGCACCTTGCCAGCAAGTAAAATGGCGCCCGCCAGCCCTTATTATTGGGCTCCAGCAGCACATATATCAAGCCTCAGGCAGCAGGGTCAGTTCGTTGGTGGGGGCGGGAAGCAGTCCGGCAGCCGCAGAGAGGACCTCAGCCCAGCGGGGAGCGGGGAGCAAGCGGCGGAAGCGCCGGATCCCGGGCGCCCTGTCACGTGATCGGCGCCGCCCACCGCCAGACAGCAGAGAGACATTCGAGTGCCGCGGCCAGCGGGTCCCCCCGCCGCCAGTATCAGCTGGGCGGGAGGCAGCTGCAGGAGGGGTAGTCAAACTGCGAAGGGACGGAGGACACCGCAGTCCACGGCCACAGGTAGCTCCACTTCCGGTCCGGGCCAGGAGCAAATTGAGTCCCTAGCTCCAACCTGGCAGACAGGCCGCAACCCGTACGGATACTGGATGCACCCGCCGGCTCCGCGATCCTATCTACCAGGTGCAGGGGAGTCTCAGCAAGTCAGGTAGGGTCCCTACGGACAAATAAGCAGGGTAGGTAACACATTAAATAGGGCCCAAGCAGGAGCTCAGTTTCTGCACAGCTGCTGCGTTCCGATGCCAAGCCACACACCCCCAGATTACCCTTTCTAAATGTTTGGAATTAATAGCTTTGCCCTCTTCATATTATTTCATTGATATTTGCAGGAAAGACAAATTCCATTTGATGTCTGTTTAAAAGAAAACAACAGATCTTTGTATTTACTTGAACTTAATTAGTATTTTAATTTTGTATTATCCAAAACACTGACAGTCTTCAGTACAGCATTATTGAGGTAATTCTGAGTTGATCGCTCGCTAGCTATTTTTTGCAGCACTGCGAACAGATAGTCGCCACCTATACGGGAGTGTATGTTTGCTTTGCAAGTGTGCGATCGCATGTGCAGCCGAGCGGTACAAAAAAGTTTTGTGAGGTTTTTTGAGTAGCTCAGAACGTTGCGATCAGTTCAGCCTGTTCTTGCCCGGAATTGACGTCAGACACCCGCCCCGCAAATGCTTCGATACGCCTGCGTTTTTCCAACCACTCCCAGAAAATGGTCAGTTGACACCCACAAACGCCCTCTTCCTGTCAATCTCCTTACGATCGGCTGCGCGAACAGAATATTCATACAATCCATCGCTCAGCAACGATACGCCTTGTACCCGTACGACGCGCCTGTGCATTGCGGTGCATACGCAGTGCTGACCTGATCGAAGCGCAGTGAAAAATCTGAGCGTGCGATCAGGTCGGAATAACCCCCTATATTGTGTAGAAATAGTGTACTGTAACCTTAGGATTTACTGCTAGCACTCTCAAGCTATATCTCCTGGCAAAAATACTAGTATTATTAACATTAATAGTGAAACCATATTCCATTTACAGTTAAGAACAAACTGAATAAAATGCTGCCAAGATTACAAGAGTTTTAATACAAGATAATAAGTGCAACATATTGCAAGAATAAAAAGTGCTTGGAGGGCCATATAACTCAGTAACACAGCAAAGTTGGCCTGGAGCCCAGTGGTGAATTTCCCATTAGGCAGGGGAGGCACGTCTCAAGTGGTGACACTTGTTGGGGGCGGTACTTGGATGCTTGTTTTTGTTATAGTCAGTCCGAAATGTACTCTTGAATGGAGTGTAAATGGGTAACACATGCACATACTGCCTCCTATACTGTAACCCAGTGATTTTCAACCTTTTTTTACTCGCGGCACACCGAACAATATTTTAAAATTGCCAAGGCGCACCATCAGTTCCCCATAGAAAAAAACAAAACACACACATTGGCCCTCACAGTAAAACAAACAAACAAACAAACAAACACATTGGCCTACACAGAAAAAACAATCACATTGCTCCCCACATAAATCATGTTGCTCAATACATAAATCCTATTGCTCCCCACATAAATCAATCACATTTCTCCCCACATAAATCCTATTGCCCCCCACATGAATTATTCACATTGTTCCCCCCATAAATCCTTATTCTCCCCACATAAATCCTATTGTTCCCACAGGAGAACTAAAATAACAAATATTAGCCCCTACCGGTCAGCTGTCCTCCTCCCTGTCCCTCAGTGGCGGGGGTTGTTCATAGTGGAGTGCTGCGAATACTGAGCAGCGGGCGGTCGGGGCAGGTGTGGATGTGGGTGGGCAAGGAAAGCTGTGTATGCAGGCAAGAACTGGAAGATGTGTATGCAGGTGGGTGGGCTGGCTGGGTGGTGAGATGCGGCGGCCGTGACCTGTGATATCACAACGCCGCGTCTTCAAGGCATACTGTAGGTCACGGCCGGAGCACGACTAATCCTCTAAGAAGAGCCCGGGCCAACAGTTCACTCTGAAGGTGCAGGATGCTGCTCTGGCTCCGCGGCACACCTTGCACTGGTCGCGGCACACTAGTGTGCTACGGCACACTGGTTGAAAAAGCCTGCTGTAACCTGTCCTACTTAGTGAATAGGTATACATTATTACAAATCCAAAAAGTCATAATGGCATTTTTATATTATTATTCTATTAAATTGGCTTTCTTCAAATGAGTGCTTACAGCCAATCAATAAAAACAATACAATTGGGTGCGAGAAGGGGAAGGGGGGGGGGGGTAGAGAGTAGCATTATTGTTGTGCCTAGGGGCGCCCTCACCCCTAAATCCACCCCTGCTGGGGCCAGATGGTTGTAAGAGTGTGCTAAGTGGGCAGATATAAGTTTTGTTTGAACTGTGTAGAGGACAAGCAACTTCCTTAAGAGAGGAGCTTTCAACAGAATGCTTCAAGGTTTGTGCAAGGGAGGGATTTCTACAGGGTGTGTGAAGCCCCAAAAAACTGTGAAAAGGGAGTAGGTCTAGTAGGGAGATTAATGAAGAAAAAATATTTTGCGGATAGCCTTATATTTTATTGTAAAATTATTATTATTAAAATTGTATTATATTAAATTCTGTACAATACAAGCAACCAATGTAAGAACTGACAGAGCGGAGCAACAGAAGAATGTTTTGCAAGGAAAATCCATCTAGCCTCTGCATTCAAATAGATGGTAGGGGTAAAAGCCTGTTTAGGGGAAGTCCAATTAGGAAACTAATAACAAATGTGGGAGATAAGGAGTGCCTGAATTAAAGTCTATGATTTTCTTTGTGAGATACATGCATATTCTGGAAAGTTTCTTAGATATACAATATGTAATAGGCAGTTGAGGTTTTAGGTGCAGGCTAGCAGGGCAAGCGCCCGGGAGCGCTGCAGCCCGAGGCCGCGGCCGCAGTCACCTCGCCAGCGCCATCTGAATTGCCCACACCCTGCTGGCTACTCACTTCCACCCAGCGTGTGGGTAAGTGAGTGGGAGCTGGAGAACATACTGATGCGGCCGGATGGGGAGTGACAGGGACACAGGCAGCAGAGCGAATGGCACACTAACACACACATATACATACATACACACACACTCTATCTATCTATCTATCTATCTATCTATCTGATAGATAGATAGATAGATAGATAGATAGATAGATAGATAGATAGATAGATAGATAGATAGATAGATAGATAGATAGACAGATAGATAGAGATAGACAGATAGATAGATAGATAGATAGATAGATAGATAGATAGATAGATAGATAGATAGATAGATAGATAGATAGACAGATAGATAAATAGGTGAGGGAGAGAGACAGACGCTCTACCTGGCGCAATGTGTATAAGGGGCTCCACGTGGTGCAATGTGTATAAGGGGCTACCTGGCACAATGTGCACAAGGGGTTCTATATGTCGTAACGTGTATAAAAAGCCTCTACCTGGTGTTACGTGCATAAAAGTAGCTCTACCTGATGTAATGTATATAATACCCGTCGTTTTCATCTCAAAAATATTTCTAGGATCAGACCCTTTCTCATCCAGGATACCACTAAGACCCTTCCTTATCCATTGACTGGTCAGCTCTAGACTGGACTACTGTAATCTTCTCCTATTTGGCATCCCTGACAAATGTCTCTGTCCACTCCAATCTATCCTCAATGCTGCTGCTCGGCTCATCTTCCTCACCAAACGTACTGTATGCACCTCCCCTCTCTTAAAGCCCTGCACTAGCTTCCCTTCCCCTTCAGAATCCATTTAAAGCTTCTCACGCTCCCCTACAAAACCCTCACCCACTCCTCACTCATTTACATCTCTGACGTTATCTCCCTTTATACTCCTGCCCGTCCTCTTTTTTCCGCTAATGCACGTTGCCTCTCCCACACCTACCTCAAAGATTTTGCACTTGCTGCTCCCTTTTTCTGGAATTCTCTACCTCTTCCCCTCAGATTGTCCACCTCTCTACAAAACTTCAAACGGGCTCTCAAAACCCACTTCTTCACTAAACTCAGCTGTCATTCATCCTAAGCCCTCTGTCCCACACTCACTTTCGACCCCATCTGTGTCACCCCTGTCTGTGTGCCCCTCCCCTGTAGAATGTAAGCTTTCACAAGCAGGGCCCTCTTCCCTCATGTGCTTTTCCATCTCTTGACTTAACCTATCTTCTTTTCAACATTCCCTTTGATGGCACCAATTCCCCCAGTTTTATGCATGCTCTGATATTTCTTTCAGTGTCGTCTGTTGATGCAGCTATATTTATATACCCTGTACTTGTGCTATATTGTCTTTAACTGTAAGTCACTGTTTTCTTGTTTTGCCTATTTGTTTATGTACTCTGTAACTGGGTGCTGCGGATCCAATATGGTGCCATATAAATAAAGTATAATAATAATAATAATAATAATAATAATAGTAATAATAATTATAAAAGGGTCTTTACCTGGTGTAATGTGTATAAAAGGGGCTCTACCTGGCATTACATGCATAAAAGGAACTCTACCTGGCGTAATGTGTATAATGGGCTCTACCTGGCACAATGTGTATAATGGGCTCTACCTGGCTTGTATAAAGTGTACTACTGTGTGGCGTATTGTGACCGATGGATACTACTGTGCGGCAGGGCCGGTGCAAGGTCTCTCTGCAACCTTGGCGAAGCTTCAGCCTAGCGCCCCCTAACCGGCAAAGCCCACCACCCCTACCTGTCGGAGGGGAGATGCAGGTGGCCACTAGGTGGGCTGGGGTGAATTGCATCATTACATGTACAGAGAAAAGGGACAACACTCAAGGACTTTTAAAATGAGAAAATATATTGTAAATAAAGTCACAACATTTTGTTACTTTGTTCACAATATAGAAAAGAAATTGGAGGAAGAAACTTAAACAGCGCTTCATATTACTCCCCGGATCTCATAAACTTCATAGACATGTTTAAAAATTACATTTTACCTTTACAGTTTGTTCACAATATACCTTCACTTTCAAATCCTTGAGTGACGACCATTGTTTCTGCCTATGTATACACACTAGCTGGAATGTTAGGAATTGTATAGGACACCAAGGCCAATTTAAATTTTTTGGCTGGGTGCCGACATAATATATGTAATTGTATGTGTATACACACATATATTTGAATGCTTCTCATTGTGTTCCATCCTCCCATCTATAAGTTCATTACTAACCCCCCCAAATATGTACTGTATTGTGCCCCAGTGCCTGTGTTTTCCCTATTATGCTGTTTACAAGTGCAAAACACCCATTTGGCTGTAAGTTCTGTACTGTCTATGGTCCCGCAGAGACTCCTACGGGTTACTTACCTCAAAGTTGTTTCATTGTTTTACCTCATCATTGGCAGGGTTCTTCTTACAAGAGGCAGCAGTATTACAGCAACGCTGCTGGGTGCAGACATGTGGTTAGGTGCTGCTTACTGCTTGAGAGCCGGGATCCAGGGGCTGTGAGGTGTATCAGGGCTATGAGAAGCTGCAATGGGGGTGCCCCTTGGGAACCATAGTTGCATCTGCCTCCTATGTGCCTTTACATGACTTGGTGTTACGGAAAGCGGTTAAAATACCGCCAGTTGGGATCCCAGCAGTCACAATACCGACATCGGAATCCCAAAATGCGTTGAAATGCCGCCGCCAGAATACCTCTGTGGGTGTCCACAACACCCATAGAGGGAAATAATACCTGTGGCAAGCACCGCGAGCAATCATGTCTGCAGCGCTCACCCTGCTATCTGCATACTGGTGGACGGGATCCCGTAGTCGGGATCATGACAGCCGCACCCCGTCCGCCGATAAATCGTATGTATCCCGATGTTACACGTGTACGCACAGAGGAAGCGCTGACACACTATGTGGTACAGCCTGATAGTGGTGGCTGCATCTGATGAGACCCGCAGCAGCGGCCAGCGCGGTATAAAAGGAGGAGGCTGCATACAAAGATTTCCTTCAGTTTTTTGCTAGATGAATTCAGTGGTGCCCTCCAGGAGCCGGCGACCATGGCAGCCTTCTAAAGCTGCCTAATGGTAGAGCCGGTGTTGCTGTGCGTGAACTGGCACTATTATGTGGCCATGCCATTTCCACATAAAGCCATGCCACTATATATTTTTACTGCTTTGAATGGGGTGGGGGTGCGCCAAAGGAAACGTTCGCCCTGGGCGCCACAAGGTCTAGAACCGGCCCTGGTAACAGGATTCAAAAACAGATTGAATTTGGGGGGATAAAGAGATCATTCTGAGTAAAGGATGATCCTAGGCAGAGAATTTGTGGTGTAGGATTTATTGTCATGTCAACATAAAAAGATGTTAGATGACTTCCATTGGCTGGTGAGAGTAATATTAGCTCTGATTCAGAAAGATTGAGTTTCAGGTGGTAAAATTACATCAAGATGGAAGCAGAAAGACATAACACATTCCAAAACAGATGGTGAGAAGAACTGAAGAGGACAGGTCACTTTGGAAATCATCTGCATAGAGATAATACTGCTATATGTTAGAATCAACTTGGTGCATATACTATTGCTATCCTTGTCTAACAGTGTTACATATGCTACCCTTGCACAGATTTCAGCATCTTCAGATTTTAGGGAAATGTCCGGCACAGTCAAGACTTTGTCCTAACTCCAGGGATTTATTTATTTATTACCAGTTATTCACATCAGTCCCTGCCCCAGTGGTGCTTACACTCTATATTCCCTACCACATGTACACGCACACATAGACCGTAGGGTTAATTTTGTCAGGAGCCAATTAACCTACCAGTATATTTTTGGATTGTGGGAGGAAATCTGAGCACCAAGAGGAAACCTACGCAAGCACGGGGAGAATATACAAACTCCACACAGTTAGGGCCATGGGGGGAATTTAACCCATTACCTCAGTGCTGTGAGGCAGTAATGCTAACCATTACAACCTCTGCACTGCCCCAGACATGTTCAGCATCATGCTGCTCTCCCAATCTGTCCATCAGCAGCTCTTATCTGGTTGCAGTATTCATTGAAGGAGGATTCAGAATGAAGCTGGCTCCATGATGTCATTGCAGAGAACCGTGACAACATCATTGGTAATCACAAGCCCTGCTCAGTTCGTTTCCCACATTTTGCAGTAGAGGTGGCAGCTGTCATATGCCTTCCTTACTCTAGCCGTGTCATGTTCTTACAAACTTTCTTATTTTGTTTCATATGATTATGTAATCCCACAAGCACTACTCTTGCCCACTAAAATAATACAAACCTTTCTGGGGGGTTTTTTCATTTTGTAACCTGATTACCTGAAGTCAGAAAGTGTGAACAATCATCATATTGTGTAACTGTCAGCTGGTACAGCAACCACCCATACCTCCTTCAGATATAGAGGTATGGGTATGAATTCAATATGATCTGGGACCTTGACTTTAGAGGAAGGGAAATTTGCTTTATGTGGAGGGTTTATATAAAGCTAAAGGACCATTTAAACATTACTTGAGGGTGAGCTGCAGTATTAGTATCATTAACATGGAAGTAGCGCTGGTATCATCATGTTGAGGTTTCCAAAATGTTTACTATGCCTAGGGTTCCATCTGAGCTCCATATTTAGTACATACAGATTTCATGTCACAGAGTGAATACAATATATGGATGTGGGATGGATGATACAGAATAGCATTAAACCTTGATCGCTCCTCACCTTGACTGGTAGATTCCAACTCCCTGTTTTGAAGATCTTCGGCTATCACCAACTGGAGCTCATTGACTTCCAAGGCTGTATTCTGAATGCCACCCTGATAAAAAGGTGTTTAATAAAATACAGTACCACAAATGATACGAAAACATGGTCTATGGAAAAATATCTGTGTTCACATATCCTTTAGATTCATTTTAGTACTTTGTGAATCATATTGCCATCATCCTAAAATATCTCCAACTACTGCAGCACTCCTGGAAAGCTTTTGGTATCAACGATTAATTTATGACCTAACTTAGCTAGCTGTAACAAAATGGAAAATATTAAACTTGCGACTGGCTGATAATAACCCTCTTATAGCCCTGATGGGGAAATCCTAGTCTACACAGCACTGGTATATTTTTTCTCAATTTATGTTTTTGAATTTCTATTGTGACTTTTATTTGTTAACTGTCTTGGTGGTTCATCTATATAGTTCTTCATTTCTGCAAGTACTATTAGTTTCATATGTCTACAGGACATCTATGTGTCCTTTATATCTCTTCATAAGTATATTTTTATGACATTGTACGTGCGTGATTCTTTGCTCAGATTGCTTTAGAACCAATTAAAAAATATATATATTTAAAAATATATATATACATCAAACTTACTACTTGTGTTGTCATCTGGGTGTCATTGTGTGCTCTCTTGGGACATATCTTCTGCCTAAATGATCAAACACATATTATGAGCAACGTTAGCTATACATGTTAAAACATTTATCACTCATCTCAATCGCTTAGTCCTCTATTCTGAAAATAAGCAAACCACTGACTTGGCATTTACAAATACAACCCATTAGAAATGGGCTATTTAGTTTGTGTACTGCAAAACTAAAAGTAGAAGCTTCATTAATACCAAATTAATCATTGGATAAAGTAGATGAACTTCAAATTAAAGTTTTTCAAGAGTTTACCATACTATTTTTCTTTTCCCCTTCATTCATTCATTATTTGATACATGCAGGTTATTTTCAACCTAGCTAATGTATTGCATACAGATGGCACCAATTTATCAAATTACAAAAGATGGGCATCGGATGTTGCACAACAATATTTAACAGACCAAACAAACAGGTAAAAGAAAAAATATGCAAAAGCTGCAAATAGACAATGCTTTAATGAGGCAACAGACCGAGTTACAGTGCATGCCAGACAGGATTTTCAGTATTAGTAGAAGTGGAAGAAAGACCAAAAAGATAGTAGAAGGAATATCCTGATATAAAAGAAGATGTGTGTGTGTGTTTGGGGCAGGTGGAGAGAGATAGGCAAAATAGTGCTAGACGCTGGTTATCTCTAGGCAACATTCTTCAACCCATTTTGATGGGTTGCGAAGGTTACTAGTCATCATCTCTGTTCAGTAGGCATGCCAGATCATGAATAGGGTTCATTTTAGCGGGGGAGGGGATTATTTTTAATCAACTGTCAAATCTCAAGTTTACATATATGTTACATTAATCTTATTTTAGTGACCAATGACATCCCGAGTGGTAAAGAGAAAGACGGTGGGAGAGGGATATCCAGTTATAAAATAGATCTAAATATCACAGCAAAAAAGGAGTAGTACTGTAGGCAAACCAAACAGGTATGGATAAACAAGCCTTCATGCAGACATTCGAGACATCTTGGGTAGATTTACTCAAGTTTTTAAAAATGAAAAGTTGTGGTGTTGCCCATAGCAACCAAATTCTATAATTTTCTAGAATCAATAGAGAAATGATAGCTGGAATCTGATTGTTTTGTATGGGCAACACTACCAATTTTCAGTTTTAGAAGCTTTAGTAAATCTATCCCCAGGTCTCAATTTGTTGAATCTTGACGATTCTAAAGATAGTACCAATGATACCAGAGCTTATATGCATTTGTTAAAAAAATTAATAAAACAAAATCCCCACAGATTGAGCTGGAAGATGTGTTTTCACAGGAATTCTTCACAGTCATCATCATCATATGACTCTCAAATTTGCCATCCACTTTACTTCATGGGCCTCTTTAGGGTTAGGTCCAAATGGCTTAAGTGGTCTATTTGGAACTCTCAGCGTGCCCTCAATTAGATTTTAATGTGTATATATACTGTGTACAGTTTACTGGCATATATAGATCTAGTAATATACAGTCATTACATTCTGGATTGTGAATTAGGCACTATCGATACAGTTTGCTGATATAATAATTAAAATTTTCCATAGATCAGGAACAATATAAACTGTCAGTAGGCATAAAAAATAGTACATTCACTTGTAGACAGGATAAAAATGAATAAAAGAAACAGAACAATAGCAATATAAATAATAGTGTAATCTTGCATACACTATTGCATAGTAAATGATTGCTCTAAAGATGTCTAGAAACATGAGTAAGAAGACAGAACCTAGCCCAAGACTATCAGACTTAACATGTGCCCCATTCATTGAAGGGTTTCAGAATGTCCACAAAATACACTGAGTAAACTGTGCTGCAATTTAAGAATGCTTTCAAGTTCAAAATTCCCAGAACGCCTCGCTGGCCAACATTTGTAAAATCTGCTCTGCTTTGCTCCCATAAAGTTATAGGGATCAAAAGCATATATAAACAAACAAACAAACAAACAAACATCAAAGAAATAAATGGGATTGGTAGGATCTACTTTGCTTTAGGAATTTATGCAGCACACTAGACAAAGTAATTAAACAGTTTAATTATCTATCACTCTGCATGAATGTCTCCTAAAAAAAAAAACACAACAACAACAACAACAACAACAACAGAGAATCGGCATTAGGTACAAACTGCAATTCCAGTCAAGAATACATTCCTCTGGTAAAAGCATCAACCACTTAATATTAGCCCTTCTTCCCCGGCAGGAAGCCATTCTGGTGGGGATATAGTTTGTAGAGATTGTAGGATTTAAACTACAAATATTTCTATAACATTTTTATTGGAACTAAGATGTACAGAGTGAAGCCAGCACCAGAACTGTGTTTTAGGAGGTGTCGCAAACAACAATTACTGTAGTAAGGCAATAAATAGATACATTTAAGTACTTTAAAGAAGGAGCGAGTTTAGCTTAACATTAATAAATAAAGCGGACAACTGCACTGGGTGGGATCACTGACAGGCATTTTATATAATCCGATTAAGTTGTGGTCTTCTGCAGAGTTCTAGTCTCGTGACACAGGCATTGTGTCTTTGATGAAGTGATTGTGGCACTGTAATAGCAAAGTTACCAAACTATTGGCAGTAATCTGGCAATAATGTCCATTGTGTTCAAAGTTCAAACATCTGTTATAAATAGTGTAAGGCTAATTTTTTGTTATATTCATAGAAGGACCCAATTAAATTTTCATTCAAGAACAGGATTTAGCATTGTGCTGCAGACTATGCTGTCACTTGTGCGGAGAGGTTAGGGGGTCGGGAGAGGGTACCATTAGCTCCAGGGTCATGCTCTTGACTCAGGGGGCAGTAGTTGCACTGCTCATTAGTATTAAGGAAAATTGACATGAAAGGGGGAAATGTATCAAACCTTCTAAATAATGGAGAAGTGGACAAGTTTCCAATAGCAATCAATCAGCTTTTAGTTAGCACTGTATCAAGTACATTGTATAAAATGACAGGCAGAAGCTGATTGGAAAAGTTGCCTACAGCAACTCCACTCTTCAGGTGGTTTCATACATTTACCCCATAATGATAAAAAAAAGATAACCAAACTAAATTAATGATAATACTACAAATTATTATTATTATTATTATTATTAGGATTTAGAAAGCAGCTGATGGTCAATCATTTTTCAGCAATTATTTGTTGAATAAATAACATTGCTGCGATCAGCAATAATAAATAAACATAAACAGTATTGTTCTTTTAAAAATGGCTGGCAGCATCTCTGGAAATCTGTGATTTTGTGAAACTGTAACCTATGACATTTTCCCCAAAAAATGTCCTTCAGAATTCTATCTATTACTCATTTAAAGCATGGATATTGGAAATGGGCCATGTCTGATACCAAATTGCAATCTAAGTGATGGAATGTATTTTGCAGGATCATTGTGGCTTTACATGTGGAGAATACTTTTGGCCAGTCTCCTGTGTTGGCAGGGTATTGACCAAGAGGATGAAGGAAGGTATTCTTTCAACCCAACTCCCACTGACCAAAAGGGTTAGAATTCCTGGCTGACTAAAAGATGACCCTTTCAGACACACAGTAAACAAGGGATACAGTCCAGTACCTCTTTGTGGCAGATACAAATGAGCCATGAAATACAATCATTGGCAGCACGGTGTGTGCCCTCCCTGTGCCTGCTTGATGGCCCACATAATCTAACTGACTTGTAAGAAAAGGACATAGCCAAGTGTAATAGACACTATAGACTAAAGTGGATCACTTGCTGCCAGTTCAGATTCGGGTGGTCTTCAGTATGCCGACTGACGGGATCCCGGCGCACAGTATACCGGCGCCGGGATCCCGACAGCCGGCATTCCGACACTTATTCTCCCTTCAGATTCATCACCATGAAGTAATTCTACTGCTGCCTGATGTGTGTAAAATAGCTTGGACTATACATTATTGATCTCGCATACTAACACACTAACATTTCTGTTCCACACTATTTTGGACATTATAAGCACTTCAGCAGCTAAACAGTAAGCCTATTAAGAGGAATGAAAACTATAGCAAATTGATGCATTTCACAAAATCAGTCAGTCAGAGGTGGATAAAACAATATACAACTCAGAAGCCAGCCAATAATACATAGGAGCCAGGGAAGTTGTGTATTCATTTACTTCAATAGAAATTACTCCCAAAATATAGAGGCCAGAGGATTTTGTTTGTTTGGGGTTTTTTGCCGCAATACCTGGTACCTGGGTTTTGTATAACCCTTGGAAATCTTCATAAATTAATAGTGAAAACTTGCCACAGCTTTATAAGTGGTTATTAATTTAAGCTAGCCATATTCTAGCCAATACCGTCACGTTCAATTTAAGGATTTTCCACTCATGTGAATGGGAGTGTGTGACACCTCCCACACTGAGTGCCAGCCACTGGCATGAAAGAGAAGCATCCGTCAGGTTCTTGCCTGTGAAAATACCAGCTGTCGCTCCTCTGTGTCCGTGATGTCACAGCACAATACTCTCCCATCGCCTGCCTCATGAGGAGAGAGGTGCCATTTCTGGGTGGAGGCCTCTTCTGAGTTTCTGGTTGCTTCAATGATTTTCCAGCCATTATTCAGTGATGTTATAGCACTTTGCTGATATCACTACATGTATGGTCACACAAACCATGCACTAGTTTCCAGTAACACTGACATGTAAGCAAACAGCAGGACAAGACAGCCATATAGAGTTATACATTTGCCCAGGTCTTAGCTCACCATGATGAATCATATTAACTTTCAAATGTGTTTGTAAACATAGCAGATATTAGCACTGTCTACTTATGTATTGCATAATGGAGTTAATAAAAACAGTTGGTAATTTGACATGAACATTTAAAAATAGATTCTTACCTATAAGACAAGCAAAGCACCAGCAGCAGAACCAAAGCAAACGAGATGGTAGCAGCAATCACAGCTAGCAGCACAACACCTTCCCTGCCCCGTCTCTCCTGAACACCCATAGTGGTCACCAAAGACTGGTTATGGTAAGAGAAAAGTATGGCAAAGCCTCGGCCATGGTTAGTGGTTGTAATTAGCTCCAAAACCACCTCAATCATTTCAACAGGAGACCCAAAGGTCAAACTTTTGTTTAAGGGAGAATTTGATCCACAAAAGCGAGAGGAGTAAGTGACAAGGTCTGTGATATAGAGAACATCAAATGGGCACACTTCCAGTACTGGAGGCGTTGTTGTGAAGGAGTCAGTGTCCATGCTTATGGACGATGATGTTGCATCTTCACTCACCTGTTGAAAAAATATGGTTGTCATAGTAGTAGTGACTGGAGCCAGAAAATTCAAGGGTTTGTTGACATTTTCAGTAAGATCGACAACATTTTTTGTAACTGTAGACAATCTCTCTTTCTGAGATGTGTCTGATCCTTGACCACGGAGGTTTTGCTCTTTTGTCAAATCTTGCAATTCTAATAGCTGTTTAATTCCTTTATCACTCTTGTACCATGTCTCTGGAGTAATAGCTTGGTTGATGGCCTCATTTGCGTGACTTTGCTGTTCTGCAGTTGGTATCATTTCTAGGTCATTTGGCAAAGAAACCTCAATATGACCATTCTGCCTATCTCTCTTATGGACAGAATGCGAATGGGGATCAGAAGAATAGTCGTATGAAGGTTCAGCATTACCTTCAAATACATCGAAGTCCAGAGTTTCCAGGACTATGCTAGAGCCAGCAGGCACAAAGATCTGCCACAAACAGTGTGAGCCAGGGAGGTAGTTGTTGGGGAAACCCGGAGATAAAATCAGGTCTTTGCCCGTGGGATTCAGCACAGCTCCACAGTCATAATATACCTAAAACAGAAACAGAATCAATGTCTTCAGAAATCACAAAACAAATAGACTCGTACATGGGCATACATATTTGCACATGTACATCTATCCAGGCTAAATCACTGACAAACATACAAAATACAATATTAATGAACATTAATGGTCACTTTCTTTATGATGTAATTTTCAACTCATGATACTAGCTGGCAATATAGCAGAGACTTGTATGAGGGGTGTGCAAAAAGTTTCCGGATGTAAAGTGCATAGGTGGAATCCGGATGATAGACAGTCAATAGATAGACACAATGGGGTATATTTACTAAGCTCCCGATTTTGACCGAGATGGTGTTTTTTCTTCAAAGTGTCATCTCGGGAATTTACTAAACTCAAATCACGGCAGTGATGAGGGCATTCGTATTTTTGTTAAAGTCAAAGAAAAAAATTACGAATGAATACACCATCAGTCAAATACGCCTGTTATTTGCTAGAACTCGGTAATTTACAAAAATTTGTATTTCACAAACACTGCCGGCAATAGCCAAACACTGCCGTGAATAAATACAAATCGTAAAAAAAAAGCAGTTTTCAAATAGACCTGCTTTTTTTGACCATGTTCTGATAGGCAAGCACGGATCCGTGAGATCCGTGCATGTTTATCAGTGGTAAGGGGTGGTAAAGTGTTAAATGTAAGAAAAACAAATGCGTGGGGTCCCCCCTCCTAAGCAAAACCAGCCTCGGGCTCTTTGAGCTGGTCCTGGTTGTCAAAATATGGGGGGAAAAATGACAGGGGTTCCCCCATATTTCATCAACCAGCACCGGGCTCTGCACCTGGTCCTGGTGCAAAAAATATGGGGGACAAAAAGCGTAGGGGTCCCCCGTATTTTTTGAACCAGCACCGGGCTCCACTAGCCAGGTACATAATGCTACAGCCGGGGGACACTTTTATTGTGGTCCTGGCGGCCCTGGCAATACATCCCCAACTAGTCATCCCTGGCCGGGGTACCCTGGAGGAGTGGGAACCCTTTAAATCAAGGGGTCCCCCCCCTCCAGCCACCCAAGGGCCAGGGGTGAAGCCCGAGGCTGTCCCCCCCATCCAAGGGTGGCGGATGGGGGGCTGATAGCCAAGTGTAAAAAAATCAGAATATTGTTTTTAGTAGCAGTACTACAAGTTCCAGCAAGCCTCCCCCGCAAGCTGGTACTTGGAGAACCACAAGTACCAGCATGCGGTGGAAAACCGGGCCCGCTGGTACCTGTAGTACTACTACTAAAAAAATACCCAACAAAAAACAGGACACACACACCGTGACAGTAAACGTTTATTACATACATGCACACCTCCATACATACATACTTACCTATGTTCACACGAGGCTCGGTCCTCTTCTTCATGTAGAATCCTCGGGGTACCTGTGAAAAAAATTACACTCACATAATCCAGTGTATCTTCTGTTCTTTGTATAATCCACGTACTTGGCAAAAAAACAAACCGGAAACCCGACCACGCACTGAAAGGGGTCCCATGTTTACACATGGGACCCCTTTCCCCGACTGCCAGGACCCCCCCTGACTCCTGTCAAAGAGGGTCCCTTCAGCCAATCAGGGAGCGCCACGTCGTGGCACTCTCCTGATTGTCTGTGCGCTCCTGTAGTGTCAGTGAGGCTGCACACGGCAGAGATACAATGTAGCGCCTATGCACTCCATTGTATCCAATGGTGGGAACTTTGCGGTCAGCGGTTGACCGAAAGTAACCTCACCGCTGACCGCAAAGTTCCCACCATTGGATACAATGGAGCGCTCCCTGATTGGCTGAAGGGACCCTCTTTGACAGGAGTCAGGGGGGGTCCTGGCAGTCGGGGAAAGGGGTCCCATGTGTAAACATGGGACCCCTTTCAGTGCGTGGTCGGGTTTCCGGTTTGTTTTTTTGCCAAGTACGTGGATTATACAAAGAACAGAAGATACACTGGATTATGTGAGTATAATTTTTTTCACAGGTACCCCGAGGATTCTACATGGAGAAGAGGACCGAGCCTCGTGTGAACATAGGTATGTATGTATGGAGTTGTGCATGTATGTAATAAACTTTTACTGTCACGGTGTGTGTGTCCTGTTTTTTGTTGGGTAGTAGTACTACAGGTACCATCGGGCCCGGTTTTCCACCGCATGCTGGTACTTGTGGTTCTCCAAGTACCAGCTTGCGGGGAGGCTTGCTGGGACTTGTAGTACTGCTACTAAAAACAATATTCTGATTTTTTACACTTGGCTATCAGCCCCCCATCCACCGCCCTTGGATGGGGGGGGACAGCCTCTTGCTTCACCCCTGGCCCTTGGGTGGCTGGAGGGGGGTGACTAGTTGGGGATGTAATGCCAGGGCCGCCAGAACCACAATAAAAGTGTCCCCCAGCTGTGGCATTATGTACCTGGCTAGTGGAGCCCGGTGCTGGTTCAAAAAATCCGGGGGATCCCTACGCTTTTAGTCCCCCGTATTTTTTGCACCAGGATCAGGCGCAGAGCCCGGTGCTGGTTGATGAAATATGGGGGAACCCCTGTCATTTTTTTCCCCATATTTTGACAACCAGGACCGGTTCAAAGAGCCTGAGGCTGGTTTTGCTTAGGAGGGGGGACCCCACGCATTTTATTTTTTTATTTTTAACACTTTATTTTTTTTTACGAAAGGTGCACAATGCAGCCCTGCACGGATCTCACAGATCCGGCCGAGATTCATTGTGTTAATGTCGGCAGTGTTTTACTATTCACTCCCGTAAAACACTGCCAAAAAATAAGAATGACATCGACATTGGAAAACACGAAAATGCAGAATACGACAGCATAGTAAATTAGTCGTAATAAATTCAAAAAGTTGCAATTTCACACATTCGATGTCATTCGTGTTTGAACTTTAACCTCATTCTGAAAATAACGAATTTTAGTAAATATACCCCAATATGTTAGACAGACAAGGTCGACATTAAAAAGGTAGACATTTGAAAAGGTCAACAGGGTCTAAAGGTTGACCTGAAAATGGTCGACATAAGAAAGGTAGACAGAGTTATTTTAATTTTACATGTTTTTTTACTTTTTCATACCTTCTCTATCCATGTCTGCACAGAGTTGGTTAGAAACCTTGTGGAGAGCGCAGTGAGCCACCAGACCCAAATGCGTGGCGAGCAAAGCAAGCCCAGCAAGGGGATGCCTTTTTAACAATTAGGGGTCCCAGATGATAAAACTATCCACACAATCCCCCCAAAAATGCAAAAAAATTATGGTGTCTACATTTTTTACGTCGACCATTTTCATATCGATCTTTTGACCCTGTCGACCTTTTGACTGACTAATATGTGGTGTCTATCTATTTACTGTCTAACTAGACACTGTCTATTATACCACACCCGCACAGGTAGAGTAGACAAATTGGGGGTCATTCAGAGTTGATCTTACGTAGCAACTTTTTGCTGCCCATGTGATCAACTAGACGCCGCCTATGGGGGAGTGTATTTCTGCATAGCAGGGCTGCGATCACTTGTGCAGCCCTGCTATGCAAAAAAAGATCCTCTAAAACAAGACCAGGGTAAGAGTTACTTACCCTGTGCGATCGATCCAGCGATGCAGGTTCCCGGGATTGACGTCAGACATCCGCCCTCCAAACGCCTGGACACGCCTGCGTTGGACTCGCCACTCCCCGAAAACGGTGAGTATCCGCCTCCCCGCTGTCAATCTTCTTGCGATCGCGTTAGTGATCACTTTCTTCTTTCTTCTGGTCATTGCCAGGCGACGGCACCGCACAGCTGCACCGCGCATCCGCAGTCCTAACCCGTTCACACCGCTGCAACAACCAGCAGCGTGCATACGGGCCAGAATGACCCCCATTGACTGTCTGTTTATGAGCTGTAATCTCGTACTAAAGTTCTGGTAAATTTGTCAAGCAATAAAACCATATGTAAGCAGCACTATACACTGAAGAAGTCAGCATGTTCACTTCCTTCACAAACTCATCATGGAGCTCAACAGAGGCATGGAGAGCCATGATCAGCTACGATTGCAACAGTGGTCTGCGACAGCAGGAGCGTTTTGAACGACTGCAAGCTGCTTTTGGGGTGGAACAGTGCTGAAAGTAGGGTGGTACGGAGTGGTATAAAGTACCATTAAGAAATATGGTGGTGGTACTCGGTACTACCAGCCCACCAATGGGGCATAATTTATAAGGGGCATTTTTGTGTGTGAGACATAAAATTGTTTCAGTGGCATAACTGTGTGTGACATAAAATGTAATAGGCATTACTGTTTGTGGTATAATATGTAATATGAATATTGTGAACAATTTTGGGCACCATACTACAAAAAGGATATCCTGGAACTAGTCAAGGTTCAGAGACGGGCAACCAAACTAATTAGGGTGATGGAGACACTGAAATACAAGGAAAGGCTTGCAAGGCTAGGCAAGTTCACACTGGGAAAGAGGAGACTAAGAGGGAACACAGTGGCAAACGCAGGATTTGCATGGGGGGGTTTCCAGAACTGGGCGGAGCCAATCACGGGGGTGGGGACTGAGGTGACCCAGTATATGCTGGGTCCGTAAAACTAGTGTGTCTGTGTGTGTGTGTGTGTATGTATATATATATATATCTACACATATATATATATATATATATATATATATATATCTATCTACACACATATATATATATATATATATATATATATATATACACACATACACACACACGGGTGGTCTTCAGTATGCCGGCGGTCGGGCTCCCGGCGACCAGCATACCGGCGCCGGGAGCCTGACCGCCGGCATACCGACACTTATTCTCCCTCGTGGGGGTCCACGACCCCCCTGGAGGGAGAATAGAATAGTGTGGCGCGCGTAGCGTGGCGAGCGCAGCGAGCCCGCAAGGGGCTCATTTGCGCTCGCCACACTGTTGGTAAGCCGGCGGCCGGCTTCCCGGCGCCGGTATGCTGGTCGCCGGGAGGCCGGCCGCCGGGAGATCGTAGTGAACCCATATACACATATACATACATAGCATATTAAACATGTATATATATATATATATATATATATATACACACACACACACATACAGTATACATATATATATACACATGTATATATATATCATATGTGTGTGTGTGTGTGTGTGTTTATATGTATGTATGTATGTATGTATATACATGTGTATATATGTAGGCACATGGATATATATGTACTATAATTACAATAAAGTAAACTTTTAATGCACTTGCAAGTGCCACCAGGAAGACAGCAGGCTGCAGAGGACGCTAGACAGTCATTAATAATACTCATGCAGCTAAAAAAAAAAAAAAAAATTTTTTTTTTTTTTTTTAGTGGAGGGGGTTTCTGGGTACTCGGAAACCCCCCCTGGGTGCGCCACTGGAACATGATCAATATTTACAAATATATAAGGGGACAATACACAGAGCTTGCGGGGGATCTGTTTTTGGTAAGATCAACACAGAGGACATGTGGACACCCACTTAGGTTAGAGGAGAGGAGATTTCGCACACGGAGGCAAAAAGGTTTTTTCACAGTAAGGACAATATGTTTTTGGAATTCCCTGCCTGAGAGAGTAGTAATGGCGGACTCTGTCAACATTTAAGAATTGGCTAGATAACGTCCTAATGGATAAGGATATACAGGGTTATGGTGCGTAGTCATGAACTATAGTTAAAAAAAAGAGGAATAAGGAATAAACACAACGGCTGACATTAGCAACAGACAAAATTAGTCCTAAAAAATAATACAGCATAGGAGACCACATATAGGTTGAACTCGATGGCCAAATTGTCTTTTTTCAACCTCAGAAACTATGTTATGGTGTCTAGCATAATGTTTACTGGGCATTACGGTGTGGCATAATGTTTATTGGGCATTACGGTGTTTGGCATAATGTGTAATAAGCATTACGGTGTGTGGCATAATGTGTAATGAGAATTATGTTGTGTGGCATAATGTGTAATGGGCATTACAGTGTTTGGCATAATGTGTAAGGGGCATTACGGTGTGTGGCATAATGTGGCCATGCCCCTATTGTCATGTAGCCACTCCCCTAGTTTTGTGTGACCATGCCCACTCACGACACGTGACCACGCCCATTTTTTATATCACTTTAGTACTACTAAGAAAAAAATTCTACTTGCACCATCCCAAACCACTGTGTTTGAGTGGTGGGACACAGTTCCAGGAAGACTGTGTCCGCCAACATCGTGGAGAATGTTGCTTCCGTGTGGGCCATAGCTGAGGTAGACACCAGGGTGACCATGGAACAGTCAGAGAAGGAGATAGGCATCTCATCCGGATCCATCTGCTTGATAATCCACAAAAAGCTTGGCCTGAGCAATGTTGGGTTCTCCATCTGCTAACTGAGTGCAGGAGGAGGGTCGGATGTGTCGCAACATGTTGACCAGGTTTGATAGCGGTCACTCACATTCTGTCTGGAAGATTATCACTGGCGATGAATCCTGGATCTACAGTTTCGACCCCGAGACCAATTAGCCGGCCCGGTGAACCCCAGATGGAGGTGCGCCACCACAGATGTTCCAACATGAGCGCAGCATGGCCAAGCAGATGGTGACTGTTTTTGTGGCCAAAACTGGTCATGTAAGTACCATACCAAATGTGCAGCAGCACACCATCATTGGGACCTGGTACTCCAACCAATGCCTGATGCATGTGCTGAAAGCCATTTCCATGCGCCGGCCAATAACTTGCGCTCTTCTCCATCACAACAATGCACCTGCCCACAAGTCCAGGAGAGTGGTGGATTTTCTGGCCCATGAACGCATCCAGGAGCGCAAGATGCGTGGGATTTGTTTTGAGTCACCGGAAGGTGCAGTGGAGACCTTTCTCCCCGTACTTGCGTGGGTTTCCTCCGGGTACTCCGGTTTCCTCCCACAATACAAAAATATACTGGTAGGTTAATTGGCTTCCAACAAAATTAACCCTAGCGTGAATGTGTCTGTGTGTACATGTGATAGGGAATATAGATTGTAAGTTCCACTGGGACAGGAACGGATGTGAATGGGCAAATATTCTCTGTAAAGTGATGCGGAATTTGTGTGCGCTATATAAGTAACTGGTAACAATAATAATACCTGCTTAGGACTGATCCAGCTGCTTCACCAAGTGGTTTGAGTGCATGCAACTTTGCATAGACTCCTCTGGCGAGTACTTTGAAAAAAATTAATGTTCACCTTGCTTGTAAATAACATCCCTCGTATAGCAACAATACATAATAGAATTGCATTCCTTTTTACCATGCAAGAACCAATATAAATCATAATTATCATACAACAGCAAATCATTAATTCAGAGCTTCTATTCATTTCAAAGACATTTTTATATCATCTATTAAAAACAACTTTCACTGGCAAAAGTGAGGAACAAAGAAAAAAATATGTATGATTAGCATCTGGTTAACATGTACAATATGGAGAATGTGTTTAAAAAAAAAAGACTGGCTGGATATCTGCATAGACAAATGGAAAACTGGCATGACTACAAAGAAATCCACAAGGAATCCTCACATATTACCCCAGATAATTCTGTTCCTACTGAGTTGCAATGAATCCAAACATGCAAAGTGCACATTTACAAAGCAGCCAGCGGGAACCTAGAACTAGACCTGCTAATCAACATGTTGGACTGAACTAACGCCATTATAACAAATTCATTTAAGGTATATTAAAACAAAAATAAAAACATATCTGAAATAATATTTCACACTTGATACTGTTTTTGATCGTTCAGAATTATATTGCAAAATATAAAAATGGCAGTAATTAATATATAGAAGCAGCTTCTACATAAAGCTGAATTTTATTCATTACGCCACCAGAAGTGCAATTTCACATTATTGTGTTGTAAAAGATTACTGACAGGGAGTGGAGAATTTTACTTTTAAACATACACATTTGTGTTGAGAAAATGGAATTCTACAGTCACTATCTTGCAGAGAATATGTGCGTCAGTAAATTTAATGGTGCATATCCTAAACATCTGTGGTATGCAAGGCATCAGATGTTCTAATGAGAGGGTGAGTTTGTATTATTCAATGATGTTACAAGATTTCTTCCGTGGTCCTGAAGTTAGAAAACCACAGTTCTAGCCTGAAATAAAAATAACCGACTACATGCACAGTAGTAGACAGAACAGTCCTAAATGGGAGTGTTCACAGAATACCTTTTAGTACCTTTTGTGGGAATGTCCCAAGATCTGAGGCTTTTGGGCAAAAGTAACTAGCTGCATTACTAGAACAGGTAGTAGAAATCCTCTCTCTGGCCATATCTATATTTACGCTTTACCTTAAAAACAGTGTGATAAGGACAACTGTCCATTATACTCGTAACGCTCTTACTTTGGCTAAAGTCTGAATAGCCAAAATTTGTCTGGCTGTCAGGGGCCCCACTTTCACGAATGGAGTTTGATGAATAAAAGAAAGGAACATGAATGATTCCTGTATACGGAAAGGAATGATTTGCTGAAATATGTAGGTATCTGAAACAAATCTCATATACAGTACTTTGGATGATGGGGTAGGGCAGCATTCTCGGATCGATGTAGCGTTCAACTAGTCTGTCATTTAGGCTTTCAGAGAGTGTCATATCTGCTATATCAAATACTGAACATACTGCACGTGTGGCCAAGGTATTTTCACCTTTTCCAATTTTATGTTACCTACTCACCTAACAACACTGATACTTACTGAATTGCTGAACATTCTGTATTGCTCTAGCGCTCTATATAGGCAATATAAGTGGACACGCTTCTGTTATGTTTTTACTATTGAGACTATTTTATTTAAATTAATGGGATTGTGAGTTTTGCTTATATGCACTTCAAAAGCTTAATAAAACAAACATGATTTAAACACAATGTCCTGCTACTACTAAAGTTTGCTTCAAAAGCTTACAGTCTTCTTAGGAAACCAAACAATTATCTGCATAAATCTATTACAGGTTGAGTATCCCTTATCCAAAATGCTTGGGACCAGAGGTATTTTGGATATCGGATTTTTCCGTATTTTGGAATAATTGCATACCATAATGAGATATCATGGTGATGGGACCTAAGTCTTAGCACAGAATGCATTTATGTTACATATACACCTTATACACACAGCTGGAAGGTAATTTTAGCCAATATTTTTTATAACTTTGTGCATTGAACAAAGTGTATCTATATTCACCCAATTCATTTATGTTTCATATACACCTTATACACACAGCCTGAAGGTCATTTAATACAATATTTTTAATAACTGTGTGTATTAAACAAAGTTTGTGTACATTGAGCCATCAAAAAACAAAGGTTTCACTATCTCACTCTCACGCAAAAAAGTCCGTATTTCGGAATATTCCGTATTTCGGAATATTTGGATATGGGATACTCAACCTGTATAAGAAAAACAGAGCCTGAAGCATAAATTCTTTAAGAACGCCAAGTCATAGCATTAACAAATTCCATTTAACAGTCACAACACTTATTGAATAAAAAGTTCTAATAGAACAGATAGATAGATAGATAGATAGATAGATAGATAGATAGATAGATAGATAGATAGGAGCATATAGGAGCATTCACTCCCCTTGGCTTTTTACCTATTTTGTTACATTACAACCTTTAATATAATTTTTTTTTTTAATCTGAATTTTATGTGCTGGATCTGCACAAAATAGTCTAAGTTGGTGAAGTGAAATGAGAAAAATTTCTATAAAATTTTTTTTTTATAAATAAAAATCTGAAAATTGGCATGTGCATATGTACAGTATTCACTCCCTTTGCTATGAAGTCCTTCAAAAGTTCTGTTGCAATCAATTACCTTCAGAAGTCACCTAGTTAGTGAAATGAAGACCACCTGTGTGCAGTTGAAGTGTCACATGATCTGTCCGTATAAACATACCTTTTCTGAAAGGCCCCAGAGGCTGCAACACCACTAAGCAAGAGGCATCACACCATGAAGACCAAGGGGCTCTCCAAACAAGTCAGGGACAAAGTTGTTGAGAAGTACAAGTCAGGGTTGGGTTACAAAAAAAGTTGTTGAGAAGTACAAGTCAGGGTTGGGTTACAAAAAATATCCAAATCTTTGAAGATCCCCCGGAGCACCATCAAATCCATCATCTTCAAATGGAAAGAACATGGTACCACAACAAACCTGCCAAGAGAGGGCCGGCCACCAAAACTCACAGACCGGGCAAGGAGGGCATTAATCAGAGAGGCAGCACAGAGACCAAAGGTAACCCTGAAGGAGCTGCAAAGTTCCACAGCAGAGACTGGTGTATCTGCACATGTGTCCACAATACGCCGTACACTCCATAGAGCTGGGCTTTATGGAAGAGTGGCCAAAAAAAAGCCATTAAATAAGAAGGCACATTTTGAGTTTGCCAAAAGGCATGTGGACGACTCCCCACATATATGGAGGTAGGTGCTCTGGTCAGATGAGACTAAAATTGAACTTTTCGTCCACCAAGGAAAACGCTATGTCTGGCATACACCCAACATGTCCCATCACCCCAAGAACACCATCCCCACAGTGAAACATGGTGGTGGCAGCATCATGCTGTGGGGATGTTTTTCAGCAGCAAGGACTGGGAAACTGTTTTGAGTCAAGGGAAAAATGGATGGTGCTAAATACATGGATATTCTTGAGCAAAACCCGTTTCAGTCTGCCTGTGATTTGAGACTGGGATGGAGGTTCACCTTCCAGCAGGACAATGACCCAAGGCATACTGCTAAAGTAACAACTGAGTGATTAAAGGGGAAACCTTTAAATGTGTTGGAATGGCCTAGTGAAAGCCCAGATCTCAATCCAATTGAGAATCGGTGCTCAGACTAGAAGATTGCTGTTCACAAGCAGAAACCATCCAACATGGAGCAGTTTTGCCTTGATTAATGGGCAAAAATCCCAGTGGCAAGATGTGGCAAGCTCATAGAGACTTATCCAAAGCGACTTGCAGCTGTAATTGCCACAAAAGGTGGCTCTACAAGGTACTGACTTTAGGGGGGTAAATAGTTATGCACGCTCAAGTTTTCTGTTATTTTGTCCTATTTGTTTGCATCACAATAATAAATAAAAAAATATTCAAAGTTGTAGGCATGTTCTGTGAATGAAATGATGCAAACCTTCAAACAATCCATCTTAATTCCAGGTTGTGAGGCAACAAAACATGAAAAATGCAAAGGGGGTGAATACTTTAGCAAGGCACTGTAGAGATAGATAGACAGATAGATACACACACACACACACACACACACACACACACACATTCCAGATTTACTGAACAGGGTCACTATAAAAGAAATAGACACTTTCAATGTTTTATACAGTATAAAACAATGTATTATTAATATAGTCAAAATACTTATATGGATATGTAGTATATGTCTGTAAGTTTAGATGATTAAGCTATACATGTTCTATGTGTGAGCCTTTTGTCACACAACAGATATCAGTACAATAGTACAATTTGTTCTAAACACAGAAAATAGGATTTTAATACCTACCGGTAAATCCTTTTCTCCTAGTCCGTAGAGGATGCTGGGGACTCCAAAAGGACCATGGGGTATAGACGGGGTCCGCAGGAGACATGGGCACACTAAAAAGACTTTGACGGTGTGAACTGGCTCCTCCCTCTATGCCTCTCCTCCAGACCTCAGTTATAGGAACTGTGCCCAGGGGAGACGGACATTTCGAGGAAAGGATTTTTGTTAAACTAAGGGCGAGACACATACCAGCTCACACCACAAACACACCGTACAACTGGATCAGCAGGAAAACCAGATAACAGTATGAACTAACAACAGCAACAAGCTGAATATAACGGATACACAAACCTTGTGTAACCGAAAGTAACCAGTATCAATACAAATGCAAGGAACAGTCTGCACTGGGATGGGCGCCCAGCATCATCTACAGACTAGGAAAAAAGGATTTACCAGTAGGTATTAAAATCCTATTTTCTCTTACGTCCTAGAGGATGCTGGGGACTCCAAAAGGACCATGGGGTCTATACCAAAGCTCCAGACCGGGCGGGAGAGTGCGGACTACTCTGCAGCACCGATTGAGCAAACATGAGGTCCTTCTCAGCCAGGGTATCAAACTTATAGAACTTAGCAAAAGTGTTTGAACCCGACCACGTAGCTGCTCGGCAAAGTTGAAGTGCTGAGACCCCTCGGGCAGCCGCCCAAGAAGAGCCCACCTTCCTGGTAGAATGGGCCTTTACTGACTTCGGCAACGGCAGCCCAGCCGAAGAATGAGCGTGGTGAATCGTATTACAAATCCAGCGTGCAATAGTGTGCTTGGAAGCAGGATTTTCAATCCTGTTGGAAGCATACAGGACAAACAAAGCCTCTGTTTTCCTAGTAAGAGCCGTTCTGGCGACATAAATTTTCAAAGCTCTTACGACATCAAGAGATTATGGGACTGCCACAGCATCCGTAGCCACAGGTACCACAATAGGTTGATTTATGTGAAACGAAGAAACCACCTTTGGCAGAAATTGTTGACGAGTCCTCAATTCCGCTCTATCCACATGAAAAATCAAATATGGGCTCTTGTGAGACAAAGCCGCCAATTCGGACACTCGTCTGGCAGACGCCAAAGCCAAAAGCATGACCACTTTCCAAGTGAGAAACTAACTCAACCTTACGCAAAGGTTCAAACCAGTGAGACATAAAAAACTGCAACACCACTTCAAGATCCCACGGTGCCACGGGTGGCACAAATGGAAGATGGATATGCAGCACTCCCTTCACGAAAGTCTGAACCTCAGGAAGGACGGCCAATTCTTTTTGAAAGAAAATAGAAAAAGCCGAAATCTACACTTTGATGGGACCCAATTTCAGGCCTGCATCCACGCCTGCCTGCAAAAAGTGGAGGAAACGACCCAAGTGAAACTCCTCCGCAGGAGCTGTTTTGGTTTCACACCACGACACATACTTTCTCCAAATACGGTGATAATGTTTTGCCGTGACCTCCTTCCTAGCCTTAAGGAGAGTGGGGATGACCTCCTGGGAATACCTTTCCGAGCTAGGATTTGGCGTTCAACTTCCACGCCGTCAAACGCAGCCGCGGTAAGTCCGGAAACTTGCAGGGCCCCTGCAGTAACAGGTCCTTTCTGAGAGGAAGCGGCCAAGGATCTTCTACTAGTAATTCCTGAAGATCCGGATACCGGGCCCTCCGTGGCCAATCTGGGACGACGAGTATTGCCTGAACCCTTGTTCGTCTTATGATCCTCAACACCGTTGGAATGAGAGGAAGCGGAGGGAACACATACACCGACTGAAACACCCACGGAGTTACCAGGGCATCCACTGCACAGGCTTGGGGGTCCCTCGACCTGGAACAATACATCAGAAGCTTCTTGTTGAGGCGAGATGCCATCATGTTTATCTGAGGAATTCCACAACGCCTTGTCACTTCTGCAAATACCTCTTGATGAAGAGCCCACTCTCCTGGATGGAGATCGTGTCTGCTGAGGAAGTCTGCTTCCCAGTTGTCCACGCCCAGGAGGAAGACTGCTGACAGAGCGCTCATGAGCTGTTCCGCCCAGCGGAGAATTCTTGTGGCCTCCGCCATTGCCGCCCTGCTCCTTGTTCCGCCTTGGTGGTTTACGTACGCCACCGCTGTTATGTTGTCTGACTGGATCAGGACAGGGAGACCCTGAAGAAGGTTCTTCGCTTGCAGGAGTAAATGGATCTTAACTCGAGAACATTTATGTGGAGACAAGATTCCTGGCTTGACCAATTTCCCTGGAAACTTCTTCCTTGTGTGACTGCTGTCACGATCCGGGTATCTGGACGCCATTACCTGCCGTTTAGGCGTCTTCTGAGACTGGCCCAGCGTTCCAAATCCGGATCTCATCTGTGTCAACACTCTGCACATCCCTCCTGTCATTCTGAGACACTACCACAGCGGCGCCATGTTTGAATCCAACATGGCGTCTCCCGTCCTCCGCGGCCTCCGCCGCCGTTACTGTGTTATTGCTGCGGGTTCTCAGAGTAATTTATCATGCCTCCCGCAGTCTCCGCTGTCCTTCATGTGTCCCAGCATGTAACTGTTATATAGCGTCTCCTGCCCTCCGCGGCCGGCGCCGCCATTATCACTATGTTTGCACATATCATTCCAAACCAGGTTTTCCCTCCAGGTTCCAGCATGGGCGCAGCCATGTTGGATTTGATCACATGCTCCAATTCCTCCAATCCACCATCTCTGGAATCTGCATAATTGCCCAGCCAATGCGGCATAGCAGCAGGTATAAGTATCCTGTGTCTAGGCCAGATAGAGGTCAGTGCTTTGAATGTCATACCTTGTTCCAGTCTCTCTCTCCTGTGGCTTGTTTCTCCAGGTTCCAGCTCCTGTCTCCAGCATCCACAAAGAGACCCGCACCTGCTTTCCATCCTGCGGTGCAGCCTGACTTTGCAATCCTCTGTGACTGATCCAGCTTTCAGCTATTACTTCGTTTTCTTCCAGCTTCCAAGCTTCCAGCTATTAACCCATCTGTTTCCAGCAACCTGCTTCCAACAGAATTCAGCCTCCTTAAAGACCGGTGTTCTCCCAGCGGATTTCTACTTACCAGCAGTATCCACTACCACCGGTAACCACTCTTCATTTCATCTGTTTCCACGCACCCTAGCATCTTTCAGTTTTAACTCCGTGTCTCCACCATCTGGCTGGTTCCGTCCAGTGACTCCTATAGTGCATTCCAGTTACCAGCATCATCTCATACACCTACTGGCGTGTTCCTCGGTTGTCTCCACTACTACAGCCTGGCCTGGTAAGGTTATCCTACCCAAGGACTATAACATCCGTTCTGCAACCTACCAGTGCCCTGTTATACCTTTTATGGTTTAGTGATCCAGGAACTGTATTATCTGCCACTGCTAATACTGACTGTGAACGCTGTTGTGATTATACGGAGTCTGTTTAATAAACATTCATTTGACTTTTAACCTGCTTGTCATGGTCACACCTTCGGGTTTCCTTCCACACTTACATGTCCAGGGGTCTGATTAAACCATCTAAGTTTAACTTCATTCCAGCCCCTACAACGGAGGCTTCCTCCAGTCAGCCTAAACCCTCAGTTGTGACAGTAAGCACTGACCATATGAATCCAGCCGGAGACCAGGATCAAGCGGCTAGACCTATGCAAGAACTGGCAGCCAGACTCGAACATCAGGAGGCTGCACAAGGTCACATCATCCGCTGTCTCCAGGATCTCTCTACTCGGCTGGATGGGATTCAGACGACCCTCCGTGGACCTGGCACGTCTGGTGCGTCCACCACAGTGACTCCAGCTGTAACCCCACCCGCCTTGCCCATTTCCATACCACGTCTTCATCTTCCAACGCCAGCAAAATTTGACGGATCTCCAAGGTTCTGCAGGGGATTTCTCAACCAATGCGAAATCCATTTTGAGCTTCAATCTGGCAACTTCCCCAGTGACCGTACCAAAGTTGCTTATATTATTTCTCTCCTCAGTGGCTCAGCCCTTGATTGGGCATCACCGTTATGGGAGAAGTCTGATCCCCTGCTGTCCTCCTATACTGCCTTTGTAGCATCATTCAGGCGCATCTTCGACGAGCCGGGCCGGGTTTCCTCTGCTTCATCTGAGATTCTCCGTCTACGCCAGGGAACACGTACTGTGGGACAGTATCTTATACAGTTCAAATTCCTGGCATCTGAACTGGCCTGGAACGACGAGGCCCTGTACGCTGCATTCTGGCATGGCTTGTCAGAACGCATTAAAGATGAGTTAGCTACCAGAGACTTGCCTTCTAAGTTGGATGAGCTAATTTCACTATGCACGAAGGTTGATCTACGGTTCAGAGAGAGAGCAACCGAGCGAGGAAGATCATCCGTTCCTAAATCTTCTGCTTCTCCTCCTCGTCAACCATCTCCATCCAAGGATGAGCCTATGCAAATTGGTCGTTCCCGTCTATCTCCCGCTGAGCGCCGAAGATGCCTCTCCGAGTCTCTATGTCTCTACTGTGCAGCTCCGTCGCACACTATCAACGCCTGTCCCAAACGTTCGGGAAACTCCAGATCCTAGCTCGCCAAGGAGAGGGCCGGCTAGGAGTAATGATCTCCTCTCCATCTCCTCATGATTGTAACCTCCCAGTGTCGCTCCAAATTGCTCAACGTTACAGGAACGTCATTGCCCTCCTTGATTCCGGAGCAGCTGGGAATTTCATAACCGAAGCTTATGTTAAACGGTGGTCCCTACCCACCGAGAGACTGTCCTCGTCCATCTCTTTGACTGCCGTGGATGGCAGCAAGATTTTTGACGCAGTCATTTCCTTAAGGACTCTTCCAGTTCGTCTGAGAGTGGGAGTTCTTCATTATGAGTATATTTCTTTTCTAGTGATTCCAAGAGCCACACATCCAGTGGTTTTAGGCCTTCCATGGCTCCGTCTCCACAACCCATCAATTGACTGGACGACTACGCAAATACTGGCATGGGGTCCCTCCTGTGCTGAGACTTGTTTAGCCAAAGTTCTTCCTGTTTGTTCTTCCTTCCCCAGGTCATCTGATGTTCCGCCTCCTTCATATCAAGACTTCACGGACGTGTTCAGTAAAGCCTCTGCTGATATCCTTCCTCCTCATAGAGAATGGGACTGCCCAATCGACCTCATTCCAGGGAAGGTTCCACCGCGAGGCCGAACTTATCCGTTGTCTCTGCCTGAGACACACTCCATGGAAGAGTACATCAAAGAGAACCTGGCGAAGGGTTTCATCCGACCATCTTCTTCTCCAGCCGGCGCAGGCTTCTTCTTCGTTAAGAAGAAAGACGGTGGTCTGCGTCCGTGCATCGACTACAGAGGTCTGAACGACATTACCGTCAAGAACCGATACCCTTTACCCCTGATTACCGAGCTCTTTGATAGAGTTAGTGGTGCAACCATTTTCACAAAGCTGGACTTGAGGGGTGCCTACAATCTCATCCGAATCCGTGAGGGTGACGAGTGGAAGACCGCCTTTAACACCCGTGACGGACATTATGAGTACCTCGTCATGCCCTTCGGATTGAGCAACGCTCCAGCAGTCTTCCAGCACTTCGTGAATGAGATCTTCAGGGACATCTTGTACCGCCATGTCGTGGTTTATCTAGATGACATCCTCATCTTTGCTAATAATCTCGAAGATCATCGTTTCTGGGTAAAAGAGGTTCTTTCCCGTCTCCGTGTCAATCACCTCTATTGTAAATTGGAGAAGTGTGTGTTTGAAGTTAAAACCATTCCGTTTCTAGGTTACATTGTGTCCGGTTCCGGACTAGAGATGGATCCTGAGAAACTCCAAGCAATCCAGAATTGGCCTATACCCTTAACCCTCAAAGGGGTCCAGAAGTTCTTAGGGTTCGCCAATTATTATAGAAAATTTATACGAGACTTTTCCACCATTGTGGCGCCTATCACTGCATTAAGCAAGAAAGGTGCTAATCCGTCCAAGTGGTCCGAGGAAGCTACGCAGGCCTTTCACCTTCTGAAGCAACGGTTCATCTCTGCACCAGTTCTGAAACAGCCCGACACCGACTCTCCTTTTATCTTAGAGGTAGATGCCTCCTCCGTTGGAGTAGGAGCAGTGTTATCCCAGAGGGCCAAAGATGGACATCTACATCCTTGCAGTTTCTTCTCCCGGAAGTTCTCCCCAGCTGAGCGCAACTATGCCATTGGCGATCAGGAGTTGCTGGCCATCAAGCTCGCTCTGGAGGAGTGGAGATACCTGTTGGAGGGAGCTTCCCACTCAATCACCATACTTACCGACCACAAAAATCTTTTATATCTCAAAGGCGCACAATGTCTGAATCCTCGTCAGGCCAGATGGGCACTTCTCTTCTCTAGGTTTGACTTTAAACTCCAGTTCTGTCCGGGTTCTCAGAATCGTAAGGCCGATGCCCTTTCCCGCTCATGGGAGCAAGAAAATGAGTCCGAGTCTGCAGACAAGCATCCTATTATTAATCCGTTGGCATTCTCCACGGTACGGATGGACTCTACGCCTCCACCAGGGAAAAGTTTTGTTAAGCCAGTTCTAAGGAAGAAGCTCATGCATTGGGCCCATGCTTCCCGTTTTGCTGGACATACAGGCATTCAGAAAACCCTTGAATTTATTTCTAGGTCCTACTGGTGGCCAACTCTGAAGGAGGACGTTATGGAATTTATTGCCTCCTGCCCAAAGTGTGCCCAACACAAAGTCTCCCGCCAGTAGCCTGCGGGGCAACTGGTTCCATTATCTGTTCCCCGTCGACCATGGACCCATTTGTCGATGGACTTTGTTTCCGATCTACCTATCTGCAACAAGTTTAATACCATCTGGGTGGTAGTTGACCGGTTCACCAAGATGGCACATTTCATCCCTCTCACCGGTCTTCCGTCAGCTTCCAAGTTGGCTCAAGTATTTATACAAGAGATCTTCCGACTTCACGGTCTTCCTGAAGAGATCATCTCGGATCGTGGAGTACAATTTGTAGCCAAATTTTGGCGAAGTTTGTGTCAAGCCCTCCAAGTCAAGTTAAAGTTTTCCACGGCTTACCATCCTCAGACCAATGGTCAAACCGAGAGGGTGAATCAGGACTTGGAGGCCTTCCTCCGTATATATGTGTCTTCCTCTCAAGATGACTGGGTTCAACTCCTTCCTTGGGCCGAGTTCAGCCACAACAATCAATACCATTCCTCATCTTCTTCTACACCATTCTTCATTAATTATGGATTCCACCCTAAAGTCCCAGAATTCCAACCGCTTCCCGCAACTTCTGTTCCAGCAGTGGATGTCACCTTGCGTCAGTTTTCAAATAACTGGAGGAACGTCCGCGCAGCCCTGCTTAAAGCCTCATCCAGGTATAAGAAGTTTGCCGATAGGAAGCGTAGAGCGGTTCCTGCTCTCAAGGTGGGTGATCGTGTGTGGTTGTCCACGAAGAATTTGAGGTTGAGAGTTCCCAGCATGAAATTTGCACCTCGCTACATCGGTCCCTTCAAGATTGAACAAGTCATCAATCCTGTTGCCTACAGATTACAGTTACCACCCTTCTTGAAAATACCCAGGACATTTCATGTTTCCTTGTTGAAACCGCTGATCCTAAATCGGTTTCATTCCGCACTTCCACCAGCTCCCAAAGTTCAGACTCAACGGGGAGTCGAGTACGAGGTGGCCAAGATTTTGGACTCACGTTTCCGTTACGGTCAGCTACAGTATCTCATTGACTGGAAAGGCTATGGTCCTGAAGAACGCTCTTGGACCAATGCCTCAGACGTCCATGCTCCTGCCTTGGTCCGAAATTTCCACTCAAAGTTTCCTTTAAAGCCTAAGAAGTGTCCTGGGGCCACTCCTAAAGGGGGGGGTGCTGTCACGATCCGGGTATCTGGACGCCATTACCTGCCGTTTAGGTGTCTTCTGAGATTGGCCCAGCGTTCCAAATCCGGATCTCATCTGTGTCAACACTCTGCACATCCCTCCTGTCATTCTGAGACACTACCACAGCGGCGCCATGTTTGAATCCAACATGGCGTCTCCCGTCCTCCGCGGCCTCCGCCGCCGTTACTGTGTTATTGCTGCGGGTTCTCAGAGTAATTTATCATGCCTCCCGCAGTCTCCGCTGTCCTTCATGTGTCCCAGCATGTAACTGTTATATAGCGTCTCCTGCCCTCCGCGGCCGGCGCCGCCATTATCACTATGTTTGCACATATCATTCCAAACCAGGTTTTCCCTCCAGGTTCCAGCATGGGCGCAGCCATGTTGGATTTGATCACATGCTCCAATTCCTCCAATCCACCATCTCTGGAATCTGCATAATTGCCCAGCCAATGCCTGCATAGCAGCAGGTATAAGTATCCTGTGTCTAGGCCAGATAGATGTCAGTGCTTTGAATGTCATACCTTGTTCCAGTCTCTCTCTCCTGTGGCTTGTTTCTCCAGGTTCCAGCTCCTGTCTCCAGCATCCACAAAGAGACCCGCACCTGCTTTCCATCCTGCGGTGCAGCCTGACTTTGCAATCCTCTGTGACTGATCCAGATTTCAGCTATTACTTCGTTTTCTTCCAGCTTCCAAGCTTTCAGCTATTAACCCATCTGTTTCCAGCAACCTGCTTCCAACAGAATTCAGCCTCCTTAAAGAGCCGGTGTTCTCCCAGTGGATTTCTACTTACCAGCAGTATCCACTACCACCAGTAACCACTCTTCATTTCATCTGTTTCCACGCACCCTAGCATCTTTCAGTTTTAACTCCGTGTCTCCACCATCTGGCTGGTTCCGTCCAGTGACTCCTACAGTGCATTCCAGTTACCAGCATCATCTCATACACCTACTGGCGTGTTCCTCGGTTGTCTCCACTACTACAGCCTGGCCTGGTAAGGTTATCCTACCCAAGGACTATAACATCCGTTCTGCAACCTACCAGTGCCCTGTTATACCTTTTATGGTTTAGTGATCCAGGAACTGTATTATCTGCCACTGCTAATACTGACTGTGAACGCTGTTGTGATTATACGGAGTCTGTTTAATAAACTTTCATTTGACTTTTAACCTGCTTGTCATGGTCACACCTTCGGGTTTCCTTCCACACTTACATGTCCAGGGGTCTGATTAAACCATCTAAGTTTAACTTCATTCCAGCCCCTACAACTGAGGCTTCCTCCCGTCAGCCTAAACCCTCAGTTGTGACAACTGCGCCCCAGCCTCGGAGACTTGCATCTGTGGTCAGCAGGACCCAGTCCTGGATTCCAAATCGGCGTCCCTCTAGAAGGTGAGAACCTTGAAGCCACCACAGGATAGAAATCCTGGCCCCGGAAGATATACTTATTTTCCGGTGCATGTGCAGGTGAGACCCGGACCATTTGTTCAGCAGATCCCACTGAAACACCCGGGCATGAAACCTGCCAAACGGAATGGCTTCGTAAACCGCAACCATCTTCCTTAGCACTCGAGTGCATTGATGAATCGACACTCTTGTCGGCCTCAGAAGCTCCTTGACCATGGTCTGTATTTCCAGAGCTTTGTCCGCCAGAAGAAACACTCTTTGAAGCTCCGTGTCTAGGATCATGCCCAGGAAGGGCAGCCGAGTTGTCGGGATCAACTGAGACTTTAGCAAATTTAGAATCCAACCGTGATGTCGCAGAACCGACAGGGAGAGCTCCACATTTCTTAGCAACTGTTCCTTTGATCTCGCCTTTATCAGGAGATCGTCCAAGTACGGGATAATTGTGACCCCTTGCTTGCGAAGGAGTACCATCATTTCCGCCATTACCTAGATGAAAACCCTCGGGGCCGTGGAAAGCCCAAATGGCAACGTCTGAAATTGGTAATGACAATCCTGCAGCGCAAATCTCAGGAAGGCCTGATGAGGAGGATATATCGGGACGTGTAGGCATCCTTTATGTCGACTGACGCCATAAAATCCCCCCTTCTAGGCTGGAGATCACAGCTTGAAGAGATTCCATCTTGAACTTGAAAGTTTTCAAGTATGGATTGAGGGATTTTAGGTTCAGAATCGGTCTGACCGAGCCGTCCGGCTTCGGCACGACAAGAGGCTCGAATAGAAACCTTCCCCCCGCTGGGACGGGGGAACCGGCACAATGACCCTCTGTTGACACAGCTTTTGTATCGCAGCATTTACTACTACTCTTTCTGGAAGAGAAACTGGTAGGGCCGACTTGAAAAAGTGGCGGGGGATAACTCCTGAAACTCCAGTTTGTACCCTTGGGACACTATGTCTAAGACCCAAAGATCCAGGGCCGATTGAAACCAGACCTGACTGAAGAATCGGAGACGGCCCCCCACCGACACAGACTCCCGCAGGGGAGCCCCAGCGTCATGCGGTGGACTTGGTAGAGGCGGGGGAGGACTTTTGCTCCTATGTGCCTGACACGGCAGGCGACCTCTTTCTCCTTCCTCTACCCTTTGAAGCGAGGTAGGACGAGCCCTTTCCTTTTTTGTATTTATTAAGCCGAAAGGACAGCATCTGATGATGGGGCGCCTTTTTCTGTTGTGTGGGAACATAAGGAAGAAAAGATGACGTACCCGCAATAGCAGTAGACATCAGGTCAGCAAGGCCGTCACCAAACAAGACACTACCTTTAAAAGGGAGAGCTTCCATATTTTTCTTAGAGTCGGCATCAGCATTCCATTGATGAATCCACAACCCCCTCCTGGCCGAGACCGCCATGGCATTGGCTCTTGATCCCAAGAGGCCAACATCCCTCGCCGCATCCTTTAGGTAATCTGCAGCGTCCTTGATATAACCAAGAGTCAAAAGAATGTTATCCTTATCAAGGGTATCCATATCAGAAGCCAAATTATCAACCCACTTAGCAATAGCACTACTCACCCATACCGACGCCACAGCAGGTCTGAGCAATGCACCAGTATTAACGAAAAATGGCCTTCAATGTCGTCTCCAGCTTGCGATCCGCCGGATCCTTGAGAGCAGCCATGTCAGGAGACGGACGCGCCACCTTCTTGGACAATCGGGATGGAGCCTTGTCCACATTGGGAGACGACTCCCATTTCTCCCTGTCGTCAGAGGGGAAAGGATATGCCATAAAAATTCTCTTGGGAATCTGCCACCTTTTGTCAGGCGACTCCCAAGCATTTTCACAAAGAGCGTTCAGTTCATGAGAGCGGGGAAACTACACCTCAGGCTTTTTCCCTTTAAATAAGCAAACCCTTGTGTCTGGAACAGCAGGTTCCTCAGAGATATGTAAAACATCTTTAATAGCCACAATCATGTACTGAATACTCCTAACTACCCTTGGATGTAGAGTAGCCTCATTGAAATCGACATCGGAATCAGAGTCTATTTCAGTATCTGTATCTGCCCTCTGGGTAGATGAAAGTTTTTGCGACCCTGAGGGGGTCTGTACCTGAGACAAAGCGTCCTCCATGGATTTCCTCCATGTTTGTGTCTGAGAATCAGATTTATCCAGCCTCTTAGACAATAAAGCCACATTTGCATTCAGTGTACTCAACATATTCATCCAATCAGGAGTCGGCTGTGCCGACAGAGTCATTCCCAAATCCTTTTCTGCGCCCCCAGTAACTTCCTCCGGGTAGGAACACTCAGCCTCAGACATTTAGACACGTAGTTCCGACACACCCACACTCACACCGGCCAAATCAAGGGGACAGACCCACAGGGAAGACTGTAGAGAGAAACACAGAGGGAGTATGCCAGCTCACACCCCAGCGCCCATATACTACAAATAAATAATATATGTGGTTTGCGCTGTAATATAAACATAAAAAGCACCAAATTGCATGTGTCCCCCCCCCCCCCCCCCCCCGTTTTGCTCCCTTGTTACTTGTAAGGAGCTTGGAGGTCTGGGCCAGCGTCTCTGCAGCGGCTGTGGAGAGAGAAAATGGCGCTGGTGAGCTGTGCGGCTAAGCTCCGCCCCTTCCCGGCGCGCTGTAGTCCCGCTCAAATTTGAATTTTTTTATACTGGCGGGGGTAATGTATACGGTGCCCGGGCACCGAATCTGCCTTTGCCAGTGCACACAAAGCCTTCAGTAACTGCTGCCCAGGGCGCTCCCCCACCAGCGCCCTGCACCCTGTATCGTTGGTGTGTGTGTGGAAGCATGGAGTGCAGCGCTACCGCTGCGCTGTACCTCCGTCACTGAAGTCTTCTGCCGTCTGAAGCCTTCTGTTCTTCTAATACTCACCCGGCTTCTTTCTTCTGGCTTCTGTGAGGGGGGTGACGGCGCAGCTCCGGGAACAAGCAGCTAGGCGCACTAAGTGATCGAACCCTCTGGAGCTAATGGTGTCCAGTAGCCTAAGAAGCAGAGCCTTTGAACTAAGAAGAAGTAGGTCTGACTTCTCTCCCCTCAGTCCCACGATGCAGGGAGCCTGTAGCCAGCAGGTCTCCCTGAAAATAAAAAACCTAACAAAAGTCTTTCCAGAGAAACTCTGTAGAGCTCCCCTAGTGTGTGTCCAGTCACTTCTGAGCACAGAATCTAACTGAGGTCTGGAGGAGGGGCATAGAGGGAGGAGCCAGTTCACACCCAGTCAAAGTATTTTTAGTGTGCCCATGTCTCCTGCGGATCCCGTCTATACCCCATGGTCCTTTTGGAGTCCCCAACATCCTCTAGGATGTAAGAGAAAGAATGACGTACGAGTTTGTCGTTGTTACTTAAACATTGAAGTAACTGTAGTGTATACGGAAATATTTGTAAACGTTTCTGCAGTATTTTCCATACAATATGTTGTGAAATCTGACATTCTAAACTTGCAAGTGTTGTCGACTTCTTTAGGATGTGCATGTAGATCTCACGGGCACGAGCCACTTGTTCCTCTGATATTCTGTATTCTAGATCGTTTTATATATATATATATATATATATGTATGTGCCAATAGAGGAATGGGCTTTCTCACTTTCTGTTTAATAGCGCAAAAGGGAGAGTATCTGTTTTGTATATATATATATATATATATATATATATATATATATATATATATACACACACACACACACAAATGATATCTCTGTGGAGCGCACTTCTTTAACGTATTAGGCAATTATTTGTCTAATGATAATACTTTTTCTGAATATATATATATATATATATATATATATATATATATGTGTGTAAGTGGAGGAAAGGGCGCCTTCTAGTGTCTAATAAAATTATATGAAGTGTAAACCCAGTGTAAATAGGAACAGGACACTACTTATCTGGTATACAACAAGACTTTTCTTTCAGTCATAGGACCAATATAGGTACATGAAAAAGATAAGAACAGAGTAACATAGCGCATACAGTTTTCATGCAGTTTTCTTTCCACAAATAAAACCAGTTGTATATAAAAAAAACTTTCGTGGGTATGAGCAAATCCCACAATTTAAAATCCACAGCCAGGGATTTTTTAAAAAGTTTTTCACAAAGTTTAATACAACACATATAGTACAGAAAAATGGAAGAAATGCAAGCGTACAGGATAAAAAAGTGTAACAAGCTTATCTATCCATATCGGAGATCGAATACATCTGATTTTCCATAGATATCCAACTAAATGGTAAAAATTCAAACGTACAGGAAATAAATATTAAAAAGGCTTATCTGTCCATAAAAGAAGTTCCGGTACATCAGTCCCAACGCGTTTATTCAGTAATTAGACTTCATCATGGGGATAAGGTCAGTGAGAAATGAAGCTCCATTTATACCTGCAGAGATAATATGGTCCCAGCACATGGCCAGGTATTTGGTGACATCACTTCCTGTTAGGGGATTTTTCTATTTAACAAGTATATTCAACAAGCTTCTGTTTAAATCAGCAATAAATAGATTCATAAATATATAAAATGGAGCACAACCAAGTAGCTAATAAGGATTAAAAAACTAAGCTTAATAGCTTCATATAGCGCTGTGTAGCGCGGTGGAACGCACGCTGGAACGCAAACTGCTTCCTGGCGTGGTCCACCGCGCGTCACTTCCGGTAACTAGGGAGGCGCTTCCGCCGGCCGGTGGAACGCACTGTGGAGCGCATCGTCATAGCCATGACGATGCGCAACATACATTAAAGCTGGTGGAGCGCACAGTGCATTGATAAACTAATACATAGATGCTGCAGCACCCTGATGTTTTAAAGATGTTAATAGCCACCATATTAGATAGTAGAACGGACAGTTGATATAAGACACCATAATAAACATGATCTATAAGTTATAAAACATACCCAATCAAAGGTATAGAAATATAATATGCAAAAAATAATAAATAATGAATATATATAGCATACAGTAAAAGACAATAAAGTGGAGAACAGGGGTTCTTTTTATATGTATATATATGTCCCCCTCTTTTTCATCCATAATGAGCAGTTCCATCAGTAGTTCACAAATGTTCACATGACAGTTCAAGAGATCGCAAAGCTTGACGTTGTCCAAAATGCTGGAAAAAAAGCTGTTTTTTCACCAAAATACTGGAATGTGGGAAAAAGAATAATTAATTTACCTGGAATGTTCCAAACTAGTGCAGTGCTGCATGCGTAGTGATTGTATCCTATTGTGCATTTTATTGGTTAGAATATAAGATAAAAAAGTGACATGGTGACTCATAAAATTCTTATGACCATAATAGATCAATAAAGTGCGATAAATAAAGTGGTATGTGAGAGATTGTGCAAAAATTCTTCTAATTTATATATAACTTAAAATTATTTATGAAGATTAAAAAATATTAATGGTGCAGAGGTAAAGAATGTTTTTTTAAAATCTCTTATAGAAAAGGAGCGATTTCAAACGCTTCATTAAATCCCAAGGGCGCCATGGTTTGAAGTTCGAAGATCCAGTACATCTCTCTTTTCGATAATTTGTTCAGTATATCTCCACCTCTTTCTCCTGATTTAATTTGTTCAATGGCTTTGAACGTCTGGTCTTCGGGGTTGGAATTGTGTTTTTCTTTAAAATGTTTAGAAACTGCATGGTTCTCAACCTTATTCTTTATGTTGCGGACATGTTCCTGTAATTGAATTTTAAGCAGTCGTTTCGTTTTGCCCACGTATTTTAGGCCACATGTGCATTCTAGAAGATATATGACCATGGTTGAGTTACAGTTCATGAAGTCCTTGATCGAATACTCCCTTGAGTTGTTGTGATTAGAGAAAGATCTTCTGACAGGATGTACAAACCTACACATGTTGCAATTGCCGCATTTGTAGTTTCCTTTACACTTTGGCATACCCGTTTTATTTGTGGGTTCTTCCTTCAAAAGACTTGGGGCCAGAATGTCTTTGAGACTTTTATTCTTCCTAAAGACAATTTTTGGTCGTGCTGGGATAATGTCTTTGAGGATGGGGTCAAGTAAAAGGAGGTTCCAATGTTTGTTAAAAGATTTCTTGATGAGATGCTCCTGGCAGATGTAAGTAGTGATGAAGGGGACGAACTTCTCATTTAGTTTCTTGTTGTTGGGTGCAGTCACCGTATTCGCATCACGTACTTTTTCAAGTGCTTTCTTGATGGTATTCTCTGGGTACTGCCTCTCTTCAAAAAATTTCCCGCATAAAGTTCAAGTTGCTTAGTGCAGTCATCTGGATTGCTGCAGTTTCGTTTGATACGGTGGAATTGAGAGTACGGGATATTATTTTTCCAACTCTTTGCATGGCAGCTTTTGTAGTGCAGATAACTGTTAGTATCAACTTTTTTTATAAAATTGCAGGTGCTGATTTTTTGGTTGGTACTTGATAGAGTTAGATCCAGAAAGTAAATTTTCACTTTATCTATATGATGTGTAAATTTCAGATTGTAGTCATTAGTATATAGCTGATTAAAGAATATCATGAAGTCCTCCTCTTTACCTTCCCAGATTATGAGAATGTCATCAATGTAACGTTTGTATAGTATCAACTGATCGGTATACGGATTGTCGGAATAAATATGGTCCTCCTCCCAGCTTCCCATGAGATTTGCGAAACTTGGCGCAAAAATTGTCCCCATGGCTGTCTGAAGAAAGAAGGTGTCCTGGAATTTAAAGTAATTGTGGCGAAGAATAAACTTAATGAAGTCACAAATAGCCTCTTTATGAGGTGTAGATAAATCTGGATCTCTGTCCAAAAACCTCTGGCATGCTTCAATCCCTTTTTCATGAACAATACAGGTATATAGACTCTGGACATCTATGGTTATTCATATGTAGGAGTTCTTCCACTGTATCGTAGATATAATGTCCAGTACACTACTCGTGTCTTTGAGATATGATGGAAGCTGCACCACGTACTTCTGGAGAAAAATGTCTATATATTCTGACATGTGTGCTGTCAATGAGTCTATTCCAGAGATGACTGGTCTACCGGGTGGATTATCAAGTGTCTTGTGAATCTTTGGTAGAAAATAGAAGATAGGTGTGACCGGGCTTGATGTCATCAGGTATTGAAATTCATCTTTTTCTAATATTTGGTTATGAAGGGACTGTACTAATAGAATTCTCAATTCTTCCACAAAGCTGATTGTTGATCATTCAGAAGTTTTTTGTATGAGAGATCATCATTGAGGAGACGGGAGGCTTCTTTCACATAGGCATCTTGATCCATTATTACAAGGCCTCCTCCTTTGTCTGCCTGCTTGATGACAATGTTCCTGTTTTCTTGTAGTTGTTTTAGAGCTTCTTTTTCCAGCGTTTTTCAAATTGGAAAACTTGCTTTTGATTCCAGAGGGTAGAATTTAGATTTTCTTTTTAAGACAGATTTGGATTGTTGGGGCAGCGTGGTTTCTGGGTCTTTTCTTGCAAAGTGTCTCTCAAGTGTTAATGACCTCACCAACTTGTTATGAGCAATAAAAGTCTCGTATTTATTATAACAAACAGTGGGATAGGAACCCGCTGGTGGCGCAAACACTGTACAGTTACCGTGATGAGTTGCCGCAACGGTCAAATGTCCATAAGAGAACGTTGGAAAAGTCCAGAAACTTCTTATAAGTGGTTCTCATATAGATCCAAGTTCATAAGGTAATATGTAAAAAAACACAAATGGTATACAGAGATTCAATTGAAATCCCAGAAGCAATTGATAATAAGAAGGTGACTTCTTCCAGGATTCCTTATACTGTAGTGACTTTGGGGGGGTGTTTCTATCTATATAGGTTCACCCTGGTGTTGAGGGAAAAGGAGGCTCCTCACATGTGTGCTTACTTTCAAGTACCCCAGAAAAAACATATAAAGGTTTCTTTAAAGCCTCTGAGAGTGAAGTCTCTTCCACCCGGTACCAGTGTATCACAGATAATCTCGTGCAATCTTTATAAAAACAAATGCTCACATTCGTGCTTACTTTGAAATACGCCGTTCTTCCATATTACGGTTTCTTTATCAGTAGGCCGTCCTTCCGTCTTCATACACTTCCTGGCTTCGTATTAGGCTCGGTATTAAGCATAAACACGAAGGGATGTGTGAAGATTCATATAAATTTATTGTAAAATTACTTAAAAAGCCAATTTGGTAATTCACCACGAACAGGAAACCAGTAAAACAGATGGAATACAGCACAGTACAACAGTAACATAAGATGTTAACCCGGAATATCTCACCGCTAACTGGCTGGAAGAACTGGTAACAGTGGTGTTCCAAAATCTCACATGCTCCACCAACGCGTTTCAACTAGTTAGTCTTTGTCAAGGTGCATGTGAACTGTTCCATACCCTCTATTTATACCTGGTATGGTGAAGATATCCGCCCCTTCCTGGGCGGGATAATATTAAAATAATTACAGCTGTATTCTAGCTAAAATATCTTTATACTGGAGAGAGAATAAACCTGTAGTACATTTCTATGCACATTTCATGGGGTCTATCACGCGGCACGTCTACAAGGAGGACAGAAGCCGCACAATCTCATCCGTCGGGGCACGACATCCGTGTATGGGAAGGATGCTTCCGCCGGAAATCCGGCGGAAATACAGTGCGTTCCACACAGTTGGAACGCACAGCGCAAAAATAGGATAAAAATTTATTTTTAGGATCATTTATAATGTTAAAACACATGTTTTTATATACTGTGCATAGAAATGTACTACAGGTTTATTCTCTCTCCAGTATAAAGATATTTTAGCTAGAATACAGCTGTAATTATTTTAATATTATCCCGCCCAGGAAGGGGCGGATATCTTCACCATACCAGGTATAAATAGAGGGTATGGAACAGTTCACATGCACCTTGACAAAGACTAACTAGTTGAAACGCGTTGGTGGAGCATGTGAGATTTTGGAACACCACTGTTACCAGTTCTTCCAGCCAGTTAGCGGTGAGATATCCCGGGTTAACATCTTATGTTACTGTTGTACTGTGCTGTATTCCATCTGTTTTACTGGTTTCCTGTTCGTGGTGAATTACCAAATTGGCTTTTTAAGTAATTTTACAATAAATTTATATGAATCTTCACACATCCCTTCGTGTTTATGCTTAATACCGAGCCTAATACGAAGCCAGGAAGTGTATGAAGATGGAAGGACGGCCTACTGATAAAGAAACCGTTATATGGAAGAACGGCGTCTTTCAAAGTAAGCACGAATGTGAGCATTTGTTTTTATAAGGATTGCACGAGATTATCTGTGATACACTGGTACCGGGTGGAAGAGACTTCACTCTCAGAGGCTTTAAAGAAACCTTTATAGGTTTTTTTCTGGGGTACTTGAAAGTAAGCACACATGTGAGGAGCCTCCTTTTCCCTCAACACTATGGTGATCCTATATAGATAGAAACATCCCCCCAAAGTCACTACAGTATAAGGAATCCTGGAAGAAGTCACCTTCTTATTATCAATTACTTCTGGGATTTCAATTGAATCTCTGTATACCATTTGTGTTTTTTTACATATTACCTTATGAACTTGGATCTATATGAGAACCACTTATAAGAAGTTTCTGGACTTTTCCAACGTTCTCTTACGGACATTTGACCGTTGCGGCAACTCATCACGGTAACCGTACAGTGTTTGCGCCACCAGCGGGTTCCTATCCCACTGTTTGTTATTGTAATTCTTCCTAGGTGTGTGTGGTGACACATCAGGGTAGGATCCCACTAAAGGCAGCAGCTAGAGTGCGCAGGAATATACCTTACATAAGTCATAGTCTCGTATTTATTAATTCGGTTTGACGGTGCAAACTTTAATCCTTTACTAAGTAAAGATATTTCAGCCATACTTAATGTATGTTTAGATAGGTTGAATATTCCTAGATAAAGAGAGGATGACTTTACACATTTAGACACCCATATTTAAAAAAAAAACACGTTTTTATTGTTAAGACAATGTAGTTCAAAATCACATTTGCAATAAAAATGATAATTGTTTCCTTACAAAGTAATATTGATCATTAGGAATACAATTGTTTGTTCAGTTTATACATTTAAAATAAATAATAAAGATGCTCGTTGTAATAATCTTGTCAATCCTGACATTTGTTTTGCGCTGTAACTTGAGAGGTTAGTGCCTAAAGAGAAAAATGTTGGCTACCCCAATAATAATGCATTCTGACTATTCTGTGGAGGCTAAAAAGCAAGATGCGTTCTCATCCGTTGTAACAACAGAGCTCTATCCTAAATCTTAGCTGACCAATGAGACTCTACAAAATACATTGTACTGTGTGTAACACAGCAAGCCGTTTAACATTTTTATCTCAATGCAGGCTATTGATGTGAGTGAAGGGACATAAAATACTGTACAACGCAGCTGTGCTTTTGCGGACAACGTATGCTCTGTGTGTATGTGTTTTTGGCTTTAAACAGAAGACTCTTTTTTTCTAACAGCCCATCAAAGACATTGGGCTAAAGACAGGATATAAGAAAGGCATCAACTTGATGACAACTAACCCTATGAGATATCGCTGCAGAGATACTGAAGAGCCATGTCCTATACCAGGCTATGGCCAAAGAAAAACTGAAAAAGGGGAACTGGCTGCGCTGAATTTCAGACGGATTCAAATAACGAAGGAGAGAGCCAATGTATCAGTATAAAAAGACAGCAAGATTTATTTAAAACATAATAACGTGTTAAAAAATAAATAAATAAACATATTGCATGAATAATAACACAGTCCGGTGTCTCACAGTGTCAGCAGTGTGTTGGACTTATACAGAATTGCCTCTGTAAATGTGGTGTGTTAAAGTCCAAATTCCATACCAGGTATTATGTGCCGTTCGTGATGCTCAGTAATGATGCATGAAAAAATGCAATGTATGAGATTCCAATATTGGATCACGTAGGGGGGCCAGTGAGTCCGTGAGTAATGGACGATTACCTCTCCAGTGGGTTGGTCCGTCTACCGGGCGTCCCCGGACAGGAATCCTGCGTTACCCACACACAGCGGCAGTGTCACGGAGAGGAGAGCGAGCGCCGCCCGGGAATCAACTGGCTGTAGCAGCATGAGACGGCAGCGGCTGTTTAGAAGTCTCGAAGCCGCCCGGAATGAGATCGTCAGAAAGCGCTGAGATGGTAACACATATGAGACACCTGAGCAGGTGTTCAAGAGGCGGGTCCTAACGCGTTTCGTCACGCTCCACGTGACTTTTTCAAAGGTGATTTCCTGCCTCCAGGTTCCCCAGTATTTAACTGTGGTGGGTCCAGAGAAAACAGCTGTCTTCACTTAGTATCCAATTAGTAACAGATATTGATTAAAACCATATGGCTCTCTCCTTACAGTGTAGTATACATATGTCTAATGCGGACTTGACTTGCTAATAAGATACATAAAAAATATATAAAGAAATATACACAGAGTAAATCTATAAATAATAATGACAATAATTAGTAAAATATATATATATATATATAATGACTAATAACATAATGGGAGGAAAATGAGATACTGAGCCACATATGATAGTGGTCCAGGCATGAATCATTACAATCTCTCTGATATGCAGACTGAAGTATTTAACCCCTTATGTATGGCCGAGGGCACTGCCAAAAGAAATATCATTTAACTTGTATTTTATATCTCCAATTAATATGGGACTCTAACATCATGTATCTAGCCTATAGAGAAGGTTCATATATGTCCCCCTAAAAAAGGTTTAGAGAGGAGACATTTATCTATATAGAAAACATATAAAAAATATAATAAAAAAAAAAAATATAAAAAACCAACAGACTTCTGAATTCAAAATAACTATTGTCAGCTAAGGGACTAGGGTCGGAATCGAACTCAGTGTCATTCCTACTTTCAGTGAGTGAACATCACTCAACTCTATGCGCCACTGAGTACGCACAATATCTATAGAGAAACTGAATGGAATATATCATCTCTGTAGCTAAAAATTAAGTTATAGCGGATCCATCAATGTATCCATAAGCTTATATTGGGCTATTGTTTTAAATGGAAATCTGGACCAAAAAAGATTAATAATAAACAGAAAAAATTAATTTTATATAAAATTAATAAACTGATCAGAAGGTTATTATATAAAAGACTGGTAAAGAAGAAACCTAAAAGAAGTAATCTGTATAAAAAATAAATTTTTGTATATTATGATAAATCATTACATAAAAAATTACATAAAAAAAAAAAGAAAAATTACATAAAAAAATTACATAAAAAAATCCCCCACTTATTATATGAATATAATATTATTACTAAAGAACAAAGGTGAAATATGAACTATTGAGCCCAGATGATGAAAACAAAAGAAAAAACAAGATAGTGTGAAGCCTAAGCCATGTCTAATTTATGTAAGGTCAAATTCAATGGCTTCATTCAGTCCATCAGGGGTGAGTGTTCTCAGTCTATGAATCCAGTAATTCTCCCTGAGGCATAATTTTCTGTATCTATCTCCACCCCTTACTGTTGGTTTGATGTGTTCAATGCCTATCAGTTGAATACCTTCTGGGTTTTTCTGATGTTTGTCTAAAAAATGTCGAGAGACACTGTGGAAAACAATGCCCTTCTGGATATTGCGTCTGTGCTCAAGAAATCTGATCTTTAGTTTACGTGTTGTCCTACCAACATAGATTAAATTACATTTGCATATGAGTATATATATTACAAAGGAGCTATTGCAATTAATATGTGAAGAGATATCGAAGTTGCATGAATCTGAGGAAGAAAAGGTCTTGGAATTGTTCTGAATGTAGGAGCATGTGAGGCATTGGCTTGCGCCACATTTGAAACAACCTACTACTCTGGGTAACCATTGGGTGTTGTTCATAGAAGTTATAGAATCCCCCAAGTTTCTTTTATCTATAAATAAACTGGGGGCAAGGGATCGTTGAAGATTGGTGGATTTCTTAAATATAACTGATGGTGTGTTTTCCAATTCAGATCTAAGTACCTGGTCTGTGAGGAGAATAGGGTAGTTTTTACCAATGATGTTTCTAATTTTTGATGAGGAACAATTAAATTGTGATAAAAAATGAGGTTGATCTGATTGGAACGTAGAAGAATGGTGTCTAGGTAACAGTAGATCTTTTCTGTCTATGGCCAAAGAAAGTTCCTCTAACAGGCATTATAATTATCTATGTAACGTTTGTGTGGGGAAGGGGGGGGGGGGGGAGGGAGGGGGATTGTGTTTGCAGTTTCTTCCTGCAATAGTTATTGTATTGAACCCTGGATTTTCCTGAATGCTCTGCTAACCCCAATCTGTGAATTCCCAGAGTAACAATGTTAGGGCTGCTCTGTATTATATTATTTCACTAATTAACTGCAAGTTGCAATAGTTTACTAATTAGACAACATTCTTTACTAATTGCGGAATACATTTACACATTTTTGTGGCGAAAAGTAGTTTTCATATATAAACGACTTTTAAGCCCACTTCCTCAGAGAAGGGTGCAATCACACAAATGCATGAAACCTTTAAATTAGTACTGTCTTAAATAGCTGCACATCCATTATTTTTGGTGCTGTCACTTATTTGTCGATTTTATTTTTTTTAGCTGAAATAAGTTCGTAGTCAGAGATTTATCCATAGTGCTGCTTCGCAGCATGCAAGATGAGGAATGCTATGAAGACAGTCATGAAATGATCGTATCAACAAGCAGGTCATCCAAAACCTAATGCACACTTGCCTTACACAATTGCAGGCATCGCACCCCGCACCTCCTACTGCTATCTCCAAGCAAGTACCAAATTACCTCAACATGGTAGTGACCGACAAATCTGCACCTCTGTGTTACCGTGAACAGTTATCACATTTATGGCTCATTCACAATCTGCAAAATACATGCATTTCCCTTTTCGTCATCCAAGTGCAGTTGCACACCCACTTACTGGTCCTTGGAAATTAACCTATAAAATAAAATGGGCCTACTTTAAGTGGAAAATAGTGTATAGTTGTGTATGCTTTAAATAAGCCATTAATGTGTGTCCAGGAGCAGACATGTTTACCTCTCAAGTAGTTAAGCTAGGTATACACTATGCAATTATCGGGTGATTGGTGTGTTTTAAATAATGGTGTGCAGGCATGAGTGATTTGGTCAAACGTCGAATAAGCTCCCAAAAAATGGGCAGAAACGCTCCGCTTCAAATATCCGATCGATCAGTCTTGACAATAGATTTTATCAAAAAGGTCCCGACATCATGCAGTGTGTGCATGCTCAATAGTATGCCCATATTTCCTATGGTTTAGCCTAATTACCTCATCCTCCTTGTGGGAGGACATATGCAAGTTCAGTGGAAAGCAGGAAATAGCAAACTTAAAAAAAAAGAAGATTTTACTCACCGGTAAATCTATTTCTCGTAGTCCGTAGTGGATGCTGGGGACTCCGTAAGGACCATGGGGAATAGACGGGCTCCGCAGGAGACTGGGCACTCTAAGAAAGAATTAGTACTACTGGTGTGCACTGGCTCCTCCCTCTATGCCCCTTCTCCAGACCTCAGTTAAGGAAACTGTGCCCGGAAGAGCTGACATTACAAGGAAAGGATTTTGGAATCCAGGGTAAGACTCATACCAGCCACACCAATCACACCGTATAACTCGTGATAACATACCCAGTTAACAGTATGAACAACAACAGAGCATCAAACAACAGATGCCAACATAACATAACCCTTTTATTAAGCAATAACTATATACACGTATTGCAGAAAGTCCGCACTTGGGACAGGCGCCCAGCATCCACTATGGACTACGAGAAATAGATTTACCGGTAAGTAAAATCTTATTTTCTCTAACGTCCTAGTGGATGCTGGGGACTCCGTAAGGACCATGGGGATTATACCAAAGCTCCCAAACGGGCGGGAGAGTGCGGATGACTCCGCAGCACCGAATGGGCAAACACAAGGTCCTCCTCAGCCAGGGTATCAAACTTATAGAACTTTGCAAAGGTGTTTGAACCCGACCAAGTAACTGCTCGGCAAAGTTGTAATCCCGAGACCCCTCGGGCAGCCGCCCAAGAAGAGCCCACTTTCCTTGTGGAATGGGCTTTCACTGATTTTGGATGCGGCAAACCAGCCGCAGAATGAGCCTGCTGAATCGTGTTACAGATCCAGCGAGCAATAGTCTGCTTTGAAGCAGGAGCACCCAGCTTGTTGGATGCATACAGGATAAACAGCGAGTCAGTTTTCCTGACTCCAGCCGTCCTGGCTACATAAATCTTCAAAGCCCTGACTACATCAAGCAACTTGGAGTCCTCCAAGTCACGAGTAGCCGCAGGCACCACAATAGGTTGGTTCAAATGAAAAGATGACACCACCTTCGGCAGAAATTGCGGACGAGTCCGTTTTTCTGCCCTGTCCATATGGAAAACCAGATAGGGGCTTTTACATGACAAAGCCGCCAATTCTGACACACGCCTAGCCGAAGCTAAGGCCAATAGCATGACCACTTTCCACGTGAGATACTTTAGCTCCACGGTCTTAAGTGGCTCAAACCAGTGAGATTTCAGGAAACTCAACACCACGTTAAGATCCCAAGGTGCCACTGGTGGCACAAAAGGGGGCTGAATATGCAGCACTCACTTTACAAACGTCTGAACTTCAGGAAGCGAAGCCAGTTCCTTTTGAAAGAAAATGGATAGGGCCGAAATCTGGACCTTTATGGACCCTAATTTTAAGCCCATAGTCACTCCTGACTGTAGGAAGTGCAGGAACCGGCCCAGCTGGAATTCCTCTGTAGGGGCCTTCCTGGCCTCACACCAAGCAACATATTTTCGCCATATACGGTGATAATGTTTTGCTGTCACGTCCTTCCTAGCCTTTATCAGCGTAGGAATAACTTCATCCGGAATGCCTTTCTCTGCTAGGATCCGGCGTTCAACCGCCATGCCGTCAAACGCAGCCGCGGTAAGTCTTGGAACAGACAGGGCCCCTGTTGCAACAGATCCTGTCTGAGAGGCAGAGGCCATGGGTCCTCTGTGAGCATTTCTTGCAGTTCCGGGTACCAAGTCCTTCTTGGCCAATCCGGAACAATGAGTATTGTTCTCACTCCTCTTTTTCTTACGATTCTCAGCTCCTTGGGTATGAGAGGAAGAGGAGGAAACACATAGACCGACTGGAACACCCACGGTGTTACTAGTGCGTCCACAGCTATCGCCTGAGGGTCTCTTGACCTGGCGCAATACCTTTGCAGCTTTTTGTTGAGGCGGGATGCCATCATGTCCACCTGTGGCAGTTCCCATCGATTTGTAATCTGTGTGAAGACTTCTTGATGAAGTCCCCACTCTCCCGGGTGGAGGTCGTGCCTGCTGAGGAAGTCTGCTTCCCAGTTGTCCACTCCCGGAATGAACACTGCTGACAGTGCTTGCACGCGATTCTCCGCCCAACGAAGAATCCTGGTGGCTTCCGCCATCGCTACCCTGCTTCTTGTGCCGCCCTGGCGGTTTACATGAGCCACTGTGGTGATGTTGTCTGACTGAATCAGCACCGGTTGGTTGCGAAGCAGAGGCTCCGCTTGACTCAGGGCGTTGTATATGGCCCTTAGTTCCAGGATATTGATGTGCAGACAAGCCTCCTGACTTGACCACAGCCCTTGGAAGTTTATTCCCTGAGTGACTGCTCCCCATCCTCGGAGGCTTGCATCCGTGGTCACCAGGACCCAGTCCTGTATGCCGAACCTGTAGCCCTCGAGAAGGTGAGCACTCTGCAGCCACCACAGAAGAGACACCCTGGCCCTGGGGGATAGGGTGATCAGCCGATGCATCTGAAGATGCGATCCGGACCACTTGTCCAACAGATCCCACTGAAAGGTCCTCGCATGGAACCTGCCGAAGGGAATGGCTTCGTATGACGCCACCATCTTTCCCAGGACTCGCGTGCAGTGATGCACCGACACCTGTTTTGGTTTTAAGAGTTCTCTGACCAGAGTCACGAGCTCCTGAGCCTTCTCCGCCGGGAGAAACGCCTTTTTCTGGTCCGTGTCCAGAATCATGCCCAGGAAGGGCAGACGAGTCGTAGGGATCAGCTGCGACTTTGGAATATTCAAAATCCAGCCGTGCTGTTGCAACACTTCCTGAGAGTGTGCTACGCTGATCAGCAACTGCTCTCTGGATCTCGCCTTTATGAGGAGATCGTCCAAGTATGGGATAACTGTGACACCCTGCTTTCGAAGGAGCACCATCATTTCCGCCATTACCTTGGTAAATATTCTCGGTGCTGTGGAGAGACCAAACGGCAACGTCTGGAATTGGTAATGACAGTCCTGTACCACAAATCTGAGATACTCCTGATGAGGTGGATAAATGGGGACATGCAGGTAAGCATCCTTTATGTCCAGAGACACCATAAAATCCCCCTCTTCCAGGCTTGCAATGACCGCTCTGAGCGATTCCATCTTGAACTTGAACCTTTTCAGGTAAATGTTCAGGGATTTTAAATTCAATATGGGTCTGACCGAACCGTCCGGTTTCGGAACCACAAACATTGTGGAATAGTAACCCCTTCCCTGTTGAGGGAGGGGAACCTGTACCACCACCTGCTGGAGATATAATTTGTGAATTGCCGCTAACACTACTTCCCTTTCTATGGGGGAAGCAGGCAGGGCTGATTTTAGGTAACGGTGAGGGGGCACCACTTCGAATTCCAGCTTGTATCCCTGAGACACAATCTGTATAGCCCAGGGATCCACCTGTGAGCGAACCCACTGGTGGTTGAATTTTCGGAGACGCGCTCCCACCGCTCTCGGCTCCACCTGTAGAGCCCCAGCGTCATGCGGTGGATTTAGTGGAAGCCGGGGAGGACTTCCGTTCCTGGGAACTAGCTGTATGGTGCAGCTTCTTTCCTCTACCCCTGCCCCTGGCAAGAAAGGACGCACCTCGGACTTTCTTGCCTTTTTGTGATCGAAAGGACTGCATTTGGTAATACGGTGCTTTCTTAGGCTGTGAGGGAATACACGGCAAAAAAATTGACTTCCCAGCTGTAGCTGTGGAAACTAGGTCCGAGAGACCGTCCCCAAACAATTCCTCACCCTTGTAGGGTAAAACCTCCATGTGCTTTTTAGAGTCGGCATCGCCTGTCCATTGCCGAGTCCACAGGACCCTTCTGGCAGAAATAGACATTGCATTTATTCTAGAGCCCAGTAGGCAAATGTCCCTCTGGGCATCCCTCATATATAGGACAGCGTCTTTTATATGCCCCAGGGTCAGTAAAATAGTATCCTTGTCCAAGGTATCCAGTTCCTCAGACAGTGTATCTGTCCATGCTGCTACAGCACTACACATCCAGGCCGATGCAATTGCCGGCCGCAGTATGGTACCTGAATGTGTATAAACAGACTTCAGGATACATTCCTGCTTCCTATCCGCAGGATCCTTTAGGGAGGCCGTATCCTGTGACGACAGGGCCACCTTCTTAGATAAGCGTGTCAGAGCTTTGTCTACCCTAGGGGAGGATTCCCAGCGCATCCTGTCCGTTGGCGGGAAGGGGTACGCCATAAGTAACCTTTTGGAAATCAGCACTTTCCTATCAGGAGAATCCCAAGCTTTTTCACATAACTCATTTAACTCATGTGAAGGGGGAAAGTCACCTCTTGCTTTTTCTCCCCAAACATATAAACCCTCTTGTCAGGGACAGGGTTTACCTCTGATATGTGCAATACATCCTTCATAGCTACAATCATGTAGCGGATGGCTTTAGCCATTTTAGGCTGCAATTTTGCATCACCGCCATCGACACTGGAGTCAGAATCCGTGTCGATATCTGTGTCAACAATATGGGATAGTGGGCGCTTCTGTGACCCTGACGGCCTCTGCGCTGTAGGATCAGGCATGGGCTGAGACCCCGACTGTCCCAAGGCTTCAGCTTTATCCAACCTTTTATGCAAGGAGTTTACATTATCATTTAACACCTTCCACATATCCATCCAATCAGGTGTCGGCGCCGTCGGCGGGGACACCTCATTCATCTGCACCTGCTCTGCCTCCACATAGCCCTCCTCGTCAAACATGTCGACACAAGCGTACCGACACACCACACACACAGGGAATGCTCTATATGAGGACAGGACCCCCACAAGGCCTTTTGGAGAGACAGAGAGAGAGTATGCCAGCACACACCCCAGCGCTATATGACCCAGGAATCACACAGTAACTTAGTGTTTACCCAGTAACTGCTGTATATATGATTATTGCGCTAAATTTATGTGCCCCCCTCTCTTTTTACCCTCTTTCTACTGTGAGTCTGCAGGGTAGAGCCTGGGGAGCTTCCTCTCAGCGGAGCTGTGGAGAGAAAATGGCGCTGGCGAGTGCTGAGGAAGAAGCCCCGCCCCCTCAGCGGCAGGCTTCTGTCCCGCGATTTGGTGTAAAAAATGGCGGGGGCTCATGCATATATACAGTGCCCAGCTGTATATATGCTGCTTTTGCCAGGAGGTACTCAATTGCTGCCCAGGGCCCCCCCCCCCCCCCCCTGCGCCCTGCACCCTACAGTGACCGGAGTGTGTGGGTTAGTGTGGGCGCAATGGCGCACAGCTGCAGTGCTGTGCGCTACCTCATGTGAAGACAGGAGTCTTCTGCCGCCGATTTTGACGTCTTCTTGCTTCATCCGCCGGCTTCTGTCTTCTGGCTCTGCGAGGGGGACGGCAGCGCGGCTCCGGGAACGGACGACCAAGGTTAAGTTCCTGTGTTCGAACCCTCTGGAGCTAATGGTGTCCAGTAGCCTAACAATCGCAACCTAGACGCAGTTCGTAGGTTTGCTTCTCTCCCCTCAGTCCCACGTAGCAGAGAGTCTGTTGCCAGCAGAAGCTCTCTGAAAATAAAAAAACCTAACAAATACTTTCTTAATAGCAAGCTCAGGAGAGCTCACTAAAATGCACCCAGCTCCTTCCGGGCACAGATTCTAACTGAGGTCTGGAGGAGGGGCATAGAGGGAGGAGCCAGTGCACACCAGTAGTACTAATTCTTTCTTAGAGTGCCCAGTCTCCTGCGGAGCCCGTCTATTCCCCATGGTCCTTACGGAGTCCCCAGCATCAACTAGGACGTTAGAGAAATAATTTAAAAAAGTGTAGCGCAGATAATGGGACCTTCCAGTAACACAAAAATCGACTCTTATGGTTCTTGTAAAAATAAATAAATAATAATCATAATTATTAAAAAAATTGCATAGTGTGTACCTATATTTAGACATGGAAAAATTAGGAACAAATCAGCCCTGCCCTTAGTTGAATAAACCCATCCATTTCTCCCGAATTTCCTTTTGTGATTTGCGAATGCCAACATTGGGACAGCTGGAAGACATGGATACCGAAGAGTGTGCATGAAGTGTGTTAAACAACTATTTCAGTGGGTGTGTTGTACAACTATTTCAGTGGAAACTGGGCAGAAGAGTCAAACTCCCAATTGACATGTAAACTGTGAATACATTGCATGAATGGACAGAAGCCGTGACCACATTATACATTTACTTCACACCCCGTCCCTGTAGCTTGAACAGTACAACTGAAAAGGAAAAAGGACTACAAGAAAGTGCCCTACAAAACAGCTACAGAGGCTTTCCCTCTAAGCAGCTTTTAAAAACTGTGACTGCCAGCAAAGAGATAGGCCGTTTAGCATACTGATCAGTTTTATTTAAGCATTAGCATTCGCATTTAGCACAGTAATTAAAAAAATATAAAAAATCAGAATCCAAAGTGAATTTAGACTGAGAGCATCAATGGAGCAGGGATTCTTGTGAGTGATACAATGGTCTTGTAAAACACTGCATATTATGTTAGCGCTATACAAATAAGAAGTAAAGTGGCCAACTTGCTTTTCTATGTAGGGGCTCTTGGGGACATTTTAAAATACTGGTACACAACAATAGGGTGTAAATGGGCACCACCATCATTTCTGTTTGCAGAAGTCATAGAAACTTCATAGAAAAGTCATGGAAACTTTATTCAGTTATGCACAAGCGCTGTCCAAGCAGATAATGATGTCCCAAATGTAAAGAACTACAGAATAAGCTAGCACTATATAATTGTTAATATATAATAAAATAAATAAAATAAATAAATACACTGCAATGTGATTAGGACATTACTACTGGGCATATTTGTCACACCCTTTTCACATTATTTTAGAATCCCATGAACGTACTAATGAGCAATTGGAGGAAAATTAGCAAAATTCTCCTCCAAGCCCTTACATTTGCATTTCTTATTTTTTAGTAATCAGATCACATTTCCCATACTTGTAATGGGAAATGTCATCTAATCAAATTTACTAAACTAAAATTGTAAACAAAATACCAGATGGAGTCCTATGATAATAATGTCATCTTCAGATGGTGCTATATAAGCTTCCCCCTGTTACTACTACACAGTGGCGTAAGTTCGTCCCAGTTGCCCAGAGGCAAGATAAATATTGGTGCCCCTCTATTTCCTATATTAAGGTGTGTGTGTGTGTGTGTGTGTGTGTGTGTGTGTGTGTGTGTGTGTGTGTGTGTGTGTGTGTGTGTGTGTGTGTGTGTGTGTGTGTTCTAAAATATATTTATGTACTGTATACATTTAACTGTCTTTTATTTTAAATCACACATTTCTTAGCAGTCATACCCAGGATTAGACTCCATGACCTGTTACGATCACAGCAGACACTTTACTGATGGAGCTATTTGCTCCTGCATAGGAAGCATGAGAATTCTAACTGTATGAAGTTACGTGTAATTGACAGAGAAGTAGCTTCATATAGTTAAAATTCTCATATTTCCTATACAGGAGCAAACAGCTTCATCAGTAAGGTGTCTGCTTCCAGTGTAATAGGTTGTGGTTTCTAATCCTGGCTATGACACTTGTAAAATGTGTCTCTACAGTATAATAAAGAGGGTGTGACTTGTAAGGTGCAGGACCAGTGAGGAAATTGGCTACTGAAAAGACAGCGGCAGCTATCAATTAACTTAATTCAATGGTGTCACAGAATTGGAAGAGAGGTGTCCCCTTCAGAGCAGGAGCCCGGTGGCAGATGACTCCGTTGCCTCCCAGAGTTCTGCCTCTGCTCCTACATCTGCTCTGCTCTGACAGGCAGAGAAGAGGTCAGAGTAAGTGCCTATGATCACCCTTCTGTGTATAAATAGACCACAGGCTTATCTAAGTGGATTTTTTTTTTTTACATCCTTTCCAGTGGTTCCCAAACTCGGTTCTCAAGGCCCCCTAGTAGTCCAGGTTCTAATTATATCCATGCATGAGCAAAGATGGTTAAATCAAATTGTCTGAGGTACTAATGAAGTCACCTGTGCTCAAGCATGGTTATCCCTATAGCCTGGACCCGTTAAGGTGCCTTGAAGGCCGAGCATTATCTTTATAAAAGGCACATTTAATATTTCTCCATTATATAGTATTAACTTATAAAGTACAGAAAATAATGATTGTAAAAAATTACAACTTATATAGAGACGTTATTAAAAATAAAGCAACTCGAGGGAAAAATCTTTAAAACGTTATTGTGAGAAAGTCTATTCTGCAGCTGTGGATACATCCTGAGCACCCAACATTATCTCTTTTCAAAACTAAATTGTTTTACCTTTTTCGTGGAAGGAGGTAATGCAAGAAAAAGAGGGCACATTGTGAATCTTTCACAGCTATTCAAATACAAATTTGAAACTTCCTATGTAATACTTCCTGGTATCTACAGCGGATGATGATGATTATTATTTTTCTTTATTTAAATGGCGCCACAAGGGATCCACAGCGCCCAATTACAGAGTACATTAACAAATAAGCAAAGAGAAGAAATCAGTAACTTACAATTCAATACAGTGTATATAAACATGGCTGCATCAGCTGACAACACTGAAATAAGTATCAGAGTGGCATAAAACCGAGGGATTAGGTGCCATCAAGAGGAGTACTAAAAAGAAGATAGGTGATAAGTAAGAGACGTAAAAGCACATGAGGGAAGATGGCCCTTCTTGTGAAAGCTACATTCTAAAGGGGAGGGGCACACAGACAGGGGTGACACAGATGGGATAGAAAGGTAGCGTGGGCCACAGAGGGTTTAGGATGAGAGATGGTTTGGTGAAGAAGTGTATCTTGAGAGTCCATTTGAAGTTTTGTAGAGAGGTGGAGAGTCTGAGGGCGAGAGGTATTGAATTCCAAAGAAAGAGCAGCACGTGCAAAATCTTGGGAGGCAGGAGTGGTAGAAGGTAATCAGTAGGCAACAGAGGTAGCATGCATAACAGAGCAAAGAGGATGGGCAGGAGTGTAGAGGGAGATAAGGTCAGAGATGTAACTGGGAGTGAAGTGACTGAGAGCTTTGTAAGTGAGTGTGAGAAGCTTGAAATGGATTCTGAAGGCGAACGGGAGTTATTGTAGGGCTTGTAAGAGAGGGGAGGTGGATGTAGAATGTTTGGTAAGGAAGATGAGCCGGGCAGCAGCATTGAGGATAGATTGGCGTAGAGAGAGATATTTGTCAGGGGTGCCACATAGGAGAAGATTACAGTAGTCCAGACGGGAGTTGACCAGTGAGTGGATAAGGGTCTTGGTGGCATCCTGGGTGAAAAAGGGTCTAATCCTGGAAAAAAATGTTGAAATGAAAATGACAGGTTGACAGGTTTGTGAGAGGTGCTGAATGTGTGGTTTGAAGGAGAGGGAGGAGTCAATGATTACATCAAGATAGCACACTTGGGGGTTAGTAGTGCCATCAATAGATAATGAATTGTGGGAGGGTGGAAAGATGATCAGCTCAGTCTTAGACATGTTAAGTTTATAAAAGTGCTGGGACATCCAAAAAGAGATAGCAGAGAGACAGTTGGATACACGAGTGAGGAGAGCAGGCGAGAGGTCAGGGTAGGAAAGGTAGATTTGAGTATCATCAGCATAAAGATGATATTGTAAGTCAAAAGAACTAATGAGTTCACCTAAAGAGGACTTATAGAGTGAGAAAAGGAGAGGATCTAGAACAGAACCTTGGGGAACACCTACAGTTAGTGGAAATGGGGGAGGGGGTGGAGCCATGAGAGGAGACAGAGAAGGAATGATCAGAGAGGTAGGAGGATAGTCAGGAGAGGGCAGTATCATGCAGACCAAGAGAGTGAAGACTTTGCAGAAGGAGAGGGTGGTCAACAGTGTCAAAAGCAGTAGAGAGGTCAAGGAGAATAAGCAGAGTAGTGGCTCTTGGATTTAGCAGAATGGAGGTCACTGCAAACTTTTGCGAGAGCAGTTTCAGTGGAGTGGAGAGGACGGAAGCCAGACTGGAATGGGTCAAGAGGTGAGTGGGAAGAAAGAAAGAAAGAAAGAAAGAAAGAAAGAAAGAAAGAAAGAAAGAAAGAAAGAAAGAAAGAAAGAAAGAAAGAAAGAAAGAAAGAAAGAAAGAAAGAAAGAAAGAAAGAAAGAAAGAAAGAAAGGCGGTTATAGACAATACACTCAAGGAGTTTGGAGGCAAAAGGGAGGAGAGAGATGGGTCAATAGTTGGAGAGAGAGAGTGTCGATCAAGGGTAAGTTTTTTTTAAGAAGAGGGGACTTGTGTACTGATTTATAAAACTTATGTACAAATGGATATAGTTTCTTCTGTTAGAAAAAAAAAAAGAATAGGGGAACGAGCGCATTGCTTGAAGGCAGAGGGGGCAGTGCCTGATGAGAGGGAGATATTGAGGCGGTGGGCAAGATGGGAGCAGGCAAAAAGAGAGAGGTAGCAGAGGGGGGTGAGGAATGGATGAAGGCCATGACTTCCTCACCAGATACATGGAAGTAAGATGTCAGAGTTGGTAAGAGGGATGGGGAGGGGTGTCAAGAGAAAGGAGGTGGCCGGTTACTGATGGTTTTGTGGGATGTGATGACGTATGGAGTAAATTTTGGATGTGAAGTAAGTGGCAAAGTCAAGAGCAGAGAGTGAGGAGGGAAGACAAGGCGGGATGGGCAGAGGAGGGAGTTGAGAGTGGCAAAGAGGCACCAGTGGTTCAAAGACAGGGATAAGATGAGCTTCTTGAAGTATGACTGTTTATCAAGGGAAAGGGCAGCACTGAAATACAAGAGCAAACTTTGAAATGGAGGAAGTCCGTCTTAGAGCGCGATTTCCCCCACTGTTGCTCAGCAGTTTGTGAGCATTTTTGCAAATATCTGGTGCATTTGGTGTGCCAGGGTTGAGGTGTTGATCTGCAAGGGGAAATACTGGTTGGTGGAGCAACAAAGTCAAGAGCAGAAGTAAGGGAAGCATTGTATAGTGGTGTGGCTTGTTCAGGGCATGAGAGAGACAGCATAGAAGAGAGAAGTGAGTCAAGCAGGGAGGATAGCGAAGTGGTGTCGATAGCCTCAATGTTACATTTAGTGATGGTAGCTTTAGAAGGTAGAGATGCAGTAGCAGGGAGAGATAAGTTAAAAGAGAGCAGGTGGTGGTCTGAGAAGGTAAATGGGAGGGGGAGGAGGTCCACAGGGACAGATCAAGCAAAGATGTAAAATTAAGGATTATAGAGGCATGGGATTTGGTGGGGATATCAATTGGGATGTTGAAGTCGCCTAAGATAATGGAGGGAATGTCAGAATGAAGGAAGTGAAGAAGCCAGGAAGCAAAGTTGTCAAGGAATTTGGAGGGCATGCCAGGTTGGCGGTAATGACAGCTACTCGAAGATGGACAGGTTGGAAGAGGCATATAGCATGTACCTCAAATGTAGAGAATACTAGGGATGGTTCTGGGGGTATGAGTTGTTAGGAGTAGCTAGAGGGTAAGAGGATCCCAACACCACCGACTTGCCGACCCCAGGTTGGGGTGTATGTTAGAATATGAGGCCCCCAGCAGAGAAAGCAGCAAGAAAAGTGGTGTTATAGGGAGTAATCCAGGTTTCTGTATTGACCAGGAGATGCATGGAGTTGGAGATGAAAAGGTTATGTGCGAGGACCAGTTTGTTACAAACAGATATGGCATTCCATAGGGAACAGGATATTGGGTGGGAGTTTGAGGGAGAGATCAGATTATCAGGGTTGCTGTAGCATTGAGGCGATATTAATTTGAATGAAAGGAATTAAGCGGGCATAGTGTTGGTGCGGGCTTCTAAGATAGAAGAGGAAACTGCAGGAGGAGGACAGGGAGGGAGTGCAGTGTCGTGCAGATGAAGTGAAGTGACAGAATGGAAGGAGGGGACTGGGCTGAGTGGTGGGGTAGTAGGAACATGGTGGGGCAGAAGTGACTGAAAGTGGGGTGGCAGAAAGGGAGGAGGGGAAACAGATGAGGATGAGGAGAGAGTAGGAGACTAGGGGGTAGGGATAGAGTTGGAAGGAAGGGGAAAAATAAATGATTATGTAGACAAGGGGTGATGATGGAGATAGATAGATAGATAGATAGATAGATAGATAGATAGATAGATAGATAGATAGATAGATAGATAGATAGATAGATAGATAGATAGATATTTTTTTCAGTGTAATAGAAGGGGAGGGGGAGGCGAGCAAACTTTATTTTGTTAAGTCCTAATTTGATTTAATTGTAACTTTGGTACTTGTTTGTTTGTCATTTACTTGGCCTATTTATGTTTTTTCCCCCCTGTGACTTAGGGGGACATTTACTAAGCAGTGATAAGAGTGGAGAAGTGAGCCAGTGTAGAAGTGGCCCCATCAACCAATCAGTAGCTCTGTATCATTTTATAGTATGCAAATTATAGCTGTTACTTCAGTGCTGATTGGTTGCCATGGGCAACTTCTCCACTAGCTCACTTCTCTGCTCTTATCACTGCTTAGTAAATGTCCCCCTAAATGACCATATATCCAGCTATCAACATAACACACATGCTTAACTGGTCTATTTGTACTCCACCAAGTTAGGCCTTCCTATCTATGGGGTCATTTTAATTCAACACGGATTGAATAGCATCAGGAGGGAGCTCCTGGAGCTATTCAATTCGGCACAATATTAAGTCGGAGAATGCCCTTACTCCCGGACTAAATAGGGTGATTAGTCGCAAGGATGGGCATTATCCGACTAAACTGCTTCACCGCAATGCTTTTTGTGCACAAACAGTTACAAAAACAGCATTGCTGACCTAGGGCCTAATTCAGACCTGATCGCAGCAGCAAATTTGTTAGCTAATGGGCAAAACCATGTGCACTGCAGGTGTGGTAGATATAATATTTGCAGAGAGATTTGGGTGGGTTATATCGTTTCTGTGCAAGGGAAATACTGGCTGCTTTATTTTTACACTGCAGTTTAGATTTCAGTTTGAAAACACCACACCCAAATCCAACTCTCCCTGCACATGTTATAGCTGCCTCCCCTGCAGTGCACATGGTTTTGCCCATTAGCTAACAAATTTGCTGCTGCGATCAAGTCTGAATTAGGCCCTTAGTTTTGTCAGATTTCTGCTCACACCTCCGGAGGAGTGTGAGAAGAAATCCTCTAGTCGGGGACAGTATCTCGCTGAATTGAATAACTCTGGTAGCTCGCACTCAACACTGGTAGGTCCAGCAGGGGGCGATGAGGACGATCGCCCCCTGTAATTCAGCGACCCAGCCCTGTCCCCTTGTTGTTCGTGCGGGCAGCAGAGGCCGGGGGTCGGGGGAGCTGCGTGTGATGGACAGGACCTGGCCGCATTGAGTCAGGGCAGCAGAGAGACGACACCGCGTGGGACCACCCAGTGTGTCCCTGCCACTGCTACCAGGGGCAGCAGCACAAGTCTATGCGCGGCGCGCGCAGCGGCCTTGTTTCCTCCAGCCGCGGAGGAGCGGCCGCCATGTCTGACTACACCAGACTCCGGAGGCAAGACTGGGAACAGCATGGACCAGGTGGTGCCCAAAGCCAGGGAAGACAGGATTGTGGAGCATGATAGCAGCACTCAACCTGGATCTATCCTCAGGTGGAGATCAGTGTGGAGGTGATTATCCCAGAGGTGGTGTGTGCTTGGCACAGGTCACTGCTATAGCTGTCCATGGGTGGGGGGCACCGGACTTATATCCAACTCCCTGCACTGTGAAATCCTAATAATCCATTGGTATGTAAATGGCAGCAGAGTTAGGAGAGGGTGAGAGGGAGTTCACACACCACAGTTCTTCACAAACTTCCCATTGCCAGCCAGGGAAAAGGGGGCATCCTGACACCTCATACAAAAGCACCCCTTCAACTAAAAGCCCATTGCTACCTCAGCCTTTATATATATATATATATATATATATATATATATATATATATATAAATAAACAAATTCCTGTGTATCAGTAATTAATGCACTAAACTATATTCATTGGCTACACCAGGTGAGTGGGTGCAAGACTTCTTACATGTGTAGCTATTTATGGGTCAAACTATTTCCCAATAACCAATTTCTATTCAGTATTTATTATTTTTGTGCATGGAGTGTTACTAGGGGTTATGTGTGCTGTGTATCATTACTGTCTGTGTGTGTTAGTAATGTATGGTGTATCACTAGTGTGTATCACTAGTGTCTGTGTGTGTGTATTAGTAGTGTATGTATGGTGTATCACTAGTGTCTGTGTGTGTTAGTAGTGTATGCATGGTGTATCACTAGGGCCTAGCGTACTGTACTGGAAGGGGGAGGAGTCCGGATTCATTTTAAAACCGATCCCCCTATAGGAGAAGTCTATATCCGCCCCTGGCTCCTAATGCTATTCAATCCGCGTGAAATATACAGTATATACTACAGATGGGTCCTCCATTATCTTGGCTCTTTCTGCGCCTAGACGGAGGTTTAGTCACACCTAGGTGATAGCTTAGGTTGCTGAGTTTAATCACGGACAGGCGCGTTGAGGCGCGACTAGATACTCAGAATGCAATACACATCTCCACCACTGGGTGGCTAATGCTCCACTAATCCAGTACTTTAGATCGAATAGTGGCAGATTGATCTACAAGCTCTGGCAAACGGTCAGTGATGACTGTAATGTCAATAGATGGTGACCAATGGTCAACAGGACAGTTAAAAAAAATAGTTTATCCAGACACAAACGAACATGTTAAAACACTTGTGTATGCAGACGCAAGATTGTGTATGCAGATGCAACTGTGTGAAAGGAATAATGTAGCTCATTGACTTTAAAGTATGTACAGTGCACTAAATACCGTGCTTTTGAAATACATGTACATGTATGAGCGTCCGAGTCCCTAAGGCATAAACCAACACTAATGGGAAGGAATCGCTCTTTGCAGTACTTTTACACATGAACTTGTGAATCTTCCATGAAGCATCGTGGGCTAGCGATGAAGGCTCCCGCCTCCCACGCTGAGAGTCCCGGGTTCGATTTCCAAAGTGCAAACCTTTTTGTTTTCTTTTTTTTTATGTGTTCCAGTGACATTCACTTTATTATTATTTTTTTCTTTGTAATACATTCAATGGAAGGGTGCACACAGGGTTCACATAAATCAGAGTAAATCTGCAGGAGCGACTCATTCCGCTATATACAATACACAGCGGTAATGAGTATAAATTAGTGCATTCTGACGCAACTAACTGAGCAACACAGTACTGTAGATCATCGGCGTTTGTGTATTGTGCCTGATCTGAACTCCCTCCCTGTCTACTGCATGAACTGTGCAGGATCCCAGGGGAGGGGGGGGGAGAAGGGCGATGGGGTAGGGGTAGGCGGTGGAAAATACCATGCTTTTGAAATACATGTACGGTATGAGCGCCCGAGTCCCCTAAAGCATAAACCAACACCAATGACACAATGCGGAAGGGAATTGGGCGGTGGCCATTTTGTCAGTTTGCTATGCAATCAAGTCCGGTGTATCGCTATGTGCATAGAGCTCGCTTATCCCTATCGCCCCTGTGTATTTTAGCTAGGGGATTGTGACGCTCCTTCAGCATTGGCCCTTAGCCTGCAAAACCTATGCCGTCGCTCGCTCCATAGCCAAGTGCTGCCACGAGGTGGGGGTTCACGGGCGGTGGCCATTTTGTCAGTTTGCTATGCGATCGAGCCTGGTGTATCGCTATGTGCATAGAGCTCACTTATCCCTATTGCCGCTGTGTATTTTAGCTAGGGGATTATGACGCTCCTTCAGCATTGGCCCATAGCCTGCAAAACCTGTGCCGTTGCTCGCTTCATGGCTGAGGGCTGCCATGATGCAGAGGGAATTGGGCGGTGGCCATTTTGTCAGTGTGCTATGCGATCGAGTCCGGTGTATCGCTACGTGCATACAGCTCGCTTATCCTTATCGCCCTGTGTATTATAGCTAGGGGATTGTGACGCTCCTTCAGCATTGACCCATAGCCTGCAAAACCTGTGCTGTTTCTTGCTCCATAGCCGAGTGCCTCCATGGGGCAAGGAGTCACAGACGGTAGCCATTTCAATTGAGTCTGCCCTGCTACAGAATTGTATGTGTACCGTACGGTGCATAGAACCTTAACAGTAGAAATGCTCCTGCAGCTTTGCCCTGCTTTATGTAAAACTTGTGTGCAGACTTGTATTGAATGTGAAAGTATACCACAGTACGATAGATATAAAAAAAATAAAGTGTCTGGAAGAAACTAACATGCATGCGTACTTTAATAATCGAACCCGGGACTCTAAGCATGAGAAGCGAAACACTTTACCACTCGGACACTTCGCCGCCGACAGATGAATAAGCCCATTGGTTTTGATTATGCCGTAATGGCTACGGGATTAGGACGCTAACATACAATATCCCTAACATTAATAGGCAACAATGTACTTGTAACACGTCCGTTTGCGTCTGTGTACACTACTGGTTTAATGTTGATTTATCTGCGGGACTTGGATGCTCACATATTCCTAAAGTACTGTAAATGGATCATATATGCTGTACTATTTGCGTCTGTACTGTATATACTGTATGAAATAATGTAGCATAATGAGACGCTGTATATACTGTATGTAGCGTAATGAGACGCACTAGTAAAGTAGTTCTTAGTAGTCCAGGAACAGAGCATTTTCTCCATCATTGAGAGGGTCAGGTAGGCAAGTATGGCCTACACAATTCTTTATAGATAAAACTGGATAACAGAAAGAAAATTCTTTGAATATTTAGAAATTTTTCCTATTTTCTTTAGCAACTTTTTTAAAGACTATGGAGCTGTAAGCCAAAGCCAGACTGCCCATCAACTGTACATGTGTGAACCAGCAAAGACTGTTCACTTATGCACATAAGTAGTGTTGCCATAATATCTCTTTAATCTGGGTCACCTATGATTCACACAGGTTCTGGGGCTGCCTGGCAAAATTCAAGCCTGCATTTCACCTGGTTTTAATCAGCCACAGAACCTGTGTAAATCATAGGTGTCCCAAAGTAAAGAGATATTATGGCAAACCTACATATAGGGATCCAGACTGTTTGGAAAAGCAAACATTCACAGCCTTACTACTGCTGCCAGCCAGTCTTGCAGGAAAGCAAAGTATCAGCACATATTATTTATTAACATTTATGAAGCTCCAGCATATTATGTTGTGCTTCACAACTGAAATAAAGCACAATCCAATATGAGTAAATGAATCTCACTCAGCAAACTCTCCTTAGTACGTTGTGGAGAATCAGTCTGATCACAGCAGCTTAGTAAATTCAGTTTAGTAAATTGACCCTAAATTCCACAATCCATTTTGTCAGAAGCCAGTTCATTTACCAAAATGTTTTTGAACAGTGCGAGAAAACCCAAGTAAACATGAGGAGAACATGTAAAGTACATGAAGATAGGACATTGGTTGGAATTAAACCTAAAGGGGGGTACTCACGGAGCGATATTCTAAGCAATCTGACTAGATTGCTTAGAATATCAGCCTGATCGCTCCGTGAGTACCCCTTACAGCGATAGCGATGCGCAGCTCCGCGCATCGCTATCGCTGCTGCTAGATTGGCCTGCATGCAGGCCAATCTAGTGGGTCGCTCACTTCACCCGATGGGTGAAGCGAGCAGCCCCCCGTCTCCACCCGCACGCTCAGCACAGATCGTGCTGTGCTGAGCGGCGGGAGAGATGTGTGCTGAGCGGTTCGCTCAGCACACATCTCTCATGCATCAGCCCGTGGGTACTGGGATTAAGGCTGGATATACACTTGTCTGAAGGTGCCACCAACCGACGGACTCATGGACCAATTTTGGTAAGCATACATACTTACCAATCGGCCCACATCACAACTCACATTTTCCACTCTAGTTGTGATGTAATTAATGGCGATTCCTGCGACCAGCAAAAATGGATCAGTTAGTCAGTCGGTCAACCATACACACAGGCAGATGTATATATATATATATGAGTGGAAATTGGTGGCACTCAAGCAGGCTTAATCAATGTGAAGATAAAATTTCCTTTATTCGCCTACATGTTTCGGGGAAAATCACCCCGTCCTCAGGACTCAGACAACAATAAAAGCATGTACATATAACACTTAAATACATCACAGACAAACGACATTAGTGCAGAGATTGTACTCACCTGTCCTCACGGCGCTGCCGCCCGCCCGCACATGCTGCACACTTCCGTGTCGCTGAGCGATGATGTCACGGTGCGCCGCGGGACAGGGAGATCGTCATGGAGACCAACAGTAAACAATTACAAGCGTCCAGAGAGCCTGTACAAAAAACATAATACAGTGAAAGACAACACATTTAAAATACATGTAAACCATCGCTTAGGGAGAGATCTTAACAAAACCTAACTTAAATAAAGTTAATAACTCAATAGTGACATATTGCATTCCTCTGTTATTAAACAGACAAGATGTTAATAGTTAGCAGGTAGCAATTAACCGGCTCCACTATAAGAGTTATATGACCCTAAAGGAAACATTGGAGACCCAGATTTTCGTTAAGGCCACCAGGGGATATGTCACTATTGAGTTATTAACTTTATTTAAGTTAGGTTTTGTTAAGATCCCTCCCTAAGCGATGATTTACATGTATTTTAAATGTGTTGTCTTTCACTGTATTATGTTTTTTGTACAGGCTCTCTGGACGCTTGTAATTGTTTACTGTTGGTCTCCATGACGATCTCCCTGCCCCGCGGCGCACCGTGACGTCATCGCTCAGCGACACGGAAGTGTGCAGCATGTGCGGGCGGGCGGCAGCGCCGTGAGGACAGGTGAGTACAATCTCTGCACTAATGTCGTTTGTCTGTGATGTATTTAAGTGTTATATGTACATGCTTTTATTGTTGTCTAAGCCCTGAGGACGGGGTGATTTTCCCCGAAACATGTAGGCGAATAAAGGAAATTTTATCTTCACATTGATTAAGCCTGCTTGAGTGCCACCAATTTCCACTCTCTATGTTTGTCACCTGTTGACCTGGAGGGCACCGCAGCAAAGGAATCCGTTTACCCTATTAGGAGTGCCGGTATGACTTTGGAATTATATATATATATATATATATATATATATATATATATATATATATGAGAGAGAGAGATTTTGGCATCTGCAGAGCCGACGCAATATGTCTGTGTACAACACAGTGCACAGGCATATTTGCTATACACACAAGCCAATGCACTTGGTGGTATATTGGTCATTTGACTGTGTGAACGATACATTGCCTAGTGTGTACCCAGCATAAGACCTTGTGCTGTAAGGCAGCAATGCTAACTTCTGTGCAACCCAAAACATGGTGTTGTCCTACATTATTTCAGGAGAATGTTTTCTTTGATATATGCATGAACAACTAAAAGGGAAAAGATGTTAATAACTTATTGTACAGTAGATCTGTACAGTATTTACTATATATGTCGCAAATACATGGTTTGAGCAGTGGACTAACTAAAAGCGATTAAATGTCAACTGTTCAGGGTACAAAATGTCTCTTTACACTGGTGACTCGCAATTAACAGAATTGTAAGGAAAGTGTAAAAACAACTGTGCTTCAAAGTTAGCAGCTGACCCAATGTATACTCCATATACTACTCTCCAGCTCAATACAGAATAATGAAACAATCAAAAGTTCAAAGCAAAACTACAGAACCATTATTTTACAATATTATGTAATACATACCTCCCAACATGACCCTCTCCAGGAGGGACAGAATGCTCTACTCCTGGACTTTTCTCTTAATGTATGATTGCCATCACCTGTGCTGAAACACCTTTCTTATCCATTAACCTGTTCAAAACAGGTGATGGCAATCATAAATTAAGAGAAAAGTCCAGAAGCAGAGCATTCTGTCCCTCCTGGAGAGGGTGATGTTGGGAGGTATGGTAATATTTCTGCAACATCATCTGTGCATACAAACCACAGAAATGTCTGAAGCAATACAGAGCCAGAGCAATTTTCCATTAATTTCCTTAATTAGTATATACAATGTATTTAAACAAAATAACGGGTATGAGTCATTAGGTCGACATGGTCACTTCGCTCGCCATGCTTCGGGAAAGGTGCCTCACTCCGCTACTGCTGCACTTGGCACAGGTTACTATTCCCAATCGTAGTCCACGTGGATCGTAAAGTATGAAAAAGTTTAAAAAAAAAAAAAAAAAAATGTCCAAAATGCATGTCGTCCTTTTTCCACATCGACCTAGTATATGTCGACCTAGTGACCACGTCGACCTAATGCATGTCGACGAATAGTGGTCGACCTAATGACTGTCGACCTAAGTGTGACAACCTAATGACCGTATCCCCATATAACTGCTTATTTTGGACTGAATCTCGCTATATACCTGTATGCAGCTGAACAGACTACAGTGATCTGTTTAATGTCAAAACCACAACCAAATGCCAACCCAACAGTCCCATATCTGGCTGGCCCAGCAGTAATAGACAGGAATATAGGAAACACATGCTGTGATTGTATTTATACTATACTGCTTTACTTATTACAAACATTCCAAAAAGCACTTTCTCCAGAGATTCATCCTGATTTTGGATGTTTATTTTCATATAGAAAAATATGTATATTTCATTTTTACCCACCTCCATTCCTTTAGCCAAGAAATGCACTTTTAATTAGATTGAGCTGCAGAATCAATGCAGCCCTGTGTCCTCAAATAACTGGACTGCATTCCAAAGGGGGGTGCGCTTCTCTGGCAAAGGTAGGCGTGAAATTGATTAAGAGCAGCAGGAGAAAGGACAGGCTCAGGTTCCAAAACACTACTTCTCAACGCATGCGGCTACATTCTCTCACAGGATAAACCCTCAGCTCTGCTGCATAGTCAGTAATGCACGGGCTAATGCCGCATATTTGTAGAAACATGAATATATACTATACACAGAATGATGGAACCAGGAAAGTTTGAGTAATAAATTAATGCTATACATGGGGCAGTATGGCAACAGGATAACAGAAGTCAGCCTCTCATGGTGCTCGAACGGAATATAAATTAGCAACATGTTTTATTTTATATATCTTAAGTAAAATATCAATAATAAAATAGATTATTATGACTAAATGTAATAAAAAAAAAACAACAACAACAACAACACACCCTTGAAGCTCAAATTAAGGTTACCATACTCCGGAGGAAAGGTATCATGCTCCAACTTCCTTCTCCTACATCCAAAAGTGTCCTGCCTGATAATAACATGGAACTTCATACATAGAATTGTAAGAACCAGGTGTTGTATCACATATTGGGTGAGATTATAGCCCTCGCTGCAGAGCCTCATATTAAATATCTCCTGACATTTAAACATCATTAAACATTTATTTTCTTTTAGTAACATGTATCAGCGTGCTAGGCTTTGAAGTCATGATGCAACACTTAAAGGGTAATATGATGATGTGATCAGAAATTACCTTGCATTGTCCTGGGTTTGTACTCAAAAGGGAAAAGATCAGAAAGATCCATGCTGCAGGGGCTGTCCCCATATCGGGAGCTGCAGTTCTTCCGAGATAGGAGAGTAATGATGGGAAGCTCTGCGGGCTGTTAGACACTGTGACTTCCCCACCCAGGACCTCTTACTGGCTCAACCTTCCTCTCTCGTTTTCTCTCCCTCCCCACATGGGTCAATTACCTGCTGCATTGGGACAACAGTCGGTGCGCCCTCTGCTGACCACATACGGAACTCATTTACTGTATACCGATGTGCTTTAGTTGATTCACAAATTACACAAAACAGAAATGCTTTAGATGGATTTTTATTTCGGTTTTTGTATACCCATTCTATGGGGGGAATTCAAATGTTATCATGGGTCCCAGCACCCGGTGGCAGATATTCAAATATTGCTGCAGATGAGCGCGAGTCAAACCTTAATTTCAGGGGTAGTGAGCTGAAATGCGCAAAAAGTGACCTGTTTGGGCACCTAAGCGGGACTTTTCGTATCGATTAGTTGGGTTTTGTCATTTTATGCAGCTAAACTCGACTGAAATGATCAGTGCGATAACGAGGGACAATTCAATATCGTCCCACGATCTCTCGTCACCCCTGATCGTGGCAAAAGGGCTTCCTTCATTGCTGGACCACACACAGTGACTTCCCATTTCATGCCCGCTTCAGGCTTGCTAACAATTCATCATCCGACTACACTTTATTCATGCTATGTGCAAGGTTGGTATATACAGCCAGAGCCGGCCCTAACCAATATGATGCCCTAGGCAAGATTTTGGCTGGTGCCCCCTAGCACCATCGCTAGTTCCGCCTCTGACCTTGCACCCCTTTCTCAGCACCATCACTCCCCACCCATAACAGTCCTTTTTTTTGTTTTTCTACCACCTGTAATTTAAATAAGAACAGTGTGCACATTCGGCGCACAGACCAAAAGGCATGTGTTTTTGCTGGCAAGGGGCATGGCCACACAATAGTACCCCCAATTCAAATTTTGCCTCACAGTAGTGCAACTTTATTCACAATTTATCGTACGATAGTGTCCCTTATTCACATTACATTACACAGTAGTACCACTCTACCTTATATACGTTACTCCTCACAGTAGTGTCCCTCTGTGGCCGGAGAGGCCTCAGCCACGTGGAAAATGGCCGCGGCGGCACTGAAGGGGTTAACCTCTAGTGCCCGACGCCATGTTGCGGACAATAGGCGCTTGGCGTCACTGTTAAACGTACTTACGGCGCTGGACGCGGACTGTTTAAAAGTTTGTTTAATGATGTGTTTTAACATGTCATATGTAGTGCTCTGTGCACAATTGTAGGATTGCATGTTTAACTGTATTTATTTTATATTCAAGATGTGGTCATCTGTATATTTAAAGAGGAAAATGCACTTACTCTTATAGATGTCTGAATAATCATCTCTTATCCTCTGGAAATAGGAAGTGGCATGCTAATGGCCCTGTCCTATCAGAGAGGTGTGAATGACAATACCTTTTGATGTGTAAGTTCCTTAGAGAGAGGTGCTAATCACGGGGGATCTGGGTTTGCCTGGAGATAAGAATGACCAGAAACATTTGTATTTTGAAGCTATGTGATAAATTTATCAATAGTGAATGTTAATCTGATACCAAACGTCTGTGTCACAGGAAGAAGGATATTGTTTTATTGCACTTATATCCTTGTCAAATGTAATTTATTTATATTTTGTGCGATAACCAGATTGGTTGGAGACGACAGGGAGGGCTTACCCCCCTGTGGTACTGTGTGGAAAACTGACATAAAAAGGAGACCTGCGTGCCTCCAGAGTAGTATTGTAGTTGTACCATCTTATTCTGCTGAAACATCTGATTGTATGCTGTTGCCCCTAGCAATAGGGAGGAGCCTTTTTAAAGGTTATTTATCATTGAGCAAATAAACATCATTGCCTCAAGAAGACTGCTTCATCTTGTGACCAACAGGGTTAGGCCAAACCTAGCCCCGTCCTCCGGCTGTCCAGGTGTCACAACTGAGGGCCTGAGCTGACGGGAGGCAGCCTCAGTTGTAGGGGCTGAGATGTACCGGAACCTGGGAGGTTGTATCAGACCCCTGGACATGTAAGTAACATGAATAATAACTGCCCGAAGGCGTGACCACGACAACTTAGATAAAAGTCAATGATGTTTATTATGACAACTCCGCATCACAGCAGCAATAAAAGAAAACGTAAAAGTCAGCAAAGAATAAATACAGTTCCTGAGTACTACAGCATGGCAGGAGCCACAGGGCACTGGTAGTGTGAGATAGTTCTTATGATCTTCTAGATGGAAAGTCCTTACCAGGCCCGGCTGTAGCAATGGAGATAACCCAGGATTGTACCAGCTGGTGTTCCAGGAAGAGCTGGGTTGCTGAAGGTAAAACAGCTGCTGTGGATACTGGCTGGAACCAGACTGTTGTTAGCACGGAGTGGATACTGGCTGGAACCAGTTAAATAATAAATGAACTTTGGGAGCGATGAAATGTGAACTGAAATGTAGAACTTGAGAGCGGAGAAATAATAATTCCGGTGGAGAGTGGTAAAGTGTAGAAAGGACACCGGCCCTTTAAGGGAAGCTGTATTCTGCTGGAAGCTGAGGCTGGAAGCAGGTAGTGTTGTAGCTGGAAACAGATGAATCCACAATGGATTGGAGAGTCAGGCTACACCGCAGGTGGAATGCTGGTGCGGGTCTCTATGGTGGAAGTCTTGAGACAGGAGCTGGAACCTGGAAGACAATCATAGAAGAGAGACAAACAGGAACTAGGTTTGACAACCAAAGCACTGACGTCTTCCTTGCTCAGGCACAGCTTACTTATACCTGCAGCAAGGAAGGGGTTGGCTAGGCAATTATGCAAATCAACAATACAAACAGCAGATTGGTGGAAATGATCAGATGACAGAATCCAAGATGGCTGCGCCCATGCAGACACTTGGAGGGAAGTTTGGTTTGTAATCCATGTGGTCTGGGAAACAGTAATGGCGGCGCCGGCCACCGGAGACAGGAGACGCCAGGCTGATAGATGCACATTTAACCACGCGGGCACAGCGGAGGCCGCGGCTGATGAAAACACCACTCTGACACTCTGCATGTGGAAACTCAGGAACAGCGGAATCTGGTCCTGGAACGCTGAGCCCGCCTTAGGAGGCATCTGAAGGGTAAGTAATGGCGTCCAGATACCCGGATCGTGACACCAGGGAAGCACCTAACGTCTCCAAGTTCCGCCTTCCGCCAGCTACCGGTAGATTCCTAGCAAGTGGCTAGTGGGGATTCGTCAGCACCACACAGGTGTGGTAAGGCAGTGCGTCGGCACATACAGAGCAGAACCGTGGTTCCAAACGCCACGGCAGGTTAGGAGTTTGGTGGTGGCAGCAAAAAACCCGCCCACAACGCAGTGGGTGGAGTCAGTAACAGGCGGTTACTGACGGTAAGCGGGAATCCCCTATGTGGTCAGGCCTCGTGTGACTTGACCTTCCATTCTGTGCGCAGCCAACGGGACACGAAAGCGGCAAGTGCTTTCGTACGGGACCGTCCTGTCACAGAAATTGTTGGCATAGCGGTGGGATATTCCCAGGCGGCTTTTCATCACCCGATTGGAGAAGCCGAGTTACTCAGGAGAGGAGTAACTGCAGCGCAGGAGAACGCACAAGATGGCGGAATTCAGCGGAATGTCCAAGGATGATCTGGAGATCGTATGCCAGGAGAAGGGTGTGGATATCCCTTTCAACGCGTCCAGAAGCGTCATGCAGGCGGCGCTCAGGAGCTGGGAGGAGTCCCATCGGGCGGAGGTGGAAAGCACTGACGGCGTCAGCATCGCAGAGGACGGCCCACCAGTGGACCTTCGTACAGAACCGGTGAGATCCACAAGCCCCGCCCTCTCTCACAGCAGCCATGTTTCCCAGCAATCCCTAGCAGGGCCAGGATCCCAACGTCCCAGGGGGGGCGGCCCGGATACCCTAGCAGATAGGCTAGCGGAATTGGGGGAAAGGGCAACGGAGCAAGAGCGCTTGATCATCATCCATATGTGGCGTGATGAGCGGGTACCACAGGCCGTGGTACCCCGGGATCCATTGTCAGCTGTTGTACACAGATCGGGACGCATTCAGTTTGCCAAGTTTGCAGACAGTAATGGGGACATTGATGGACATTTACAAGTTTTTAAAAGGACTTGTAAACTACATGATTTACCCAAGTCGGAGTGGGTAAGACACCTTGTGCCCACTCTGCATGGAGAGGCCTTGGAGGCCTATCGAGGAGTGGCCACGGAGGACTGTGGGGATTACGACGAAGTCGCGAAGGCCCTCCTCCAGCGATTCTTCATCACTCCAGAGTCTTACAGGAAGAAGTTCAGAGACTTGCCCAAGAATCCTAGCAGCACCCATGGGCAGTTCGCCACCCAGCTGCGGCAGTACGTGGTGAAGTGGGTGAAGGATTCTGAAGCCACTACATGGGACGCACTGATCGACCTGATCTGCAGGGAGCAGTTCTACCGCAGGTGCGCCCCAGAAGTGAAGGAGTGGGTGCTAGATCGGGAGCCACCCAGTTTAAAGATGGCTGCCCAGTTAGCAGACAAGTATGTGGCAATTCGGCCACAGGGCCAGAAGCGCCCAGCCAGCAGCCAGCTCCAAAAGACTGTACCCCCAAGGGAACCCCCCTCTTCAGCTCATCACCCCCAAAAGCAAGCATCTTCCAACCCGGGTGCTCTTGGCCAGCAACCGCACCGCAGCGTCCCTGCAACTGATCAGAGATCATCGGTGCCACGACTGGAGAAGAAGTGCTACGGCTGTGGGAAAATCGGACATCTGAGGATGAACTGTCCTGCATCCCAAGCACCCCAGACTCGTGCCCTAAATCCGAGTGCTGGAGCCCGGCTCGCTTGTTTGACGAGAGGAGATGAGCCTACAGAGACTGTTCCCCCTCCAGTCAGTCCGATGGAGTGTGGCGAGAGACAGGTGCACTCTGCGGAGAGAGTCACCTGCATGGCCAAACAGCCCCTACACAACATGTGGAGGCACCTGCAGCCGGTCCACGTGGGACCCCTGCAGGGGGAAGGCCTAAGAGACTCTGGGGCCTCAATCACTGTGGTGAGCTCCCACCTTATAAGTCCTGCTGCAGTATTGCAGGGTCGCACTGCCAAGGTCACCCTGGCAGATGGAATGGAGAAAGCGGTTCCCATGGCAAGAGTCTACCTGGACTGGGGAGCTGGACCAGAGTTGCGAGAAGTTGCCGTCATGGATGGTCTCCCAACTGATGTGGTCCTAGGAAATGATCTGGGTGGTGGGATCGTCACTACGTTTGTTGGCGCCATTCCCCGGAGTCAAGTTCCACAACCACCGTTGACATCAGCTGCTACAGCACAGCCCAGCCCAGAGGAAAAGACTACAGCTGCTAGACAACTGCCAGCACAGCCAACCACAGCATCAACCAGCCCAGAGGAAAAGATTACAGCGGCTAGATCCGTACATCGACCCCGCATGCCTTTTGCCTCTGGTATGCCTACGTCCCCTAGCAACGCAGAGGATGTCGGTTCCAGCTCATTTGATCCTGTGGGGGTGCCCACTGATGCTCCTGACCCAAGTGGTTTGCCAACTCCGGCGGTGAGTATGAGAAACCACCCTGACTTTTCCATGACTGACCCCTACCAGACTGACCCTAGTAGTCCCCACCTAGATCCCCCTGTAGAGTGTCCCAATTTAGGAGAGATTGAGGGCCACAGGCAGGAGTTTAGGGAGGCTCAACTCTCTGACCCATCCCCGACAGGCATGAGGTGCCACTCTGGCAGCGGCCTTGACAGGGTTGGGGCGGGAAGTTTGACCTGGCGGGAAGGGTTAAGGTACAGGGTAGCCAGGAAAGTGGGAGGGGATAGACCAGATAGGGAAGGTGTCCAACTGGTCCCCCCTGGGAACGTTCCTGCGCAACCGGTGTCGGTTGCCAGCGAAACCGCTTTGGACAGTAACCCGGAGACAGACTGTACCCTGAAGTGCCTGACACAGAGCTTACCCTGGTCTGGAATGTCGGATGACGCCCAGACCAACTGTAAGGCTGGTGCCATGCGTTGGCAGCTGGGGCACTCCAGCGGTCGTGTTGTCTCTGGGCCTCTGCCCATAGGAGAACCTTTACAGCAAGTTGCTGTGGACATAGCAGGTCCCCTGCCTGTGCGCAGTTGATCGGGGAAGACACGCAGCCTCCTTGTAGTGGATGCCACACAGGATCCAGAGGCTGGTGGTCTGGCCGCCATCACTGTGGCACAGGTAGCGGACGAGGAGGGAAGAGTAGGCCTAGGTGACAGGGTAGGTTTCCCGAGTCATAGGTCGACAGAAGAGGATTGGAGGGCAGGTCTGACAGTTCGGGCAGACAGTTGCCAGATAGGTATGACGGAGGTGCAGTGCCTGGGGCATCATGTGGGAGGAGACAGGGGTAGGCCAAAACCAGAGGGGGTGGAGGCAACCATAGGCTGTCCCCGACCCACATCACCCAGACCGACCGGTACTGACCTTAGAACCTGTAAGGCCCTACGGACACGTTGTCATTGACTTTAGTCCTGTAGTGAACCCCTTGACAGAGATGGCTAGGAAGGGCATTCCCAAGTCAGTGGACTTTGCACCCGCTTGCGAGTTGGCATTCCAGTCATTGAAGGAGGCTCGGGTACCCGCTCCAGTGCTGATGGCGCACATTCTTGACCAGGACTGTGTGTTACGAACTATTGCGCCACTGCACGGACTGGGAGCAGTACCGAGCCAGAAAGAGCCATATGGGCAGGAGCACCCTGTGGCCTGGTTGAGCAGTATACTGCTATTGGGGGAGGTGGGGTATGCCCCAATTGGGACACCTTGGGAGGCACTTGTTTGTAACCGGCCCCCCACCGTGGTGACTTACCACCTACCTGTTGGGTGGCTGCAACCTACCTTGGGGAAATTGGACAGACTGTTGCGGTGGAGCCTTGCTCTTCAGGTTTATGACTCTCATATTATCCACAAGCAAGGCAAGGCTCAGAGCAAGGCGGATGGACTGTCACGTCAGGAGGAGCCTGAACCCCCAAAGAACTCCCGGTAACCTCATTAAGGACTGCGGGACCAGGACCCAAATCGTTGGGACATGGGTCCCTGGTTGACCCGCTTGAATGGGGGGGGAGGAGTGTGGCCGGAGAGGCCTCAGCCACGTGGAAAATGGCCGCGGCGGCACTGAAGGGGTTAACCCCTAGTGCCCGACGCCATGTTGCGGACAATAGGCGCTTGGCGTCACTGTTAAACGTACTTACGGCGCTGGGCACGGACTGTTTAAAAGTTTGTTTAATGATGTGTTTTAACATGTCATATGTAGTGCTCTGTGCACAATTGTAGGATTGCATGTTTAACTGTATTTATTTTATATTCAAGATGTGGTCATCTGTATATTTAAAGAGGAAAATGCACTTACTCTTATAGATGTCTGAATAATCATCTCTTATCCTCTGGAAATAGGAAGTGGCATGCTAATGGCCCTGTCCTAGCAGAGAGGTGTGAATGACAATACCTTTTGATGTGTAAGTTCCTTAGAGAGAGGTGCTAATCACGGGGGATCTGGGTTTGCCTGGAGATAAGAATGACCAGAAACATTTGTATTTTGAAGCTATGTGATAAATTTATCAATAGTGAATGTTAATCTGATACCAAACGTCTGTGTCACAGGAAGAAGGATATTGTTTTATTGCACTTATATCCTTGTCAAATGTAATTTATTTATATTTTGTGCGATAACCAGATTGGTTGGAGAAGACAGGGAGGGCTTACCCCCCTGTGGTACTGTGTGGAAAACTGACATAAAAAGGAGACCTGCGTGCCTCCAGAGTAGTATTGTAGTTGTACCATCTTATTCTGCTGAAACATCTGATTGTATGCTGTTGCCCCTAGCAATAAGGAGGAGCCTTTTTAAAGGTTATTTATCATTGAGCAAATAAACATCATTGCCTCAAGAAGACTGCTTCATCTTGTGACCAACAGGGTTAGGCCAAACCTAGCCCCGTCCTCCGGCTGTCCAGGGAAGCACCTAACGTCTCCAAGCATAGGCGTGCGCACGGGGGGTGCCTGGTGCGCACAGGCACCCCCTAATGTCCGGCACCCCCCACACGCCACAGCTGCTACAGCATAATCACTGTGCCGTCGATCCCCCCTGCAGCGCCGGCCTCCCGCCGCGGACGATGTACACTATGCGCAGCAGCAAGTGTATAGTGGCCGCACAGAGGGGACTCACGTCAGGCTGCGCCTCTTGGTGTGACGTATCGGTGTCACATGGTGCTCCCTCCCTTCTCACTCGGCTCTCAGTGTGCCCTGCCACTGCCGTCCCGCCAGCGCCGCAGGCCCAGCTCAGGCAGCGTTCTTCTCAGGAGGACTCGGAGCCGCTGCCGGAGTGGAGGACACAGCAGAGCCTGAGACAGCAGAGGGTGATACTCTGTCATTCTTTTCTTTTATTCTTTTTTACTTTGGCTCTATTTTTTTTAAACACACACACACACACACACACACACACGCTGAGCCAAGCATTTAGTAGTTTCCTGAGTGCACCTACAGTATAGTGTATCGGTGCACTCAGGAAACTACTGAATGCTTGGCTCAGCTTATATGTGTATATATATATATATATTTATATGTATATATATATATATATATATATCCCTTTTCTTTTTTTATTTTAATGAGTGCATTTTCTTATATCTCATTATTTTCTTTAAAAAATAAAAAATAAAATCATACTGTATTTGGCCAGGCCAGCCAGGGGGTATTTGGCCAGGCCAGCCAGGGGGCATGTATATACTATATATACTATTACTATGTATGCATGAAGTTACACACACACACACACACACACACACACACACACACACACACACACACACGGAAAAAAAAATATCTGTGGATGCACTCATAAAAAAATAAAGAAGGACCACATAAATATGTTAGCATTCACTTGTTTCCAGAGTACACTTATAGATCTCATTCTTTCCTTTTTAGTAACTTTATTTATATACAATGATAAGATTGGTATTGTAGCACCACCTCTTTTTTAGTATTAGCATATAGAAATATAGATGACACTCATATTGTGTGTCGTAATGTGAAGTTTTGCTTATACTGTGTGGGGTAATGTGAAATTCGGCTCATACTGTGTGGCATAATGTGAATTTCGGCTCATACCGTGTGGCATAATGTGAATTTCGGCTCATACCGTGTGGTGTAAAGTGACTTTCAGCTCATACTGTGTGGGGTAATGTTAACTTCGGCTCATACTGTGTGGCATAATGTGAATTTTGCCTCATACTGTGTGGCATAATGTGAATTTTGGCTCATACTGTGTGGCGTAATATGAATTTCGACTCATACTGTGTGGCGTAATGTGAGTAAGGGGCACTACTGTCAGTAGCTGGTGAGCATGAGGACATGTATGACAAATGCTGGTGTCCTGCAGAGGAGGTTGATGGCATAGAAAGAGGCAGATGTGGCTCTAATGGCATGTGTATATTTTAAACTTGACTTGTGTTATATTAAAACTGAAATGTTCAGCCATCTAAATCTCTCGTACTTTTCAGAGTGACCCACTCAAAATCGAGGTGTAGGTGCTGGCGGGTGCAAAGGGTGGTGTGTGTGTGTGTGTGTGTGTGTGTGTGTGTGTGTGTGTGTGTGTGTGTGTGTGAATTCATATGCAGCTAGGCCCACCACTCTCTAGTTCCGCCGCTGGGTCAGGGATAGGTTGGTGAAGTGTAAGCAGTGATAGGGTGCAGCGGCAGCTAGGACTAAGAGTTATGCCATAGCGGACAGTCAGTACTGGGCGGTGGTCACACCATTATGTTTCATTTTATTTCTCTTGGGAGTATTATGTCTACTTGTAGTATTAGGAACTAGGGAGAAATTGGATTAAGCCATGTGAATCTACTGAGAGAATGTAAAATAGTGCTAGACACGCCCAAAAGGTGGTGCTAGACACACCCATAAGGCGGTGCTAGACACACCCCTTCTGCGGTGCACCCACTAATAACATTGGCTGCGCACGCCTATGTCTCCAATTTCCGCCTTCCGCCAGCTACCGGTAGAGGCCTAGCAAGTGGCTAGTGGGGATTCGTCAGCACCACACAGGTGTGGTAAGGCAGTGCGTCGGCACATACAGAGCAGAACCGTGGTTCCAAACGCCACGGCAGGTTAGGAGTTTGGTGGTGGCAGCATAAACCCGCCCACAACGCAGTGGGTGGAGTCAGTAACAGGCAGTTACTGACGGTAAGCGGGAATCCCCTATGTGGTCAGGCCTCGTGTGACTTGACCTTCCATTCTGTGCGCAGCCAACGGGACGCGAAAGCGGCAAGTGCTTTCGTACGGGATCGTCCTGTCACACCCTCATTCACATAATATCATACTGAATTGCTCCTTATTCACATTACACCACACCATATTGCTCTTTATTCTCATTACATCACACCATACTGCTCCTTATTCACATTACACCACACCATATTGCTCTTTATTCACATTAGACCCCACAGTAGTGCCCTTTCTATACGTTACGCCACACAGTAGAGCACCTTGTACACATAATGCCACACATTGGTAATGCATTTATAAACATAATACACACAGTAATGCTCCTTACACATATGTTACACATTATTAATGTCCTTATACACATAATGACACATATAGTTCCTGGCGTGAGTCAACTGGCAGCTCTGTTAACGTTGGGTGCCTATTTTTTATGAAAATGCATCTTATTTGCATTGCTATGTGGCTAGGATGCAAAAGCAGCTTCTGTTCATTAAAATGATATGCGGCATGCCTATATACTGTGTGCGACTGTGGCTGTATCTGCATACGAAATGCTATACACGGAATATAGGCATGCCACATATCATTTTAATCAGCAGAAGCTGCTTGTTCCCCTAGGCATACCAGATGCCCTAGGCAATTGCCTAGTTTGCCTATGCCTAGGGCCAGCTCTGTATACAGCGGTCGCCTGCACCTGCTTGATCATTTTCTGCTTCCGACAGTTTTACCTGCTGCTGGATTTAACTGCATTCATCTGCTTAATCACAATTACACTGTGTGGATCATCAGGTATACTCAGATGTGTAGCTAGGTGCCATGGTGCCTGGAGCAAGGGTATGTTTTGGCGCCCACCTCCCCTGTACTTAATTGGGGGCATGTTACATTTAAAAAGAAAAATATTTACAAATCCTCAATTGGTGACAGGGCCAGTTCTAGACTTTGTGGAGCTTAGTGCGAAAATTTCCTTTGTGTGTCCCCACGTTTAAAATATGGACAGTGCACAACAAAGGCATACAACTAAAAAATAGAGGCGTGGCTTCATGGGAAGGGGCATGGCCACATTATAGTACCAATTCACACTACACCACCCAGTAGTGTCTCTTATTCACATTACAGCACACAGTAGTACCCCTTACATGTTATGGCACACAGTAGAGCCCCGTATACACCTTACACCACAGTAGAGCCACTTATACACCTTATGCCACAGTAGAGCCACTTATACAAGTTACACCCCACAGTAGAGCTGCTTATACACATTATGCCACAGTAGAACCGCTTTTACGTTATGCCGTTATGCCTCTGGCCTGCCCTATTCCCTACTTAGTTTCAGTGTGCGCCTCCTCTGATCCTCCTGCTCTGCGGGTGCCTGTACAGCTTCTCCACGGCACAGCAGGGAAGAGGGGTTAGCAGAGTGCCCTCTAACTTTTCTGGCGCCTGGAGCTCGTGCTCCACCGGAGCCACCCTCGCTACACCCCTGGGTATACTAAACTCTTTGCTCTGTCCAGTCAGAATTAGCAAAGGCTTCTGTTACAAATCAGTCGCTTCCGACAACTAACTGATAGACATAACTGACACAGGCACTAACGTGCTGTGCGAGATTGCTGGTAGCAAACAGGGATGGTATTCAGATATATGGTTGTTTCAATTATACAGACAACTGAGATATAAATTGTGTGGCAGTATCACCAAAGATGGCGCTGATGAGCAGGTGTTTCAGTGTGTGACTGGAGAGATCCACCCACTCAAGCAGAGCCGGATTAAGGGGGGGGTGGTGTTACAGGGGGTACATTACCCCAGGCCCCACTTTCTTAGGGGCCTTCTGTGCTTCTGTGGCCCTGGGCAGTGGAACCGCTGCTGCATCTGCAACAGGCAGGCACAGAGAAGCTGTCTTTTCTAATGCAGTGGCTGCCTATTCATCCAGGACTGCAGCTACTGTACTACCTGGGTCCTGCCGCTGTTATAGTCCAGGAGTGTTGCTCCGTCGGGGCGGGCAGTGGCACATGCAGAGGGGGCTCAGAGATGGAGACAGCTGTGATTCCGTCTCACGCTCAATACAAACCGCTACAGAGATCGCGATCACAGCTGCTGCTGCAGGGAGCTCTATTTGGAAGAGCTCTCTCTCCACACAACTCCATTCAATCTGCGTTGTCCTGGTAACCTGTCTCCTCCTTTCAGCCGGCCCCGGGTATGTGTGTGTGTGTGTGTGTGTATGTTTGTATGTATGTATGTATGTATGTATACGTGCATGTATGTATGTAGTACGGTATGTGCAGGGCAGTCGAGAGCCGGAATGGGCCCAGGTACTTGTCAAGGGGCGTGGTCTAATCACAGGAGGTGTGGTCATGTACCCTTAGAAAAAAATACTGGAAAAAAAATAGGATTTTAATACCTACCGGTAAATCCTTTTCTCTTAGTCAGTAGAGGATGCTGGGGACTCCAAAAGGACCATGGGGGTATAGACGGGATCTGCAGGAGACATGGGCACACTATAAGACTTTGAATGGGTGTGAACTAGCTCCTCCCTCTATGCCCCTCCTCCAGACTCCAGTTAGAACTGTGCCCAGGGAGACGGACATTTCGAGGAAAGAATTTATTGTTTAAACACGGTGAGTGTCATACCAGCTCACACCTCAAACATGCCGCAGAACGTGGCATTCAATAGAACACCAGCCGACGGCATGAAATATACATATATATACAGCAACATGCTGACCGAAAATGTAACACAACCTGTGTGTAAACACGACCAATAAAAGCATACCGCATGCCATGGCATGCACAACGTCAGCAACAGACTGACTAAAAGGAAACACAACATGTGTAACCATAACCAATAACTGCAGATACAGTACGCACTGGGACTGGCGCCCAGCATCCTCTACGGACTAAGAGAAAAGGATTTATTGGTAGGTATTAAAATCCTATTTTCTCATACGTCCTAGAGGATGCTGAGGACTCCAAAAGGACCATGGGGGTCTATACCAAAGCTCTAGAACGGGCGGGAGAGTGCGGATGACTCTGCCGCACTGAGTGCTCAAACAAGAGGGCCTCAACAGCCAGGGTATCAAACTTGTAGAATATTTGCAAAATTGTTTGAACCTGACGAAGCCGCTGCTCTGCAAGGCTATAGACCCGAGACCCCTCGGTTAGCCGCCCAGGATGAGCCCACCTTCTTGGTAGAATGGGCCTTCACCGATTTCGGTAATGGCAATCCAGCCGTAAAACGAGCAAGCTTAATCGTAATTCAGATCCAGCGTGCAATAGTCTGCTTGGAAACAGGAACCCCAATCTTGTTGGGAGCATATAGGATAACAGATCTTCCGTTTTCCTGATCTGAGCCAATCTGTCAACCCAAAATTTCAAATTTCCAACCACATCGAGATACTCCGATGTCGCCCAGGCGTCAGTAGCCACCGGCACCACAATAGGTTGGTTCAAGGATCCGATGAAACCGCTTTTGGCAGAAACTGCTGCCGAGTTCTCAACTCCGCTTTATCTTCATGGAAGATTAAACATGGCTCTTGTGAGACCAAACCGCCAACTCAGACATCCGCCTTGCGGATGCCAAGGTCAACCTCATGACCACTTTCCAATTGAGGAATTTCAACTTAACCATACTGAAAAGTTCAACCAAAGAAATTGCAGGAACTGCAACACCACGTAAAGATCCCATGGTGTCACAGAGGCACAAAGGGAGGATGGCCGTGTTAGACTCCTTTTACGAAAGTATTAAACTCTGGAAAGGAGGCCAATTGTTTCTTGGAAGAAACCCGATAAAGCTGAAATCTGAACCGTAAACGAGCCCAACCTAAGATCGCATCCACACGATCTTGTAAGAAAAGAAAGGAGAAAACGATCCAACTGGAAATTTTTCCGTAGGAACCTTCTTGGATTCTCACCAAGACACAAAATTTTCCCCCTAATATGGTGGTAATGTTATTACATTACTTCTTTTCTGACTGAAGAGAGTAGGGAAGACCTCACTGGAAATACTCTTCCGGGCTGGGATCCGACGTTCAATCTCCAAGTCGTCAATGGAAATCGCGGTAAGCCTTGGAACACCCACGGCCCCTGCCATAACAGATCCTCTCGCAGAGGAAAAAGGACAGGGATCTCCTATGAGTAAAATGCTGAAGATCCGGATACCAGCCCTCCTTGACCAGTCTGGAACAAGGAGGATCATCTGAATTCTTGTTCCTCTTATAATATTTAACATTTTTGGAAAGAGCGGAAGTGGAGGGAACACATAGACCGACGAAACACCCACAGTGTCACTAGGGTGTCCACTGCTATTGCTTGAGGGGCCCCCGATCCGTAACAAAAAAATTTTTGAGAAGTTTCTTGTCGAGGCAAGACGCCATTTTGTTTATTTGCAAAATTCTCCAAAGACTTATCACTTCTGTGAAAAAAACGCTTGATGAAGACTCAACCTTCCTGAACGGAGAACATGTCCACCGAGGAAGTCTGCTTCCCAGTTGTCCACTCTTGGAACGAACATTGCTGATATAGCGCGTAAATGTTTTCGTCTCCTAGCGGAAAATCTTGCTGGCTTCTGCCCTTTCTTCTCCGGTTTTTGCCTGTAGAAAACTGTTATAATGGCCCTTAACTCTAGACCGTTAATGGGACGACAAGTAACCTAACATGACACTTGTCCTCAGTGAGAATTGCGTCGCTACCACAGGATCAACAAACTGGACTTGAAACCATGATTATCCCAGGTGGAAACCGGACCACTTGTCCAACAGGTTCCGTTAAACACTCAGGTCTGGAACCTGCCCACTGAATGGCCTCGTAGGCCCCAACCATCATTTTTAGCAACTGACTGTATCGACGGATTGACACCGGTACAGGTCTGTCAGCGCTTCTTTTTTTTCTTTTATTTTATGAAAGCAAATAAACTCTCCTCAGTACTGCCTCTAATAATATTGCCCAAGCCGACCACCGTGTCGCTGGGACCAACAGGGATCCTGGCCAGTCCTGTTGTTGAAGAACAGTCAAGGAGAAAACAAAGTTTTGCACCATTTGGCTTCTTGATCTCTCCATAATTCGGAGAGCGATCCAGTACAGAATAAATATGACTCTTTACTATCGAAGGAAACCCATCCCACCGGCATCACCCTGGTGAAATGGTAACAACAATCCTGAATCGCAAACCTCAGGTAAGCCTAAAGCGGAAGAAACCGTAATTAGACCTTCCTACTCCACTTTCAGAGTGGAGAACCTTGCCATGAGATATTCCCTCATGAAGATTAAGTAGGAAAAATTGGGATTTGTCTGACCGAGTTGTCCGGCCTCGGGAGTACGAAAAAGCTTGAACCACATCTTCTTTTTTTTCTTTTTTTTTTAACGACCGGAACAGCAGGACAATGACCTGAACTAGACACAACTCTTGTATTGCGTCACATACTACCTCCCTGTCATGAGGAGGATCGGTAAGGTTGATTTGAAAAAATCAGTGAGGGGACCGTCTGGAACCCCCGCATGTCCCCCTAGGGACTCTATCCTTAACTCACTGGTCCATGTTCTTTCCAGAACTGACTTAAGAGTATTAGACGAGGTCCCTTCTGTGTGGGCCCCCGCAAGAGAGACCCAACGTCCCACGGTGGACTTGGCAGAAACCAACTGATTTCTGTTCCTGAAAAGGTAGCTGACCTCTTACCTTCCTTACCTTCCTTTACCTGCAAAGAAAGGGGAATCCTTATCTATTCGGTCGAAATGACAGCACAATGACCACAATGCGTCACCACCCGTTGTGAGGGAACATAGGGCAAGAAAGGTAAACTTACCCGTGGCACCTGCCTAGAGCATATGAACAAGGCCATCACCAACCAGGCTTCCCTTCAGGCTGACGACAGTGGATTGCCACTGAAACGTTGCTCTACCTCAGCGACTGATGTCCTTGTGATTCTTTGCAAACTTGCCGTGAGTGCCACGTCTTTTTCCTTCTATGTTGTATCTTCACGGAGGCACCGGCATTACTCATATTTAAGCATTTTGGAGTGCCTATCCATGCATATGTATATATATATATATATATATATATATATACAGTGCATCAATTGTACCTATATCGCACTAAATAACTGTGCCCCCCCGCGTTTTACACTGTGATCTATTCAACAGTGTTTTGGCAGGGCCAGCATCTCTGGGAGGAGAAAATGGCGCTGGATAGAGTTATGAGGGCTAAGCTGCGCCCCCTTATCGGCGCGCTTCAGTCCCGCTAGTTTTTCACGTTTTTATACTGGCGGGGGTTTGTATACAGTGCCTATGCACTGTATACCTCTTTGCCAGGATGTATATATGAGGTATAATTGCTGCCCAGGGCGCCCCCCCCTGTGCCCTGAACCCGTGTAGTGCTGCTTGAGTGTGGGAGCAATGGCGCGCAGCGCGACCGCTGCGCGGTACCTCAGAGACTCTGAAGTCTTCTGCCGTCACTGAAGTCTTCTGTTCTTCTAATACTCACCCGGCTTCTTTCTTCTGGCTCTGTGAGGGGGGTGACGGCGCGGCTCCGGGAACGAGCAGCTAGGCGAACCAAGTGATCAGACCCTCTGGAGCTAATGGTGTCCAATTAGCCTAAGAAGCAGAGCCTTGAAACTCACAGAAGTAGGTCTGCTTCTCTCCCCTCAGTCCCACGATGCAGGGAGCCTGTTGCCAGCAGTGCTCCCTGAAAACAACAAACCTAAAAAAGTATTTTCTCAGAGAAACTCAGGAGAGCTCCCCTGGTGTATGTCCAGTCTCTCTGGGCACAGAGTCAGGGCTGTCTGAACAGCAGTGTGGGCCCCTGGGCACAGAAATGCACTGGACTCCCTACCCATCCTCCAGCGGTAGGGGTGGTAGGTGCTATCAGCTTTGCTGTCCCACGGGCGGTAGGGGGTGTTCTATCTTCCGCTCAGCATGTAGGACTTGGAGCAGTAATTTCTGCTAATTACTACTTTACTGCACAGATGGGGTCAGATGGAGAACACTAAACTGTAAAAGTGGGCATTGGGCTGAATGAAGGGGCCCTGGTACATGACTTCCAGGGTGGTAGGGGGTGTTTAATACATAGGGGAGTGGTGGATAGTGGAGTGGGATTAATAATCATAATTTTCTGGTTGGAGTGCAGCTTGCTTGACTGCAGATATCCCAAGTTCCTGAAAATAGATTTCTTAGCTTTAAATGGTATAAAAAAAACTAGAGTCCCACCTTTCAGGAGGTACAGAGACTTGGGGATCAGAGTTCTGGAGCCAGAGCAATCCACCAATGAAAATATAAAACTGCATACCAGGCGTGTGGAGCTGGAGTAGGGACCAGCTGCTGGAAGGCTGATATCTCTGGTTCTGGGCATAGCAGAAACAAGCTGTCAGTGTCCACCAAAAGGAGAGAGTCCCAGCTTTTGGAGTATATACTCAGAAAAACTATAAGTAAGACAGAACCTGAGAAATCTGTCTGGGAAGAGTAATTAATAGGCTTGAATGGGGACAACTACTTTCAAGCAGGATATCTCCGGTTCCCCATGACCGATTTTCAAAAGTCTGGTACCCCTGGAAAGAGGGGACCCTCAGCTATCAGGCTAGGGCCCTTATACTCCTGGGGCCCTTGGGCAAGTGCCCATTGAGCCCATACGAAAAGACGGCCCTGCACAGAGTCTAACTGGAGTCTGGAGGAGGGGCATAGAGGGAGGAGCCAGTTCACACCCATTCAAAGTCTTATAGTGTGCCCATGTCTCCTGCGGATCCCGTCTATACCCCCATGGTCCTTTTGGAGTCCCCAGCATCCTCTAGGACGTATGAGAAATAGTATTTTAAGCACCATCATGGCCACACTGCTGCTGTTAGGTAAGAGGGAGGGGGCCTGGGCCCCTACTGGACCCTCACTGGGCCCTTCCATCAGACCTGGGCCCGGCTAATTTGCACCCTCTTTCCCCATTTCTTGGCACCACTGGTGTGTGTGTGTGTGTGTGTGTGTGTGTGTGTGTGTGTGTGTGTGTGTGTGTGTGTGTGAACAAGAGACAGAGATGCAGTATATATTATTTATACATACACATAAAATATATATATATATATATATATACATATATATGTATACACACACACACACACACACACACACACACTTTGAGTCCATAGGGACCCCCTTGTCTTGAGTGCCCCAGGCCCCCCAAAGTCTTAATCCGGCTCAAGGAGCAAAAAGGTGTTTGATCAGGACCGCCTCTACCATTAGGCAGCTTTAGGCAGCTGCTTAGGGGTGCCAGCCACAGGGGGCACCACTGAGTCCACAAAAAAAAACCCTGAAGGCTATCACTTTCAGTTATACCTCCCAACATGATCTGTTCCATGAAGAACAAAATGCTCTGTTCCTGGATTCCCCTTTTAATTTATGATTGCCATCAATTGAACTGATACACCTTTCTTATTAATTAACTAGTTCAACACAGGTAATGGCACTAATAAATTAAGTGGCAAGTCTAGGAACAGAGCACTTTGTCCCTCCTGGAATTGGTCATGTTGGGAGGTATGCTTTCGGCTGGGACTACTGATGACCAGGGCCAAAGCTACCAAGGTTTCAAGCCTCAGGAACTCTCCCAGCCCCCGACACTGCACTCTTAATTGTCAGTGCTGCACAGTCAGCAGCAGTGGTGGTTGCCCCTTCCCTCTCCAAGAGTCCTTTCCTCCAGATGCCAATGTGTCATTGGTGACACAAAAGAAGCTCTGCTGCCAACACAACCGGACAGCACACCAACATTGGTAGGACTTTCAACATGGTGGGGAAATGAGGTCCCATCGAGTCAGACCCCAGGAGGTGATAGTAACGGCATGTCCCAATTAACCAGCATCAAAATCGGGCATGTCCTCGAGAATCACATTTACCAGACCATACTGTGTGTATGAGTGTGCAATGCAGATTGTGTGTTAAAGCAATTGATTGGTCCCCAATAAAATATTGATTTATATATTATAGGGGGTACTGCAGTTCTGCCAGGCGGCCACCGGAGGTGGGGGCAGCGTGTGTGCACCCTTCCTCTGTTCCCTGCAAGAGCTTCAGCAAGGGCACCATCCCTGAATTTTTGGGGCCCACTGCAGTTCCAAGTGTGCACTGGGGGCACCACACGTGCCCCCTCCCTCTGCCCCCCTGCAGAAGCTTCAGGCAGGGCACCTCCCTGTAATTTTTGGGGCCCTGGGCACTTTCCCATAATTTTGGGGGCCTGCTGCAGTTCCACCAGGTGACCACCGGGGGCGCCGCACATGCCCCCTCTCTCTGCTCCCTGCAGGAGCTTCAGACAGAGCGCCTCCCCATAATTTTGGGGCCCAGGACGCCTTCCCATAATTTGGGCCCCGCTGCAGTTCTGCCAGGTGGCCATCGGGGGATGCCACAATGGGCCCTCCTCCCACTTTTCCCAGCAGGGGCCCTAGACGGGGCCCCTCCTATAATTTGCCCGGGCGTTGTAGAGGAGCTATTTGGCTTAGCTCAATAAAAAATGTTGAATTTCCCATCCTGGAACTCCCCCAAATGAGTGTGGATGGGTATCCCTCGTGCCTGGACGCGCTTCCAGGAGCTAGGGTAAAATCTGAGTGTGGCCCACTAGAATGACGCTTGCTTCACCTGTGCTTCTACGCTCAAAAGAACCCCTCGGGCATATTGATATGTCGTAACAAGGTTTCGTCTGTTGGGGATGGTGATGAGGCTGAGAGACTGTAGACTGGATTAGTCTGGAATCTGCCTGTAAGGATCTGTGACAGAAATGCCTTGGAGCTCAGAGACTTTGTACAGGCAAAGCAATAGAGAGGGGTCTTTCCTTTCAGAGGCAACCCAGGCAGGGCTCCAAGAGCCTGGGTAAGCTCTCTTTGCCCGGACTGGCTCCCTCTCCCCTGGGCCCTGGGCGCAGCACCCCCCCCCCCCCCCCCCAGTTGTAGACGGGGTAAGAGCAGTCTCTCAGGGACTTCCAGTCTCCTATTTCCGCCTTCCCCTCCGAGGCCACGAGGGGGCTCCGCTGGGTATCCGGCGGAGGCACCCGCCAGGCTTGGTACAGCTCCCTCTCCCCCGAAGGCAGCGAACCCGGAGGCAGATGTGGGGTAAGTGCAGGCTCACCGGGACTTCCAGTCTCCTGTACCCCACTTTCCCCTCCTAGGCCACAAGGGGGCTCCGCTGGGCGTCTGGTGGAGGCGCCAGTCAGGCTTGGCCCGGCTCCCTCCCCCCTGGGTGCAGTGCCCCCTATTGGCAGACGGGGAGAATCGCAGGATCTCCCGGTCTTCCAGTCTCCCGTTCCCTGCCTTCCCCTCCGAGATAGCGAGGGGGCTCTGCCAGGCTACCTTTCCCCCGGGCTGAGCCAGGTTCTGCGATTTGTGCAAGTCACCCCAATGAGTGACAGGCACCCCTTGGGCCGGGAGTGCTTCCACGAGCCCAGGGAAAATCAGAGAGTGAGCCACAAAAGTGGTGCCATCCCGCAATGCCCGAGAGAACCTTTCTGTGAAATACACAGGTGGTGACCACTGTCCAGCTGGGAAAAGAGAGAGAGCAAGGTACACGAGAGAAGGGCCTCTTTCTTTGTCCCGCAATCCGATCGGGAAGGGTATACTCACTCCGACCAACTCCAGGTAAACCCGACCCTCCTGCCCACGGCGCGCCCGGACTGCCGCGGGGGTGTCCGGTCCCCAGACGTTTTCCCAGTGCTTTGGGTCAGAACTGTGCAGGTCCCGTTTCCAACTCCAGGCTGTGCGGTCTGCTCAGTCCGTCAGCACAGCAAGCACTCGACAATGCCAGGGGTACCGGTGAAGCGGATTCATCACTGAGCAAAGCTGACTCCTGGACCCTGGTAGAGCACATGATTTCCCGGGAACTGCATGAGCACCACCATGTACTGAGGACGCGGCTAGCTGATGGCTGCTCCTCGCGAGCCCCAGGAGAAGGCCCAGTGCATTGCCATGGCGAGTTGGCTGCAGGGCCCCCATGGAGAGAAGGGCTAGTCAGGGAGGACGTAGAGCAAGAGAGAGAGTGCGTGAGAGAGGCGAGTCTCGCAGGGTGTGAGAGAGAAGCGCAGGCTCTGAGTGAGGCCAGCAGGAAACCGTCCAGTAGAGAAAGGGAGAGCAGGAGGCCTCTTCAGAGGGAGCTGGTGGAAACCACGTGCTGAGTGGGCCCAGGATTACCCAGGTGCCTCCAATGGTATTCCAGAGAATGATGGTAGCACTATGTGAGATGAACCTTTTACAACCTTTCACTGCCCCGGGACAAGATGAAAGTCGCCAAGAGTAGATCGGGATGTGGTGGTTTGGGGGCAGCAGGGTTCCCTGGGGGCTGATGACTCTGCCTCGCCTTGACTGTGGGGATCAGGGTCAGGACTCCATGGTCAGCGCAAGGGCCAGCGCTGATGCCAGCTGGAATGGGTGGCAGGGGGTCTCCCCTGGTCCGCCAGTCCCCCCATGGCCGGTCCCTCCCCGGATTTAATACTCGGCCGGCACCACACTCGCTAACTGGGCTTAAAAGTCAGAGGGGGGATGCGCCTTCCCGGAATTAACAGTCAGGATCTCATGGGCTCTCCAGCGGGCATAGAGTCCAGGCCTGTGTAATTGGCTGGGGACTAGCCTGCAGGCACGCGGCCTAGCGTCAGTGCCGGTTTAGCCAGTTGGCAGGGGGTCTCTCCCGTCCCCCCGTGGCTGGCCCCTCCCTAGCCTTAATATTCGGCTGCGCCCCACTTGCTCACCGGGCTTAATAGTCGGGGGGAATGCTCCTTCCCCGGGCTTATAAATCGGGATCTCTCAGCAGATGGGAACTTGACTGGGGACTTGCGGCCCGGCGCCTCCGGTTGGGTCGGTGGTGGAGGGGGGGGTCTCTCCCCTGGTCCTCCCGTCCCCCACGACTCCCTCCCTGGGCTTAATATTTGCGGGGGGAATGCTCCTTCCCCAGGCTTAACTGTTGGGATTTCACGCCAGACGGAGGGGCAATGGCAGATGGGGATACTGGACTGTCCTATGGCCGATGTCCTGGGAATTTTTTCCCGTGTTGTTGTTTTTTGGGGGGGGAGGGGAGGGTGCTCTCAGTGAGTGTGTTCTTTTTTCTTCTTCTTTCTTTTGGGGGGGATTGTTGGGGGAAGGTTTTGTTTTCCCCCCAGGGGCTGGACAAACCTGCTGCCAGCCCCGGCATTTTGTTCTTGCTCTTGTTCTTTTTTGTGATTTTTGGGCTGGGGGTGGTTTTTTAAAAAATTATACGTTTTTGTTTTTTGTGTGGTTTTTTTTAGTTTCTTTTTGTGGGGGGGTGGGTGGGTGTCGTTTTGGTTTTGTGTGTGTGTGTGTTTTTTTTTACCCCTGGTGCTTTGGCAGTGGATGGGGATATTGAACAACCCAGCTGCATACATTTTTTTTTTGTAAACTGGGGGGCAAAAAACATACAGAATCACACACTCCCGGAAGTCCTTATTTTCTCTCCCACTCCCAGAAGTCCTTGGTTTGTTTACCACTCCCGGAAGTCCTTGGCTTGTTTCCTCAAGACAATGAAATGAAAGCAGACGGGGCAGACTGTAAACGGATGGCAGTGACGAAGACTATCTCCCTGACTCATCTCAGTTGAGCAGTTCAGATGACAGCAGCAGGGAAGAGACATCTTGTCACGGGAGACAGATGCTGGAAGAAGCCGAGGCTTCCTCTGCAGTGGGCAACCTGAACCGATGGACGCATCACGGTGTGTCAGTACATGTTTTTACTTGAAACGGATGTGGTTCCAGAACATATAGCAAGAAGAAAAACTTTTGCTTATGGTGCGAGAGGCCATACTCAAAAATTGAGAGGCACGTGGAAGCCGTCCATCGCAGTGAGCCGGAGGTAGCAAGGGCACTGAGCTTTGATAAGAACTCCAGGGAATGGTCAGTGCAGCTGGACCTGATTTGCCACCGGGGGAACTTTGCACATATTATTGGTGTTCTCCGCAAGGGCAGTGGTGTCCTACTACCATGCAAGCAGCCAGCCAAGCAGCAGCTCCCCAAGATTTCATGCACTGCGTACACTGCCAAGGTCTGTTCTCCAGGCGACACCTGTGGCGACATGTGAAGAGGTGCCCACTTCGCAAAAGGGGTGGCCACCCCAAACCCAGTAGAACCAGGGTCCAGTCCCTGTGCACTCACACCACACCCTTTCCACCAGGTTTTTGCACCAGCCTGTGGAAGTTATTGAGCCAAATGAATTATGATGACGTGGTACCCATGATCAAGGGGGACCACTGCATCATGCAGTTCGGGCAGCACCTATACAACCGACTAGGGTCTGATGTTGGCAAGCACAAGTACATCCGCCAGATGCTCAGAGAGGTGGGGTGGCTTCTGCTGCATGCGATAAAGGTCTCTCCATTGCATAGCATGGAAGATTTCATTTTCCCACCCATTTCTTCCATGTGGTGCATGCCACCAGGAGCCTGGCCAGCTACGATGACAAGACCAACACCTATAAGGTCCCCTCACTGGACCTGAAGGTGGGCCACAGCTTGCAAAAGATTTCCACCATGATGGAGTGCCAGGCACTGATGGAGAGCAGTGCCCTAACAGTGGAGAGAGCACTGAGCTTTAGGAAACTGTACAAGGAGAGGTGGAGCGAGCTCATCTCCACTGCTGCCCTGAAGACCCTGCGAGAGATAAAATGGATTGCCCCACTCCTCCTACCCTTCACTGATGCTGTGAAGCATTTGAACCTATAGCTCCTTGACTGGCCGCAGGAGTACATCAACAGGTTGTCTGCCCAACCTTCTTATGAAGCAGTGGTGAATGCTGGCCAAGGTCACCCTCATGCAGCTGATCCTCTTCAACCGCAGGAGGGAAGGTGAGGTTTCCAAGATGTGACTATTCTCCTTTGAATCACGGCACACAGCTGACTTGCAGGACGACGTGGCCCAGGCCCTCTCGGAGATGGAGAAGGAGCTCTGTCACCACTTCACCCGTATTGAGATACCTGGGAAAAGAGGCAGGAAGGTTCCCGTCCTGTTATCCCCGTGCATGCAAAAAGTGGGCAGAGTGTGGTGTCACCCCTGACAATTTCTACATGTTTGCCATGCCAGCTGCCTTATCACATTTCAGGGAATCCGACTGCATTCGACTCTATGCCACGGAGTGTGGGGCCAAGCATCCCGAAGCACTGTCCTCCATCCGCTTCTGGAAGCATGTGGCCACCCATTCCAGGGTCCTCAACCTAAGCGACAATGAGATGGACCAGCTAGCCGATTTCCTCTGGGTGCATCGGCGGTATTACCGTCTTCCAAAAGGTACCCTGCAGCTGTCCAAGTTAAGCAAGCTCTTTGTGGCCCTCAAGCAAGGGAAAATGGCTGAATGTAGGGTCCGCAGTCTGGAGGAGATCTCCATCAATGCAGATGGTAGGTATCACTTGACTGATGGCTCCAGGGACTGACACTGTAAGTGGGCTGATGTGATGGGGTTCATTGTCCATCTCTATTTCCAGAACAAATCCAGGTGGCAAGTGATGACTCTGGAGATGAGCCAGAGAGGCAAGCCAGTGAGGTGACAGTGGTGCACATCGATAAAGAAGTAAACAGTGTGGCAGTGGAGGGAGCCACTCCTAAATGTAGGTGCAACCTTCCATACCGGTGGGAATGGGTGGAGGGTGGCCTTGGCTGGTGATGGTTTTGCAGGGTGACTTACCTTTCCTCTCCCACTTAGGTGACAGCAGAGGTGCTAAGAGGAAACACTGGACCCCAGCAGAAGTCAGAGCCATTGAAAGACACATGATGCAGTTCATCCACTCCTGCAAAGTTCCGGGCAAGAAGGATTGTGATGCGTGCCTAAGGGCTGAAACCCAAGTGCTGAAGGCTCGGAACTGGCTTTCAGTTAAATTCTATATAAAGAACTGAATAACTGCGATAATGAGAAAGAGCATGAACTAAATAAATAAACCACAGGGGTGTCAGAACGTATTTAGGTTGGGGGGACAATATATAATATCATTTTGGTGCCCCTAAATTGCTGAACCGCTAAATTTCACCCCCTCATAGTTAATGCCTCTTAGTTAATGAAATGTGATCGCCAGCTGCACTTAGGGGTCTATTTACTAATCCTTGAGTGGAGATAAAGTGGACGGAGATAAAGTACCAGTCAATCAGCTCCTGTCATTTTTCAAACACATGGCAGTTAGGAGCTGACTGGCTGGTACTTTATCTCCGTTGACTTTATCTCCATTCAAGGCTTAGTAAATAGATCCCACAGTCACAGTGCAGCGCATACGGCAACGATGAGCGTGGCTTCATCCGTATATACTTATGGGATGGTAATGATATCCCAGCAGACAGGATGCCGGCTGTCAATATACTGACAGCGGCATCCCGTCTTGCAGAATGCCAGCAGCGGGGTGAGCGCAAAGAGTCCCCTTGAGACAGTGGCGGAACTAGCGAGCGGTGGGCCCAGGTGCGGCAAAATGCTTTGGGACCCCCCCCCCCCCATCCCATCCAAGTCCACCCCCTCACCCCTGGAGAGGATCTGGTGAGGGGGACCTGCTCAGGGCCAGAGAAATGAATACCTAGCAACAGTGCCGTAACTAGACATTTTAGCACTGTGTGCAAGAAACGGCATCGGAGCCCCACCCCTGCATGCAAAACAGGGGCAGTGCGCGTCGTAGGCGCGTGCAAAAATACATAGTGGCGTGGCTTCGTGGGGAAGGGGTGTGGCCACAAAATAATACCAGTTCATAAAACGGTGCACAGTAGTCTCCATTATTCAAATTACGCCGCACAGTAGCACCACTACACCAGGTAGAGACCCTTTTACACCTTACAGCGGACAGCGTCCCCTTTTTACACATTACGGCAGACAGCGCCCCCATTTTTACACATTACGGCAGACAGCGTGCACTTTTTACACATAACGGCAGACAGCGTGCACTTTTTACACATAACGGCAGACAGCGTCCCCTTTTTACACATAACGGCAGACAGCGTGCCCTTGTTACACATAGCGGCAGACAGCGTACACTTTTTACACATAACGGCAGACAGCGTGCCCTTGTTAAACATAGCGGCAGACAGCGTACACTTTTTACACATAACGGCAGACAGCGTCCCCCTTTTTACACATTACGGCAGACAACGTCCCCTTTTTACACATTACGGCAGACAGCGTACACTTTTTACACATAACGGCAGACAGCGTCCCCTTTTTACACATTACGGCAGACAGCGTGCCCTTGTTACACATTACGGCAGACAGCGTGCCCTTGTTACACCTTACGGCAGACAGCGTCCCCCTTTTTACACATTACGGCAGGCAGATTCCCCCTTTTTACACATTGCGGCAGGCAGATTCCCCCTTTTTACACATTGCGGCAGGCAGATTCCCCATTTTTACATTGCGGCAGGCAGATTCCCCCTTTTTACACATTGCGGCAGGCAGATTCCCCATTTTTACACATATTGGCAGGCAGATTCCCCATTTTTACACATAGCGGCAGGCAGATTCCCCATTTTTACACATTGCGGCAGGCAGATTCCCCATTTTTACACATTGCGGCAGGCAGATTCCCCCTTTTTACACATTGTGGCAGGCAGATTCCCCATTTTTACACATAGTGGCAGGCAGATTCCCCATTTTTACACAATGCGGCAGGCAGCGTCCCCTTTTTACAGATTGCGGCAGGCAGATTCCCCATTTTTACACATAGCGGCAGGCAGATTCTCCATTTTTACACATAGCGGCAGGCAGCGTCCCCTTTTTACACATAACGGCAGACAGCGTGCCCTTGTTACACATAGCGGCAGACAGCGTACACTTTTTACACATAACGGCAGACAGCGTGCTCTTGTTAAACATAGCGGCAGACAGCGTACACTTTTTACACATAACGGCAGACAGCGTCCCCCTTTTTACACATTACGGCAGACAGCGTCCCCTTTTTACACATTACGGCAGACAGCGTCCCCTTTTTACACATAACGGCAGACAGCGTGCCCTTGTTACACATAGCGGCAGACAGCGTACACTTTTTACACATAACGGCAGACAGCGTGCCCTTGTTAAACATAGCGGCAGACGGCGTACACTTTTTACACATAACGGCAGACAGCGTCCCCCTTTTTACACATTACGGCAGACAGCGTCCCCTTTTTACACATTACGGCAGACAGCGTACACTTTTTACACATAACGGCAGACAGCGTCCCCTTTTTACACATTACGGCAGACAGCGTGCCCTTGTTACACATTACGGCAGACAGCGTCCCCCTTTTTACACATTACGGCAGGCAGATTCCCCCTTTTTACACATTGCGGCAGGCAGATTCCCCCTTTTTACACATTGCGGCAGGCAGATTCCCCCTTTTTACTTTGCGGCAGGCAGATTCCCCCTTTTTACACATAACGGCAGACAGCGTGCCCTTGTTACACATAGCAGCAGACAGCGTACACTTTTTACACATAACGGCAGACAGCGTCCCCCTTTTTACACATTACGGCAGACAACGTCCCCTTTTTACACATTACGGCAGACAGCGTACACTTTTTACACATAACGGCAGACAGCATCCCCTTTTTACACATTACGGCAGACAGCGTGCCCTTGTTACACATTACGGCAGACAGCGTGCCCTTGTTACACATTACGGCAGACAGCGTCCCCCTTTTTACACATTACGGCAGGCAGATTCCCCCTTTTTACACATTGTGGAAGGCAGATTCCCCCTTTTTACACATTGCGGAAGGTAGATTCCCCCTTTTTACACATTGCGGCAGGCAGATTCCCCATTTTTACACATAGCGGCAGGCAGATTCCCCATTTTTACATTGCGGCAGGCAGATTCCCCCTTTTTACACATTGCGGCAGGCAGATTCCCCATTTTTACACATTGCGGCAGGCAGATTCCCCCTTTTTACACATTGCGGCAGGCAGATTCCCCATTTTTACACATAGCGGCAGGCAGATTCCCCATTTTTACACATTGCGGCAGGCAGATTCCCCATTTTTACACATAGCGGCAGGCAGATTCCCCATTTTTACACATAGCGGCAGGCAGCGTCCCCTTTTTACACATAACGGCAGACAGCGTGCCCTTGTTACACATAACGGCAGACAGCATACACTTTTTACACATAACGGCAGACAGCGTGCCCTTGTTAAACATAGCGGCAGACAGCGTACACTTTTTACACATAACGGCAGACAGCGTACCCCTTTTTACACATTACGGCAGACAGCGTCCCCTTTTTACACATTACGGCAGACAGCGTCCCCTTTTTTTACACATAACGGCAGACAGCGTGCCCTTGTTACACATAGCGGCAGACAGCGTACACTTTTTACACATAATGGCAGACAGCGTGCCCTTGTTAAACATAGCGGCAGACGGCGTACACTTTTTACACATAACGGCAGACAGCGTCCCCCTTTTTACACATTACGGCAGACAGCGTCCCCTTTTTACACATTACGGCAGACAGCGTACACTTTTTACACATAATGGCAGACAGCGTCCCCTTTTTACACATTACGGCAGACAGCGTGCCCTTGTTACACATTATGGCAGACAGCGTCCCCCTTTTTACACATTACGGCAGGCAGATTCCCCCTTTTTACACATTGCGGCAGGCAGATTCCCCCTTTTTACACATTGCGGCAGGCAGATTCCCCATTTTTACACATAGCGGCAGGCAGATTCCCCATTTTTACATTGCGGCAGGCAGATTCCCCCTTTTCACACATTGCGGCAGGCAGATTCCCCATTTTTACACATAGCGGCAGGCAGATTTCCCATTTTTACACATAGCGGCAGGCAGATTCCCCATTTTTACACATTGCGGCAGGCAGATTCCCCCTTTTTACACATTGCGGCAGGCAGATTCCCCATTTTTACACATAGCGGCAGGCAGATTCCCCATTTTTACACATTGCGGCAGGCAGATTCCCCATTTTTACACATTGCGGCAGGCAGATTCCCCATTTTTACACATAGCGGCAGGCAGATTCCCCATTTTTACACATAGCGGCAGGCAGTCCCAACAAAGACAGAAAGAAAGACAGAAAGAAAGACAGAAAGAAAGAAAGAAAGAAAGAAAGAAAGAAAGAAAGAAAGAAAGAAAGAAAGAGACAGAAAGAAAGAAGAATTATACTTACCCTCTCTCGGTGCAGCTTGACGATTCCCGGGCAGTAGAGAAGGAGGAGGAGGTAGGTGGAGGAGGGAGCCGCAGCAGCGCTGTGTTATTGGTGGAGGCGCTGCTGCTGCTGCCCCTCTGCTTCACTATAGGCTGTTCTCGGAAGACAGCCTATAGTGAAGCAGAGGGGCAGCAGCGCCTCCACCAGTAAAAAAGCACTGCTGCGGCTCCCTCCTCCACCTCCCTCCTCCTCCTTCCCCCGTACCGCTGCTCCTCTCCTCTCCGGGCGGCTGTACGCTGCGGGCAGCGGTTGCCCGCAGCACGCAGCAGCATGTAATGAGTCAGTTTGACTCATTACATGCTTTGGGCCCCTGGACAGAGGCGGGCCCCAGTGCAACGCACTGGTTGCACTGGCGGTAGTTCCGCCTCTGCCTTGAGAGCTTGCTGCGCTCGCCATGCTGGGGGAGCAGTGGCTTGCTGTGCTTGCCACAGGTTTTATTCACACTCTATAGGTGTTGTGGACACCCACGAGTGGGAATAGCCTTGGTGAGCGCTGTCGGCATTCCCGGATCCTGAATGCCAGGATCCCGACAGCTGGGATATTAACGGCATCCCATCTCATTACCAACATCAGCCCTCACTAATCAATTCATTGAATTAATATATTAACCTCTTCATTACCTCCCTCACTACAATCAAAATAAGTACAGTATTTAATCTTCTTTAAGTCCAATAAAAGCAATAGCTCTTCATCTTAACCCTTTCACCTCCATAATGACTACCCAACCATAATAATAATATTAATAACCCCTTATATTTAGTAACCTTATATTTATTATTCTTTATATTATATATCATTTAACCCCCCTTTCAACATACCTGTGGTATTGCTATGGTGCTTCTGCTGCAGCCAATAACAGCACCACGGGAAATCAGATATCCTATGCTGCAGAACAGTGGTGTCTGCCTTCAGTGCCTTGTGAGGACTGAGAAGTCCTCAGACCTGGAGGCGGAGCCACAGAGGATGGGGAGGCGGTACCAGGACAGGCAAATAAGGAGGCATAATAGAAAAGAGCCCGGGAGGTCCAGGGATGTAGGCGCTGCGGTTGGCGGAGGAGCAGTGGTGCAAGTAGAAAAAAAATCTTAGTGGTAACGTGTGCGTGCGCAGAAAAATGGGTGTGGTGACATGGGGCATGGCCAATGAAAACGGGGGCATGATACACATATGACCCCAATAGTGCCAGATACACATATGCCCCCAATAGTGCCACATACACATATGCCCTCAAAGTGCCAGATATGCCCACACAGTGCCAGATACACATATGCCCCCATGGTGCCAGATATGCCACCACGGTGCCAGATATGCCCCCACAGTGCCAGATATGCCCCCACAGTGCCAAATACACATACCCCCACAGTGCCAGATATGCCCCCACATTGACAAATACACATGCCACCAGTGCAAGATATGCCCCCACGTTGCCAAATACACATGCCCCCACAGTGCCAGATATGCCCCCAGCAGTGCAACTCACCATTGTAGCTGCTGTCTGGGGCCGGCTGTGCACTGTGAATGTCAGGGAGAGGAGAGTGCAGCATGCGACTCTCCTGCACGCTCAGTCTGGTCTCTTCTCCTCCTGCGGCGGCATCCTGTATCTTAGATCTGATGCCGGTATGTGAGTCAATCAGAGCTCGCGGTCCGGCGGCGGCTCCTGATTGTTGATCCGCGAGCTCTGATTAGCTCGCAAACCAGCGCCAGATCTAAGATACAGGATGCTGCCGCCGCAGGAGGAGAGACCGCCGGTCACTGGCGTCAGGGCTGACTGGGCAGGCAGGAGAGGGGCAGGAGAGGAGAGGAGTATGCTGCGCTGTCCTCTCTCCGAAACAGAGTCTGCAAGGTGGCGGCCCAGGTGTGGTTCATCAAATCGACAGTATCTAGGTCGACAATGTTTAGGTCGACCACTATAGGTCGACAGTCACTAGGTCGACATGGATGGAAGGTCGACAGGGTTTCTAGGTCGACATGTGCTAGGTCGACAGGTCTAAAGGTCGACATGAGGTTTAATTTTTTTTGGGGTGTCGTTTTCTTCGTAGAGTGACCGGGATCCCCAATTAGTGCACCGCGTCCCCTCGCATGGCTCGCTTCGCTCGCCACGCTTTGGGCATGGTGCCTTCGCTTCGCTCGGCACAGATTACCGTTCCAATCGTAGTCCACGTGGATCGTTAAGTATGAAAAAATGCCAAAAAATAATTTTTTTTAAAACTCATGTCGACCTTTAGACCTGTCGACCTAGCACATGTCGACCTAGAAACCCTGTCGACCTTCCATCCATGTCGACCTAGTGACTGTCGACCTATAGTGGTCGACCTAAACATTGTCGACCTAGACAGTGTCGACCTTCAGACCGGATTCCGCCCAGCGGTACTGCGTACTGGCTGGGAATTTCTTACCGGTACACAGTACCGCCCCATACCACCACACTTGCAGCACTGTGGAGGAGGAGCTTGGGTTCGGCACATAGCAGTACGTCGCTTAATAGGTGGGCCTGCAGGGGCAAATGCAGGATTCGTATGGGGGGGTTTCCGTAAATGGGATAGAGACACACACATATTATTTATATATATATATATATATATATAAGTATATGGGGTGGTAAGTTTAGCTTGATCACTTATCTGGTTTATATATGCAATGATCTTTCAGCCTTCATTTGGATTCAGTACATGGAAATAAAAAACAGCAAAACATAGTGTGTACCATTCATAAATATATCACATAACACTGTCTGAATCAAAGCGGCATCATTAGGGAATTAGCAAGTTCCCACTAGTAAAAACTTCTTAGCCACATCAGTGTAAAATTTTAAAACATAAATTTAATACAATAACATAAGAATGGCTGAATAACACACGTACAAGAATTAAAAACATATAAAGCTTATCTGTCCATAAATTGGATATCTGCAAAGCATACCAACGCGTTTTGTCCGTCAGTGTCTGGACTTCATCAAGGGGATAACCACAGTGAGTCTGGAGGTCCTATTTATACCGGAGAGTGGTGATTTCCAATGTCCAATAATTATGACCTCACTTCCTGTACTCCTGAGTTATTGAGTGATTAACTTTAAAAAAGTAATTCATCCAGTGATAGCATTTATACAGAGATCAAGAGTGAATATATATCCAGCTATTAAGTGAAAAGATTAAAAAAGTGTATAAGACAAGCTACAAGAGCTTCCCCGCGTGTGGAGACGGCGGTGGAACGCATTTGGAACGCACCGCCGTAAATGGCCGCGGTGGAACGCACCGCCATTTTAGAAAAGTCCCGGCCGTCGTAAAGAGAGTTGCTTGCGGTGGTTAAGGGAACATTGACAAAAATAATATCTAGTGGACTGTATTATAACGACAGAGGGGTTTATATCTATATAACCAAGGGTGGAAACATGTTAATAGTATTCGGATAGTGGTGAAACGCACCGCCATTTTGAAAACGTCACTTCCCTTGTAAACAAGGAAGTGCTTGAACAAAAAAATGGTGGAATAATAGTGCATTTGGATGATTTAAATAGCAATAAATTTATAGATACGAGAGACCAAGTGGGGTATAGTGATGTAGTGATTTGTAGAAGGTGATGTTGTGATTAATTTATAATATATGTGATCCGCTGTGAAACGCACCGCCATATTTGAGAGGGCTGCAGTGGAACGCAAGAGGTGCCTAGATTACAAGAGAGTGAAATTACTATTCGTATAGGTGCTGACAAGTTCTATTCATTTATTTTGTCCAATCAAAAAAGGAAGATGGTCAAGTTGAGAACAAAACATCGGTCCAATCCATTTAGTGTGGATATATCCATAGTCTTTTATAAAGCATTCACTTTAGGAGGCAGTTTTCTTAATTTGAGGATGGCTGGATCATTTTGTGCTGAAAAAAATATATAATATATATATGCATTTGCAAATTTGATAATGCCTGATTTGGAGATTTTAAAATTATAGTAGTGATATAAATAAAGATGAAGACGGTTATATATAGTATACAATAGAAATAAGGAGCGGGATAGGGAGAAGGAGGTACTAATGAAAAAATGTACTAATGAAAAATGTGATAGGGTAATACTTCAAATCTGCCTATTGCTATCTGCACCTATGCAAATCATCTATATTCCAAATGTATGTTCAAATCTCCCCATGTAATCTGCCTATTGCTATCTGCACCTATGCAAATCATCTATATTCCAAATGTATGTTCAAATCTCCCCATGTAATCTGCCTATTGCTATCTGCACCTATGCAAATCATCTATATTCCAAATGTATGTTCAAATCTCCCCATGTAATCTGCCTATTGCTATCTGCACCTATGCAAATCATCTATATTCCAAATGTATGTTCAAATCTCCCCATGTAATCTGCCTATTGCTATCTGCACCTATGCAAATCATCTATATTCCAAATGTATGTTCAAATCTCCCCATGTAATCTGCCTATTGCTATCTGCACCTATGCAAATCATCTATATTCCAAATGTATGTTCAAATCTCCCCATGTAATCTGCCTATTGCTATCTGCACCTATGCAAATCATCTATATTCCAAATGTATGTTCAAAATCATTTGTTAGACAGTTTTGTGATTTATGCTTTTGTTTGTAATTTAAAATACCTGCGTTTCAAAGCTTGGTCAGTGCCGCATATTTAATTAAGGCTGACTGGGCTGGTGTTTGTTTAGTCAAACACTGTGTAATGTAACACCTTTGATTAGTGGGACATTTGCCTCAGCTGTAGTTGGGTCAATTTCCCATAGTATATCTGTAACTTCAACCATGCACAGCTGTGCATGTCAGCTGTGCGTTCCAATACTCAAAGCGTTTCTTCTCTAAGCGTCTTGAAAATGAACAGTTAAAAAAACAGTTAAACAAATATTGAACAGCATCAAGAAAGAAATCTGGAACATTATGTGGCCTCTCCTCGCCTCTGCCATGAGAACACAAGGACCAATGCCTACTACTTCTGTGTCCAAGAACATCATGACTGCCCCCGGGACTACCCCTCAAGGTCAGCAGGGAACTGAGGGACATGCGCATCAGGACCAGACTTTGCTGGGTCAGTTCCATTGGACATTAGTGTGCACCCCACATTCTCACACCCACCCGCACTGCTCTCATGAGACCAGGACATTTATCTTTTTCACAAAATAATGTCAGTACAGTTTTCCTGCAAATGTGTCTTTCTCTTCTCTTTCTTCTTACACGGTACTTCCACCCCACTGTGTGCTATTCCCGTAATGTGTACCTCCATTGGTTGCAAACCCTGCCAGCAGTAACCTATGCAGTGCGCCCCACATGGCTGCCTCGGATGGTTCCCCTGTGGGCGGGGTATGCTTCGTTTGGATCTTTCCATGCAGGGTATAGCATACTCCTACACACATGTCAGTTCTCCCATACATGCATTTGGCCCCTGTATGGCTCATCTCCCACTGTGTAACCTTGTAGTGCGCCCAACATGGCTGCCTTATCTGGTGCGCTTGTGGATGGGATGAAAAATGTGTGGACCTGATGTTTTTATTGGAACCCTACTCTGAACTTAAGGACTCTGCAATCTACCCATTTTGTGTTCTCTTCTAGGGGTGGACTATTCCACCCTGGGTAATCCTACGCAGTGCGCCTAAGATGGCTGCCGCACCTGGTGCCTTGTGATGGTGGAATACACAACCCCTGGAGGTTATTACTCAAAATGCCTACACCAATCATGCATTATTCTTTCTGTGTCTTTGTCTGTGTGGTTTATCTTTTGATGTAATACTTAAATCTTCTGTATTATGTGCATTGTGTGAGTTCTAGTTGGCGCCGCGGATGGCTGCCTCGGTGCTGCTCTGCCAAGCAGCCTTAGTTTTTAGTCTTAAATGTATAATATGTCTACTGTACAGTTGCATATGTGCAGTATGAACTCATATGTGTAATGTTTGTAATGTATGCTACGTTTTTTCCTCCATGTTGCTGCTTGGCGATGCATTGTACCACAAAGAATTCCTAGTGTACGTGAGTACACCTGGCCAATAAAGCTGATTCTGAGAAAAGGAGCAATTTTGAAGGCTTCGTTAAGTCCTAAGGGTGAGAGAGTTTTCAGTTCATGAATCCAAAACATTTCTCGTTTTGATAGCTTGTTAAGGATGTCACCTCCTCGTTCTCCTAATTTTACTAGTTCTATTGCCTTAAAGGATATTTCTTCCGGATTAGATCTATGTTTTTCCAAAAAATGTTTGGATACTGTGTGGTTCTCAACTTTATTTTTAATATTTCGGATATTTCGGATATGTTCTTGGATACGTAATTTGAGAATCCTCTTGGTTTTTCCAACATATTTGAACCCGCAGGTGCATTCCAATATATAAATTACCATAGAGGAATTGCAATTTAAGTCCTTGATAGAGTATTCCTTTGTATTGTTGTAGTTAAAGAATTTCTTTCTGTTTGGGTGGAGGAATTTGCAAATGTTGCAATTTCCGCATTTGAAGCATCCTTTGCATTTTATAGCAGTGGTTATATTTTTACTAGGCAGGTGGCTCGGTGCCAATATATCCTTTAGATTGTTTGTTTTTCTGAAGACAATATCTGGTTTGGGAGGGAGGATTTCTTTGAGTATTGGGTCTAACAGTAGAATATCCCAATGTTTATTGATAGTTTTTCTGATGATGGACTCTTGATTGCTATAGGTGGTAATTAATGGAATAAATTTATCTGACTTTTTCTGTGTTTTTTTGGTGAAAAGTTCTTGTCTTTTTGTGTTTTCAGTTTTCACTAGTGCCTTTTCAATGACATGTTGAGGGTATTCTCTTTCCTTGAATCTGTCGGCATAAGTTTTGAGCTGATTTTCACAATCTTGTTCGTTGCTACAGTTGCGTTTGATTCGGTAAAACTGGGAATAGGGGATGTTTGTTTTCCAGTTTTTAGCATGACAGCTTTTAAAGTGGAGGTAGCTATTGGTATCTACCTTTTTAATGTGATTACTGGTTGTGATCCGAGATTCGGTGCTTGAAAGTGTAAGGTCCAGAAAGTTCACTTTATCTTTATTCATTTCATGTGTAAACTTTAAGTTGTAAGAGTTGGTTCCAAGTGTTGTGAAGAATTCTCTAAACAGCTGTTCTCCCCCTTCCCATATGATCAGGATGTCATCGATATACCGTTTGTAGACAAATTAGATGTTTTACATATGGATTGTTGTTGTAGATATACACATCATACAATGTTACATGGAAGTAAGATCATGTCAAGCAAAGTATACAGTAGCAGCACTTTCCATTTGCCCTTACAGTACAGCATCTCAGGTGAGCCAAGCACAGCAGGCACCCTCACCTTGTGTCCGGAGCCGTGCTGAGAGGAGTGCACTCAGCAGCTGCAGTGCTGTAAGGAGCTACTGTATGCATTGCAGCAGCTTCTCTGAAACTAGACCCCCGTGGCTACCCTCTGCCGTGACCCCTGACTGAAGCCCCGAGGGCAGCGCTGCAACGTGGCAGCAGCATGGATTGGCCCGGCAGATGGAAGTTTCTGAGACATACGCCAGTAACATCGCGCACAGGGGGGTTCTAGGTACTTGGAACCCCCCCCCTGCATGCGCGTATAGGCTAGCCGGGAGTCCGGGAACATCAGGGAGTAGGAGGGGCTAAGCATTATGCACAATGCTCCTGTGGGCGGCTACATTCACTGCACGGAGCTGAGGATGTAATGTGCGGTCTTTCACCTGATTGCACATCGCTCCTCCACTCCACGCAGTGAATGTAGCCGTCCGCAGGAGCACTGCGCATAGATGATCGGCGCCTCTCTAAGTTTGGGGGGGGGGCGAGCTGCTTCCTTGCCCCCCCCAGTTCTGTCGCCCCTGATACATACATAAATAATCAATAAATCAATAAATAACAAAATGTGAGTGCAGTTGCACTCGGTGGCCACTTTGGGGAAGGGTGTCACACATAAATTTCTTCCTATGTTATGTCCCTATGGCCCCCTCCAAGTCCGCGCGTGCCCCCACCCTCTGTCCCCTTGCACAGGCTCCAGGCTGGGCCATTCCAGGGGTAAGGAAAAGGGTGTCCCCGTGAGGGATATTCCAGACATGTGTGTGTATGTGTGTGTGTATGGGGTGGTTAATGAGTGCTGACAGGGTTAGTGTATGTGTGTGTGTGTGTGTGTGTGTGTGTGTGTGTGTGTGTGTGTGTGTGTGTGTGTGTGTGTTATATTGGGGCATTTCTATATGGTGACACTGATGCGTGGCATAGTATAAATTGGGGGCACTGATATGTGGCATATTATGAATTGGAAGGAGCAGGGGCCATGGGTGAAATATTGCCTAGGGCACCACAATGAACCTTGCACTGGCCTTGTGTGACCACACCTAGAGGCTATCTGCTGTTGCCATGTAGGAGTCCAGTCTGGTTTCTCTGTAGAGGCAGTCCATGTGGGACTGTGAAAGCCTAAAAGAGTCTAATAAGCCAAGAGGCCAGTCCAGACCAGCATGTGGCATGGTGGAATACCAAGCACTGTGAATGAAATGGACCAGGGGTGGATTGGTCCCCCAGGACATTGGGTAGGTTTCCCCTAGGCCGACCTCATAGCTCCCTTGGCGGGTGTCACTAGCCAGAAGTGACAGAGGCTGTAGCGTGGCTCCAGTGGTGGTTACAGGGAGTCAGGGTCTTAGCAGGGGGCAGAGCTACATGGGACTCACAGGGAGTGGGGCGACACAGGATTCACAGAGGGCAGGGCTACACAGGACCCTGGCTCAGAATGAGCAGGGAGAGGAGAAGCTGCTGCAAATCCAAGGCTGGGCGGCCCAGCCAGTGAGACTGCACTCCAACTCTGCTCAGTGTTTTTATGGTAAGAGGGAGTGGAGGGAAATGTACGCGTGTGTGTGTGTGTGTGTGTGTGTGTGTGTGTGTGTGTGAGAGAGAGAGAGAGAGAGAGAGAGAGAGAGAGAGAGAGACACACGTGCATGTGAACTTGTGTGTGCATGCATTGGTGTATGTGAGCGACTTGCATGTGAGCTACTGTATGTGTGAGACACATTCATGTGAGTGTGTGTTTAACTTGCATGCAGTGGTGAGCTGGGAGCAGAGCATGCCCCTTGTGTTGCTAGTTTTACTTTAGGACCGGTAGCTGGCTGCAGCTGCATCATATGGGTGCAAAGGGTGTGCTTGCTATAGGGCCCAGCCGCTTGGGGGACCCACCAGCCCTGAAAGCTACCTCACTGCACTGTGCATTTTTCACCCTCTATTCACACTTTGCAGTGGAGGGAGGGTTTTGAGGCGGGTGGAGTGACAACTCTATATTTGCAAGCGGCAGTGGAGGCACTGGGCCAAATATGTTTGCTGATTGGGCTGTGCTGCAGCAGCAGGGGCACAGTCTGTATGGCCACAGCACACAACGCATGACCCTTTCCTTCCTCACTGTTGGTTCCTCCTCACAGGTTCACAGTGCAACAGAAGCAGGCTGCTGTGGGTCCCGCTCCTTTTCCACTGCATCCACCATGCTTGGCTGTGACTGGGAGAGGCTGAACACTGCAGGGTTGTGGGTAGTGGGGACGGCATAGCAGTGCACATTCAGAGAGGCATAACTCACACTCAATGACTTTGTCAGCTCTAACTCCATTCTGAGCCTCACTGCGGGAGTCTCATTGATCAGAGCTGCTTTACCAGTCTCAGATGCCGCTGAGCTGCATGCATTGTCCCTGAGCTTGCAACACTACCAACTTCGGACCCTACTACTGTCTAAGTGCAGATTCACGTCACTCTCAGCTGCTCTCTCCCTGCCTACCACTATACTGTAAGTGCTGTGAAATTAGCAATAGCAGCAGGGTTAGGTCTAAATCCTACCAGGCTAAAGGACCCCTGATGTCACACGCACGCAACAACATGGGGAGCAGCAAGGTCTGAACATGGGAGCCCAAATGCACCCTCATGGGGTCACTTCGCTGTCAGCATAGTGACAGCCATTTACTGTCTGGCTGCAGGCTACAAGGCAGGTAAAGAATGCTGCCTGGCTACTATGATTGTGTTAATTCACAATCAGAGCAGCCAGACAGCATTCGCTATACTGGGGTATTTACAATGGATGCAGTGTGTGTGAACGTAGATACTGTACCCATTTTTTCAATACTTACCTCGCTGGAGTCCCACAGCAGCAGCACTATACAAGTCACTGAGAAAATGGCACTGTGGCCATTTTCACAGCATTTTGAGCATGCGCATTAGTAAAATGGCAATTTTCTCAGAGACATGTGCATGCACAGTAGACTGTACTGCACTGCCATCTACAGAGGAGGGGGCTTGGACGGAGAATGCACACAGGTCCCCTCTTCACTTAATATGCCCCTGATTCACTATCTGCCTCTCACGAAGCTTCACAGACACCAACCCAAAGGGCAGTGTGCCTATATGTTAAGATGGCCCTGATTATGGCACACCTTACCCACATGTAAAGAAACTAGTGATAAGCGGATTCGGTTTTACCCGGTTCTCAAAACGGCATCTTATTGGCTATCCAAAACACATGACATCCGTGAGCCAATAAGATGCCGTTTTGAGAACCGAGTAAAACCGAGTAAAACCGAATCCGCTCATCACTAAAAGAAACAAGTGAGTAGTGGACTGAATACTTGGAGAAGCCGGTGTGTCAGTGAGGGGCATCTTAGTCAAGCTGAATCAGATGCTGTGGAACTAGGGGTAACAGCATACTCAGCCTGTTATATCAGGACCTCCAGAGATTATGCTGAGACTTGAAGTTCCACAACAGAATGAGATGCATATTTGTCAGGCTAAACAGCAGATGTCTGAGAGACAGAGGGTAACGTCAGGGTTTCACTGAGAGACAGAGAGTAATGTGTGTTTGTTGATTTTTTTTAGGGGGGGCACAGAGACAGAGGGGAATGTTCTTAATTAACATGGAACCAGTCATTTACATTCTCCCGTAGGTCCATAAAGACTTCCTCCACCCCCAGGGATGACCTATTGTCCAGGTATCAACTTAGTAACTGCAAACTTGTCTGAGTTTATTGATTCTATTTACAGTCTCTGGTTATCACCAGTTCATTACATCTTAAAGCTACTGAAGACCTTCTTAACTTTTTGAATACCATACAATGAGATGAAGGGTTACCAATGGTCATGGCAAATGTTCGATCATCACTTACCATCATTGACCACTGAAATTTACCCCACAATTATTTTATGTTCAAAGAGGACTACTACCTTCAAAAGCTAGGGATAGCAATGGGTACCAGATTCGCTCCGAACTATGCAAATATCTTTATGGGGCAATGGGAAAATGATAACATTTGGAACAACCTCTCCGGAGTGAAGCTGGTGTCTTGGTCTATACATTTGTAACTATTTATCCCACACTCGGATGTGTAAATGACCTCTTGAGTTATACCTGATCTTCTCTTACTCTCAACTTCCAGCTTCTTGTTTCTCCACGACTTAGCCTGGGACGTATCTATTTCTCAGTCAACAGGAATATATATATACACTGTGGACCCTATATCCCAATACACTTACATACACTTTATCAAACACAGTTTATGAAATCTGTACCACAACTAAAATAAAATAATCTTTATTTTACTGGAACAACTGGTTATTCTCCGTTGGCCATAGTAGAAGAAATCACCTGAACAAAGAAGTTAGTACAATAACCTATTTCAGAAACAATTTAGCATATGACAATACTATTGATATTACACTATACTATTAATGTTATTTGGTTGTGGTACCTTAAGGGGAAGGGGTTCCCCTATCACTTTAACACTTCAGTATGAGTACTCTGAATAACTCGTTGGTGCACATTGAGACGATGCTCAGACCGTGGTAGCTACCTTAAGTTATGTCTCCTAAGCCGTAATCCCTGATATTGGCTTCCAATATACTAGGATAGGGGATGATGCGACGATGCGGTTGCAATGTTCCTTCCTTGTGGGTAGTAGGATTAACAGAAGTAGTGAAAACACTTGTCTGTAGATAAGTTAGTGACCTAGCGGGAACGTCCGTTACTAATATTGGATGAGGGCTCCCCAGTTGTCTCCAGAGTCTATCACTGGTTCAGTAAATGCCAGATATATCAGTAGTAACTCTGATGCTGTCTATTCTGTACTATTGCTTACACTACAGTATTGTAAAGGGGTTCCTCCTTGTAACTGTAGCTACCGATGTCTCTCTTAAGCTGTCTGCCTTTCTCTAATGAGGCTACTGCAGAACGAAGTGGCAGAGGGTGATATTAACAGCTGGCTCTGTCTCTGACAAGGCTGAGCTAAGCAGCTGGCTGTGTCTCTGACAAGGCTGGGCTAAGCAGTGGCTGTGTCTCTGACAAGGCTGGGCTAAGCAGCTGGCTGTGTCTCTGACAAGGCTGGGCTAAGCAGCTGGCTGTGTCTCTGACAAGGCTGAGCTAAGCAGCTGACTGTGTCTCTGACAAGGCTGGGCTAAGCAGCTGGCTGTGTCTCTGGCAAGGTAGGGCTAAGCAGCTGGCTGTGTCTCTGACAAGGCTGGATTAAGCAGCTGGCTGTGTCTCTGACAAGGCTGAGCTAAGCAGATGGCTGTGTCTCTGACAAGGATGAGCTAAGCAGCTGGCTGTGTCTCTGACAAGGCTGGGCTAAGCAGCTGGCTGTGTCTCTGACAAGGCAGGGCTGTGTCAAATGCGGTCCAGGGACGGACGCTGACCACTTCCGGGTTTCGGAGCCGCTACTATGGTGATATCGCGTCACTGCATGTGACGCGATACACCCCATACGCGGCACAATCACTGACAGTGACCGCAATAATGTTACACTGCTATCATTGTCAGCTGGACGCAGCCCACCCCCAGGGGGAGGTGATAAGCATGCGGTCCAGCTGTGCGTTCCACATGGCCTCCGGACATTTTGGGGGCGTGGCTAGCGCCAATTACCATGGTATTTAGCAGGGGCCGGAGAGGCACCATCTGTGTCTCCAGTTTCCCTGCAAGGCTGATTTGATGTTGAACTGCTGCCACTGTTGACTGTGTTTATTCCTTGAAAATGGCCCCGTCTGGGACCGAAACGTTGGACATTGCTGGAGATCGTTTGATACTTCATATGAACTGTGAGACTACCTTTTGCATTAAATTTACTTTTGGCTTTATTGGATATTTAGTCTGGAGAGTGCTATCTTTTCCCACGAAAGTGGGATTTCCTGTATTGTACTATGGGCCCGGTCTCCTCTGTGACTGGATCTTGATAGGCACCCCAGCAGTTGACTTTATTATTGTGAGAGTGCAGGAACTCCTTGTATATTTAGAAGCAGTTCAGTTATTTACATTGCTTTTTTTCTGCACCCACCCTATATCACATTTTTATTACGCAGGTACTTTAGACATATGATTCATCACTCATTAGGGATACCTACACGTGTGGGACTGTGCACCTTTGGTTTTTTCTCTGCAGGTATTTGGCATAAGGTTGTGTGTTTATTTATTTACCGTCATACCGCACTGGGCAAGCCCAAATACCATCCGAACTTGGAAGCTAATCAGTGCTGGGCCTGGTCAGTACCCACAGGGAGACCTCGGGGAATACCTGGTACGGTAAGTATCCTATTACATTCACCTATTGTCTGGTTGGCTTTCTCGATGATAACCTCCTTGCACAGGCTGAACATGGTGTGATCTCCCTCACGGACGATGACGCTGACAAAGTCCTGTTTGACCAGTCTGATTTTGAGACACTACCTGCAGAAACCCCGACAGACCTCTATCACCAATTGCTAAGACTTAGAAAAAGGGAGATAGATTTGACCCTTCACGGACAATTTTTGTCCGAGTATTACCGCAAAAAGCAGATACCCAGGGGCTTTAGAATTAACAATATTCCAACATTGGGCAGGAACAACCCCACCTTTTGTAGCCGTTGGTGCGGAGTTCTAAATAAATGCTCAATGGACCTGGTGCTATTAGTCGTTGAGGAGGTTGGTATTGAATTAAAGAAAATTAAATCCCAGATTGAGGCGTTTAACGGTTTACACCTATTAACGATTAGAAATGACAAAATGAGTAACCTAGTAGAGAAACTGCAAACCCAGGTTGATAACTATAAAAAAGAGATAACCGCCTTTAAGCGCAGCAAACTAAATACGGTAACTTCTGACTACCAGAACCATACGGTCTACAGGTGGCTCCTTGGTGACCCGAGATCAAATAGACAACAGAGGCCATTTAGGCAAAGACGACAGGGGCGAAGACAATTGTACACTCAAGACACTGGTTCCTCGGCTTCAGCCTCTGATACAGAGTTATCAGACAACCGCCCAACACAGAGGCCTTTTTTAGACCACACCAATACTCCCGACCTCCCTCCTGTTGCAAATCACGGAGGCCGCACCCAAGGAAGGGGAGATACCTGGCGAAGGTGCAGGGACAAGACCAGAACCTAGTTTTTAACCTCTCCAGTAAGACACTGGATGAAGCTACGGTTAAACTCCTCTCCAGGGGTCTGTCCTTTATACCTACAGCCCCCCATAAACAATTCGACACTGCGGTAGATATCTACAGGTTTGGCCGGAAGCTCCGTTTAAGGGAGCATTTTGCCACGGATATGGGTATTGATAAAATCCAGTTTCGGAAGCCCTCTACATTTGACCCAACCTCCTCTAACGCAAGCATCAAGACGTTCACTCGTATGATTGAACATGATGCTCTGTCACCTGTATCCAAAAGACGATTCGATAATCTGTCCCCTGCAGAACGCAGAGCACTTAACTCTTTGAAAAAAGACACTAGCATAGTGATTAGACCCGCTGACAAGGGGGGTGCTGTCGTGGTACAGGACTGGGTTGACTATAACACTGAGATTATGAGACAACTGTCTGACGAAACAACTTACGTTTGTCTAAACCATAACCCTATCAAGGACATCAAAGCAGCTGTTGACCAGCCACTGTGTAGGGCCCTTAGAGAGCACTATATTGACAAGAATACGCATGAATTCTTGACTGTTGAACACCCAGTATGCCCAATTATATACACTCTTCCAAAAGTGCACAAAGCACTGGTCCGACCCCCGGGCAGGCCCATCATTTCAGCCAGAAATTCCTTATTACAACCATTAGCCATCTATGTAGACAGCTTTCTTCAGCCCATAGTACAACAGGGAGATAGTTACTTATGCGATTCCACAGACTTCCTACAGAAGCTCCGTGCCTTCCCGGATGGACTGGATGATATTCTCCTTGTGACTATGGACGTCTGCTCTTTATACACCATTATCCCACATGAACAGGGATTACAAGCATTGGCTAATGCTTGGCGACAACAACCACCGATCGGGCCACCATCAGACTTCCTGCTCGAACTGACAAGTTTTGTTCTCAAACAGAACCACTTTCTGTATCAAGGCAGCTATTACTGTTAGGTTCCTGGAATCGACACAGGAAGCTCAGGAACTAGCAGGAACCAAGCTCAGAACTCAAGCAGACTGGAAACCCAGAAATATAACCAGCGTCTGTGAATAGCACTGAGCCAGCATATAACAGAGAGGCCTAATTAATAATCTCATGCAGCTGCACTGTTGCATGACTCCAAACTGACAAGATGCAACTAGCAGCCAGGTGAGGCTGAACACATGGGAACAAGCTGCAATTACACAGACTCACCAGCGGCAGCAACCAAGAGTACTCTTAAACAGAGCAACGGGAAATCCTGGCCTGCGAAACAACTAATAAACATAAAATACCTAACTGACATGCAAAACAGGAATGAGCCACAGCCGTGGCTCATAACAGTACCCCCCCCTTGAGGAGGGGTCAAAGGACCCCAAAATACAGACTATCCAAAACAAGGGATACAAAAAAAAAACCTGACACACTGGTCTAACAGACACGAAAACAGAAACAAGCTGCAACCACAGCTTGTAACAGTGCCCTCCCCCTGACGGTGGCCACTAGACACAAGATAAGGGAAAAAAAATCTTTTTTCTTTTTTTTTTATCAAGGCAAGAGTCAAAAATTATTTCTTTTTCTTCTTCTTTTTACAAAGCTCTTTAGGTCTGACCAAGGTAATTCCCCAAACATTGTCTGAACTGATGGTACCACCCAGCAAGGCTGCGTTCAAATCAGAGACAGGTTTCTTATCCTTGGGAGCTGAACTTTCTGGCAAAGTACTATTATTAGAAGAAGAAGTCAGAAAAGCACATCCTGCAGTCAAAACAACGGGCTGGGACTCTTGTGCCGAGTTTACAGTATTTAGTGGACTCTCAGCAGACAAGACGGGTGACTTAGAGGAACCTGAACCAATTTCTTTGGAACCATATCTTTTAATAATTGCATCACTGAATGCTGGGGGATCCTGAAGAATGGGATCTTCAGCTTTCATTAGGCTGGTCGCCCACTCAAAAGGCTCTCCTCTAAAAGAATAAATCAGATAAAGCACAATGTTCTCTGAAGTGATGCCCAGAAATGGTCTAGACAACATAATAATGTAATAGTGTTTGTAAAGCGCCAGAAATTGGGCTAAGTCCCCATCAAAGATTATGGATGTTGAGACATCAGAGTCAGGATCTGTTTCCTTCCCATCTGACTGACTGGAGTGCTTTGCTAGGACCTGGTCACTATTGACCTTACTCGAGGCTTAGACTCTCTGAACCCCACCCGGGGCAGTGACTTTCTGAACCCCACCCGGGGCAGTGACTTTCTGAACCCCACCCGGGGCAGTGGCCTCCGGGAACCCCGCTGGGGCAGTGGCCTCCGGGAACCCCGCTGGGGTCAGCACCTCGGATTCTTTTACTGGGACCGAGCCGTCGGCCTCCTCCACTGGGACCGAGCCATCGGCCTCCCTCTCTGAGTCGATAATTATCGAAACTTCTCCCGGGACTATGACTTCCGGGACTTTTGCTGAAGCTATAACCTTCAGCACCTCCACTAATGCTACACCTCTTAAGTTCTTTACTGGGGAAGCGACCTCTAGACCCTTCTTAGATGCTGCGTCTCTCGAGACCCCACTTGGAGATATTACTTCAAAGATCCCTTCTGGGGTTTTGCTTCTCGAGTTCCCTTCTAGAACTATGGTTTCAGATACCCTTTCTGGGGTTGCGCTCTTCAAGTCCCTACCTGGGGTAACAGCTTCTAAGACCCCTTCTGGTATGGAAACCTGAGCTATAATATTTGATGTCCCTCTATAAGCTAGAGCATCGGGTACCGCTCCAGCACTCTGGGCATCGGGTACCGCACCAGCACTCTGGGTATCGGGTACCGCTCCAGCACTCTGGGCATCGGGTACCGCTCCAGCACTCTGGGCATCGGGTACCACACCAGCACTCTGGGCATCGGGTACCGCACCAGCACTCTGGGTATCGGGTACCGCTCCAGCGCTCTGGGCATCGGGTACCGCTCCAGCACTCTGGGCATCGGGTACCGCTCCAGCACTCTGGGCATCGGGTACCGCTCCAGCACTCCGGGCATCGGGTACCGCTCCAGCACTCTGGGCATCGGGCACCGCTCCAGCACTCTGGGCATCGGGCACCGCTCCAGGACCCTGGGCAATGGGCACCACTCCAGGACCCTGGGCAACGGGCACCACTCCAGGACCCTGGGCAATGGGCACCACTCCAGGAACCTGCAACTCTGCTTCAACAGGAACCTCAAGAGAGGAGAGAAACATTCTCTTTTGATTCCTGAATCTATAATGGGGCTCCCTTGCCCAAGGACCCCAATTATAGGACAGAGAGCTTTTTAGTGTGGGTTGTGTGACAAGTACCTCTGCCACAGTAGAGACAGGAGTAGGTATTGTATCCTGACTCAACTTGGCCAGAGGGCAAGACTCGTCACCACACTTTGGCTTGCGCAACTCACAGGTCTGCAGATAGTGGCCTAAACCCCCACAATATAGGCATAAGTTTAAGTTTCTGCGACGCAGACGCTCCTCTTCTGAGAGCCTGGGCCGCAGAAAACTTTTAAACCTTTTCTCTTCAATTAAACCAGAGGATTCTCTTGTCACCATACTGTGAACAAAAGTCTCTTTAGAGATAGATGTACTTTCAACGACTTCTGGCAAGATGAGCAAGATTTTAGTCAGAAGGTTTTGCAGTTGCTTAAATGATTGCTGCAAAACTTCTAGTCGCTCTGGTCTCAAAGCACTGAAAGCAGAGTTCAGGGCCGAGAGAGATGCCTGTAGGGCTTGCATAGTAGACATAGGAGGATTTAAAACTAGACAAGACAAGGCAAGACTAGACAAGGCAAGACTAGACAAGGCAAGACTAGACAAGGCAAGACTAAATTTTTGCTAAACAAAACAAGACTGTTTTTTTGTTTTTTTTAAACACCGGACTGGATTCTAAACACCGGACTGGATTCTAAACACCGGACTGGATTCTAGACTAGACACTGGACTGGGCCAAAAAAGAAAAAAAAGTTTTATTTCTTTTTTGTGGTTGGGCTGGTTATAATGTTAGGTTCCTGGTGCTCAGAACAAGGGAGATGTTATGAAGCGAGTCCAGAGCACCAGGACGTAATGCTGGGAAAGGGGAATGGAAAGGGAATAGCCCCTGGCGCCCTATCTCCGTTGTCTCGCCCGTGCTGTCAGTACACTCTTGCGAGACTATGGTTGCTTGAGCCCATGGCAGCCGCGTTTGAAGGGCGGATTACGTCTGCCCAACTTCCATGCCCCCTCAGGTCTTAATGAGAGACAAAGAGTGAACCGAGACAGGGTGATAACAAGGGGCCTTCTGACTAAACAACAAGGCCAGGGGCTACTAACAAACCTAAAACTAAAGTATGTGCGGCTTGCCGCCAAAGGAAAAGAACAACAAAAGAAATACTGACCACACGCCGACACAATACTTTTGTGTACCGGCGGTGACAGCATAAGCAGAACCCTCTGCAAAACACCAGTGACAGAAATAATAAGGGAATACAGCGGCCTAGGCCGACGGACGCGTCAGTGCCGCTACTCACGGAACCGGTACGAATACTGGCAAACGGACAGGAACTCCCAATGCTGCTGACACAGACTCTCAGAACTGGAGGACAGGCAGAATCCCAAACGACAGACCGGTGGACACCAAGAAGCCAGAAACTTGACCAGGCACAGGCAAAGGTACTGGACCTCAGGACAGGAACGCCTCACGGCAGGACACGGGATCAGACATAGGAATCGACACAGGGACTGACACAGGAATCGACACAGGAATCGACACAGGAATCGACACAGGAAGCTCAGGAACTAGCAGGAACCAAGCTCAGAACTCAAGCAGACTGGAAACCCAGAAATATAACCAGCGTCTGTGAATAGCACTCAGCCAGCATATAACAGAGAGGCCTAATTAATAATCTCATGCAGCTGCCCTGTTGCATGACTCCAAACTGACAAGATGCAACTAGCAGCCAGGTGAGGCTGAACACATGGGAACAAGCTGCAATTACACAGACTCACCAGCGGCAGCAACCAAGAGTACTCTTAAACAGAGCAACGGGAAATCCTGGCCTGCGAAACAACTAATAAACATAAAATACCTTACTGACATGCAAAACAGGAATGAGCCACAGCCGTGGCTCATAACAATTACCTGCAACACAAGGGGACAGCGATGGGATCGAACCTAGCGCCGGCGTACGCTAATATATACATGTCTGAATACGAACAACAGCATATCCTACCCCAATTTGGAGAACATATACTTTTCTATAAGAGGTATATAGATGACATCTTTATGCTGTGGAATGGGACGAATGAATCCTTCAAGATGATGATCTCCACACTGAATGGATTGGAGAATCCGGTAAAGTTTACATTCCAGGTTGACCCACATAAAGTCAATTTCCTGGATATCTCGATCTCCCTTGAAGGGGGTCGTATTAAGACAAACCTCTACAGAAAGCCTACCGATAGGAACACACTGCTCCATCCCAGCAGTCAGCACCCGCCTGCGCTTAAGGACAATCTCCCAATCTCGCAGTTCCTACGAGTTATGCGCAATAACTCCGACAGCAGCACTATGGAGACCCAATTGGCTGATATGACCGCAAGGTTCCTTGAACGGGGTTATGAGAAGAAGAATGTTCTTAGATGTCTCGCAAAAGCAAGAAATAAGTTTGATTCACCTGTGACACCTACACTGCCTACTCATACACCAGAGCGGATGGTCTTTACAACCACTTATGATAATGTCTCCAATAAGCTCAAGGGAACCATACGAAGAAACTGGCCCATTCTCGCCACCGATGACCGCCTCAAATTGAAGAGGTGTCCACCGCCTATGATGGCCTACCGTAGATCAGCTAACCTGAAGCAGTTACTTCTGAGACCAATGGCCAGCGCAGGAGGGACACAGAGTGCCACTTGGCTACACGAGAGGCAGCCAGGATGCTTTAGGTGCACTGGCTGCACAACCTGTAGGGCCATGCTTACGGGCTCGCATTTTCCACATCCACACTCAGGTCGCCCCATAGCGATCAAATTCAGACTTCACTGTGCCATGGACCATTTGATTTACATTTTAACCTGCCCCTGCGGGCTATACTACGTGGGAATGACCACAAGACGTTTTAGGGATCGTATGGCAAACCATAGGACATCTATACACCAAGCCATTGCCACAGGTTCGGCAGTCCTACCAGTAGCCAGACACTTCATGACTTCTAAACACCAGGTCTCTGACCTACGATCTAAGCTGATTGATTGTAGGGGTGGAGACCGTGCCCTACTACTGAAGAAAAAGGAGAGCATGTGGATTCATAGACTTGATACGATAGCCCCGAGGGGCATGAATGAAAATAACCCCTTGTCAATTTTTTTGAAATAGAGCTTGGATTGCTTATTCCCGTATAGCCCCAATATTACCTGACTATTGTTCTGATACAGGATCATGCACTATGTATTTATAATATGTTCACCTTGTTAATGAAATTTTCCCACGGCATGTTTTGATTCACTGTTATACCCTTTATTGATTATCACATTTTATTTGCACCTTGTATATGCACCTGACTGTATATAGTATGTATCCCCCTCGAGTGACCTCACCGGCCTTTGCTATACCATTATTAACTAGTTTTATTATAGTTATGACCCTTACTTTGCTGCATCTACATGTCAGGCAGCATTGACCTAAAACTAACATTGACACTGCAGCCCCATATCCCCACATTGCTGCCATACCCTATTAATACATTGTATAACGCTACTAGCAGTGTGAGCCAGTACTTATTGTTTTTGACTACGGTTGCCCCGCACATCGCGTCACCGGAAGTGACGCGATGCGTTCCAAATGCGGTCCAGGGACGGACGCTGACCGCTTCCGGGTTTCGGAGCCGCTACTATGGTGATATCGCGTCACTGCATGTGATGCGATACACCCCATACGCGGCACAATCACTGACAGTGACCGCAATAATGTTACACTGCTATCATTGTCAGCTGGACGCAGCCCACCCCCAGGGGGAGGTGATAAGCATGCGGTCCAGCTGTGCGTTCCACACGGCCGGCGGCCATTTTGGGGGCGTGGCCAGCGCCAATTACCATGGTATTTAGCAGGGGCCGGAGAGGCACCATCTGTGTCTCCAGTTTCCCTGCAAGGCTGATTTGATGTTGAACTGCTGCCACTGTTGACTGTGTTTATTCCTTGAAAAAGGCCCCGTCAGGGACCGAAACGTTGGACATTGCTGGAGATCGTTTGATACTTCATATGAACTGTGAGACTACCTTTTGCATTAAATTTACTTTTGGCTTTATTGGATATTTAGTCTGGAGAGTGCTATCTTTTCCCACGAAAGTGGGATTTCCTGTATTATATATATATATATATATATACAACGGTTCCTAGCATGCAGCGGCACTCAGGGACTGACTCATGGATAATTTAAAGCAAGCAGTGTTTAATCCATGTCAAAAGCAAAACAGTTCCATCCAACGTTTCGGGGCGCGAGCACCCCTTTGTCAAGGAGAACAAGTGAGAAGTGAATAATGTGAGAAAAACGATTACCTTTATGTGTGACGAAGTCCCGCCTGCGGGAGGTGAGGCAATCAATCAGGGGAAGACGTAAACTTACTTCCCTGTGTGTGATCAGGTGACGTCATTACCCTGCGCCGGTCACATGGTCCGACGTCGCGGCGTGGAACGTCCGTGTTCCCCTGGCAACCACTTACGCCAACGCTGTCCAGTCGGGCAGCTGTTCTTGTAGTCATGGCAACCCAGGGTGTTTCGGGTAATCCAGTCGCGGCGGACCAGGATCGGCACTGTGAAAAATACGTGAAGCTAGTGCAATGCTACTGTCAATTAAAAACAATATAAAGTGCGGTATAAGTCAATGATACAGTTGTGTCATCGGGCAGTTAAAGTGCTATAGCATTTGTTATAATCACAATATATATAAGACTGGAACACCGCTGCACTATAAACAAACACTATATGTAACTTCAAATATAATGCAGTTATCAGGGTCCACATAGATGGTGTCTGTAATTAACAGACTACCGATCTATAGTGTCATCTGGTCCTGCAGACATATACGTGAAAGCAATAATACGTGATAAAGTTAATGTACATTAATATCTATAGCACCATAAAACAACTTCTCAAAACACGCTCCATTGTATTTTATCATTAAGTCCTTTAGGCTTGATGGTTGACAAATAATATATCCATCTGGCCTCAAGTCTCAACAGGTCTCCAGCTCTGTCTCCACCCCTTAGACTCTTTGGGCAATGATCAATAATCTGGAACCTCAGATCACTCATGGAATGGCCGTGTTCAGCATAGTGGCGAGCTACTGGTTGTTCCGACGGTTTACCTGCTAGTGCAGACTTGACAGCTGATCTATGTAATGCAAGACGTTCACGAGCACTGCGAATAGTTTTGCCCACGTATTGTAAATTACAGGGGCACGTGATTAAATATATTACAAAAGTGCTCGTGCAGGTAAGTACATGTCTAATGCTGTATGATCTGCCCGTTGAGCAAGATTTGAATGTGGACCCGGTGGTCATGGACTTGCATGTTTCACATCCCAGACACTTGTAGCATCCTGAGGGTCTGGATAAGAATGTGGTGGACGTGGGATTTCCAAACCCTGTGATATCCGTATGAACAATTTGATCTTTAATGCTCTTGCCTCTAGTGTGGCACACCATTGGTCTCTTCTTATGCAACGAGGGTAAAGATTTATCAGTTGCTATGATGGGCCACAGCCCTCGTAAGGCCCTCGGTACTACAGGACTAGCGCTGTTGTATCTTGTGACGAATGGCATAATCTGAGAGTCTTTCTTAGTTTTTTGGACCAATAGGTCCTCTCTGCGCAACCGTGCTACTTCCTGTTGGCATACCTGGAGCTTCTTGTAGTCGTACCCCCTTTCAATAAAGCGTGCAGATACTTTTGTCAATGCGCCATCCACTTTGGAGGGGTCGCTGGTGATTCTCGCCGCCCTGATGAGTTGGGATTTGGGTAAGCCTTTCTTTAAGGCACCAGGGTGGTGACTATTGTGTTTGAGCAATGTATTCCTGTCGGTGGGCTTATAGAATACTTCCGTTGTTAGTTTGTTATTGTCGATGGATACCCTCACGTCCAGGTAGTTTAATGTGGCTCGATCACTGGTTGCTGTAACTTTAATGGGAGAGTCCCTATCATTGATATGAGCAATTAGTGTGTCAAAACTAGATTGGCCGCCGGTCCATAAAATAAATATGTCATCTATATACCTTGAATAATAAAAAATGTGCTGGGAAATATTAGGCTCATTAAAAAATATTGACTGTTCCTCCTGTAACATAAAGGTATTAGCAAATGACGGCGACACATTGCTGCCCATCGCACACCCACTGGTTTGGCGGTAAAATTTACCGTCAAACAAAAAGTAATTTCTTGTGAGGGTCAATTCTAACAGTGTAAGAAATAGATCCAGATCCAGCGAATCCATATCTACATAAGATAAGAATTCCCTCATGGCTCTGAGGCCTGCGGACTGGGGTATGCTAGTATATAGGCTACAGATGTCAATAGTACAGATTAAAGTGTCAGCAGGGATGTCTGGTAGCGCCATAAGTTGATTCAAAAACATGGTGGTGTCCTTAATAATTCTGGGTTGTTGACCAATTAATGGTTGTAGTATACTGTCTAGAAAAGTTGAAATTGGTTGATAAAGTGACTTATGTGCGGAAATAATAGGCCTTCCTGGAGGCTTTTTTTGTGTCCTTATGTATTTTGGGCACTGTGAACAAGACCGGTACAACAGGGAATTCTTGTTTAAGAGCCATACATAGATTCTTGGAAATCTTCCCAGTTTTTACTCCTGAGTCCAGGATGGTGTCAATCTCCTGTTTGAATTCACTGGTAGGGTCATGGGTTAATTCTTGATAAACTAGTTGGTCCGAAAGTTGTCTGTATATTTCAGACTTGTAGTCTGTCAGATTCATTATGACAATACCGCCCCCTTTATCAGCGGGGCGGATAACTATGTCTCTACAAGAGCCCAGCTGCTTCAGTGCTCTAAATTCGGATTTAGATAAGTTGTAATGTGCCACTGGTGGTGTGGCTGTGTATCTAATTACCGAATCATCTACCAGTCTAATGAACGATTTGATGGAAGCATTCGTCGAAGTAGGATCAAACTGGGATTTACGCATGGAACTGATGTATGTTTGATGGGGATCCGGACTGGTTGAAGGAGTGTGTTGTTGGAAGAATTCCTGTAGCCGAAGTGTGCGGGCGAACTTATGAAGTTCGATTTGCCAACCTAGTTCATCAAATTTGTTGGTCGGCACAAAGGATAATCCATTGTTAAGTAATTTGATTTCCACATCACTGAGCTGCCGGTCGGATAGGTTGTAAATTAAGCTTTCTTTTTTGTTGTTGAAGCATTTTTGGATCCTTGTGTTTTGCTGGCCCCTGCGGGTGGGCGCCCTCTTGCTCTTGTGCCTGCCGCGGTGGCAGGGGAGGTCCCTAAAGGGACACTTGATGTTTCAGGAGGCCCTTCTGAGTCGCCCATAGCAAACTCACTATCACTATTTGAAGTTATAAGATCGTTATTGCGATCTTCACGGCGTTTACGCCAGCTGTGTTTGGACCTGAAGTTGTAGGGCCTGTGGTTGCCCGGGTCACCACCAGAGAGCCAACGATAGACCCTGTTGGTCTCATAGTCTTCTTTGACGGTTAGTTGTTTCCCCCGCTTGAATTTTATAAGCTCACCTTTATATTTGTTAACTTGCAATTGTAGTTTTTGGATCATGTTTTGGTTGGTGTCCATTTTTAACGCATCCTTGTGAATTGTTTCTAATTGCATTATTTTTTCACGGGTAACCTTAAGTTCCCGGCCTGCCTCTTCCACAACCAACAATATTAAATCCATACTACATTTGTTCAAAATGCCTATCCAACGGCTGCAGAACTCCGTATTGAACCGTCCTATGGTGGGCACATTACGGATGCGGAAACCCCGCGGGATCATCTTGTCCCTATGATAGTTTGACAAAGAGATGCCGTGCATTAGAAAATCTAATTCACGTCTCTTTAATTTGATTAACTGGTGGAAAATGTCCTCCATGCTTAACTGGTCGTCTGCCTCAGTTAGATCTTCTGTAAACCTCAGTCTGTCTGCATCCGCATCAGTGAAGCTATATGTGTCCGTTAAATTCGTTGGTAATCCCCCGTATCCCGGAATATGTTCATGAGCCATCGTGTGGATCAAAAACAGAAGGATCACTAAACTGAATAAGTGTGCACTAAGTCACTTGTACTAGTATCCAGTAAGTAAAGTGCTATGCATATGAAGTGTCAGTGCTTGGCAGTCTTCGGCCCAAAAGTGCTTAGTGCTGCTGTGCAAAAAAGTGCTGGTGAACAAGTGTTGGGAAAGTGCAGGTGTCCGTGCTGTGATTGCCTTCACACTCTCATCCTTCCATAAAGGGTCATTATGTAGTGTAGTCTTTATCTTCAAAGAAAAATACAAGTTCAGCAGTGAAACAATGGGGGGTGCCTTGTCCCATATGGTCAATGTGGTAATAACCTCAAAGTCCCGTACATATACACAATCGGATCGGCACTCACCCTTCCTTAGGTATTAGGGCCCCGGTGCCTTCTGGAAACAATAACACATCCAACGGTTCCTAGCATGCAGCGGCACTCAGGGACTGACTCATGGATAATTTAAAGCAAGCAGTGTTTAATCCATGTCAAAAGCAAAACAGTTCCATCCAACGTTTCGGGGCGCGAGCACCCCTTTGTCAAGGAGAACAAGTGAGAAGTGAATAATGTGAGAAAAACGATTACCTTTATGTGTGACGAAGTCCCGCCTGCGGGAGGTGAGGCAATCAATCAGGGGAAGACGTAAACTTACTTCCCTGTGTGTGATCAGGTGACGTCATTACCCTGCGCCGGTCACATGGTCCGACGTCGCGGCGTGGAACGTCCGTGTTCCCCTGGCAACCACTTACGCCAACGCTGTCCAGTCGGGCAGCTGTTCTTGTAGTCATGGCAACCCAGGGTGTTTCGGGTAATCCAGTCGCGGCGGACCAGGATCGGCACTGTGAAAAATACAGTGCCGATCCTGGTCCGCCGCGACTGGATTACCCGAAACACCCTGGGTTGCCATGACTACAAGAACAGCTGCCCGACTGGACAGCGTTGGCGTAAGTGGTTGCCAGGGGAACACGGACGTTCCACGCCGCGACGTCGGACCATGTGACCGGCGCAGGGTAATGACGTCACCTGATCACACACAGGGAAGTAAGTTTACGCCTTCCCCTGATTGATTGCCTCACCTCCCGCAGGCGGGACTTCGTCACACATAAAGGTAATCGTTTTTCTCACATTATTCACTTCTCACTTGTTCTCCTTGACAAAGGGGTGCTCGCGCCCCGAAACGTTGGATGGAACTGTTTTGCTTTTGACATGGATTAAACACTGCTTGCTTTAAATTATCCATGAGTCAGTCCCTGAGTGCCGCTGCATGCTAGGAACCGTTGGATGTGTTATTGTTTCCAGAAGGCACCGGGGCCCTAATACCTAAGGAAGGGTGAGTGCCGATCCGATTGTGTATATGTACGGGACTTTGAGGTTATTACCACATTGACCATATGGGACAAGGCACCCCCCATTGTTTCACTGCTGAACTTGTATTTTTCTTTGAAGATAAAGACTACACTACATAATGACCCTTTATGGAAGGATGAGAGTGTGAAGGCAATCATAGCACGGACACCTGCACTTTCCCAACACTTGTTCACCAGCACTTTTTTGCACAGCAGCACTAAGCACTTTTGGGCCGAAGACTGCCAAGCACTGACACTTCATATGCATAGCACTTTACTTACTGGATACTAGTACAAGTGACTTAGTGCACACTTATTCAGTTTAGTGATCCTTCTGTTTTTGATCCACACAATGGCTCATGAACATATTCCGGGATACGGGGGATTACCAACGAATTTAACGGACACATATAGCTTCACTGATGCGGATGCAGACAGACTGAGGTTTACAGAAGATCTAACTGAGGCAGACGACCAGTTAAGCATGGAGGACATTTTCCACCAGTTGATCAAATTAAAGAGACGTGAATTAGATTTTCTAATGCACGGCATCTCTTTGTCAAACTATCATAGGGACAAGATGATCCCGCGGGGTTTCCGCATCCGTAATGTGCCCACCATAGGACGGTTCAATACGGAGTTCTGCAGCCGTTGGATAGGCATTTTGAACAAATGTAGTATGGATTTAATGTTGTTGGTTGTGAAAGAGGCAGGCCGGGAACTTAAGGTTACCCGTGAAAAAATAATGCAATTAGAAACAATTCACAAGGATGCGTTAAAAATGGACACCAACCAAAACATGATCCAAAAACTACAATTGCAAGTTAACAAATATAAAGGTGAGCTTATAATATTCAAGCGGGGGAAACAACTAACCGTCAAAGAAGACTATGAGACCAACAGGGTCTATCGTTGGCTCTCTGGTGGTGACCCGGGCAACCACAGGCCCTACAACTTCAGGTCCAAACACAGCTGGCGTAAACGCCGTGAAGATCGCAATAACGATCTTATAACTTCAAATAGTGATAGTGAGTTTGCTATGGGCGACTCAGAAGGGCCTCCTGAAACATCAAGTGTCCCTTTAGTGACCTCCCCTGCCACCGCGGCAGGCACAAGAGCAAGAGGGCGCCCACCCGCAGGGGGCAGCAAAACACAAGGATCCAAAAATGCTTCAACAACAAAAAAGAAAGCTTAATTTACAACCTATCCGACCGGCAGCTCAGTGATGTGGAAATCAAATTACTTAACAATGGATTATCCTTTGTGCCGACCAACAAATTTGATGAACTAGGTTGGCAAATCGAACTTCATAAGTTCGCCCGCAAACTTCGGCTACAGGAATTCTTCCAACAACACACTCCTTCAACCAGTCCGGATCCCCATCAAACATACATCAGTTCCATGCGTAAATCCCAGTTTGATCCTACTTCGACGAATGCTTCCATCAAATCGTTCATTAGACTGGTAGATGATTCGGTAATTAGATACACAGCCACACCACCAGTGGCACATTACAACTTATCTAAATCCGAATTTAGAGCACTGAAGCAGCTGGGCTCTTGTAGAGACATAGTTATCCGCCCCGCTGATAAAGGGGGCGGTATTGTCATAATGAATCTGACAGACTACAAGTCTGAAATATACAGACAACTTTCGGACCAACTAGTTTATCAAGAATTAACCCATGACCCTACCAGTGAATTCAAACAGGAGATTGACACCATCCTGGACTCAGGAGTAAAAACTGGGAAGATTTCCAAGAATCTATGTATGGCTCTTAAACAAGAATTCCCTGTTGTACCGGTCTTGTTCACAGTGCCCAAAATACATAAGGACACAAAAAAGCCTCCAGGAAGGCCTATTATTTCAGCACATAAGTCACTTTATCAACCAATTTCAACTTTTCTAGACAGTATACTACAACCATTAATTGGTCAACAACCCAGAATTATTAAGGACACCACCATGTTTTTGAATCAACTTATGGCGCTACCAGACATCCCTGCTGACACTTTAATCTGTACTATTGACATCTGTAGCCTATATACTAGCATACCCCAGTCCGCAGGCCTCAGAGCCATGAGGGAATTCTTATCTTATGTAGATATGGATTCGCTGGATCTGGATCTATTTCTTACACTGTTAGAATTGACCCTCACAAGAAATTACTTTTTGTTTGACGGTAAATTTTACCGCCAAACCAGTGGGTGTGCGATGGGCAGCAATGTGTCGCCGTCATTTGCTAATACCTTTATGTTACAGGAGGAACAGTCAATATTTTTTAATGAGCCTAATATTTCCCAGCACATTTTTTATTATTCAAGGTATATAGATGACATATTTATTTTATGGACCGGCGGCCAATCTAGTTTTGACACACTAATTGCTCATATCAATGATAGGGACTCTCCCATTAAAGTTACAGCAACCAGTGATCGAGCCACATTAAACTACCTGGACGTGAGGGTATCCATCGACAATAACAAACTAACAACGGAAGTATTCTATAAGCCCACCGACAGGAATACATTGCTCAAACACAATAGTCACCACCCTGGTGCCTTAAAGAAAGGCTTACCCAAATCCCAACTCATCAGGGCGGCGAGAATCACCAGCGACCCCTCCAAAGTGGATGGCGCATTGACAAAAGTATCTGCACGCTTTATTGAAAGGGGGTACGACTACAAGACGCTCCAGGTATACCAACAGGAAGTAGCACGGTTGCGCAGAGAGGACCTATTGGTCCAAAAAACTAAGAAAGACTCTCAGATTATGCCATTCGTCACTAGATACAACAGCGCTAGTCCTGTAGTACCGAGGGCCTTAACGAGGGCTGTGGCCCATCATAGCAACTGATAAATCTTTACCCTCGTTGCATAAGAAGAGACCAATGGTGTGCCACACTAGAGGCAAGAGCATTAAAGATCAAATTGTTCATACGGATATCACAGGGTTTGGAAATCCCACGTCCACCACATTCTTATCCAGACCCTCAGGATGCTACAAGTGTCTGGGATGTGAAACATGCAAGTCCATGACCACCGGGTCCACATTCAAATCTTGCTCAACGGGCAGATCATACAGCATTAGACATGTACTTACCTGCACGAGCACTTTTGTAATATATTTAATCACGTGCCCCTGTAATTTACAATACGTGGGCAAAACTATTCGCAGTGCTCGTGAACGTCTTGCATTACATAGATCAGCTGTCAAGTCTGCACTAGCAGGTAAACCGTCGGAACAACCAGTAGCTCGCCACTATGCTGAACACGGCCATTCCATGAGTGATCTGAGGTTCCAGATTATTGATCATTGCCCAAAGAGTCTAAGGGGTGGAGACAGAGCTGGAGACCTGTTGAGACTTGAGGCCAGATGGATATATTATTTGTCAACCATCAAGCCTAAAGGACTTAATGATAAAATACAATGGAGCGTGTTTTGAGAAGTTGTTTTATGGTGCTATAGATATTAATGTACATTAACTTTATCACGTATTATTGCTTTCACGTATATGTCTGCAGGACCAGATGACACTATAGATCGGTAGTCTGTTAATTACAGACACCATCTATGTGGACCCTGATTACTGCATTATATTTGAAGTTACATATAGTGTTTGTTTATAGTGCAGCGGTGTTCCAGTCTTATATATATTGTGATTATAACAAATGCTATAGCACTTTAACTGCCCGATGACACAACTGTATCATTGACTTATACCGCACTTTATATTGTTTTTAATTGACAGTAGCATTGCACTAGCTTCACGTATTTTTCACAGTGCCGATCCTGGTCCGCCGCGACTGGATTACCCGAAACACCCTGGATTGCCATGACTACAAGAACAGCTGCCCGACTGGACAGCGTTGGCGTAAGTGGTTGCCAGGGGAACACGGACGTTCCACGCCGCAACGTCGGACCATGTGACCGGCGCAGGGTAATGACGTCACCTGATCACACACAGGGAAGTAAGTTTACGTCTTCCCCTGATTGATTGCCTCACCTCCCGCAGGCGGGACTTCGTCACACATAAAGGTAATCGTTTTTCTCACATTATTCACTTCTCACTTGTTCTCCTTGACAAAGGGGTGCTCGCGCCCCGAAACGTTGGATGGAACTGTTTTGCTTTTGACATGGATTAAACACTGCTTGCTTTAAATTATCCATGAGTCAGTCCCTGAGTGCCGCTGCATGCTAGGAACCGTTGGATGTGTTATTGTTTCCAGAAGGCACCGGGGCCCTAATACCTAAGGAAGGGTGAGTGCCGATCCGATTGTGTATATGTATATATATATAAATATAAATACAACACTATAACCCTGCAACTCTCACCATAAACCTGGCAGGGTATTACATACCCCCCTACCGGAAATATGCGTGTCCTCATGCATTTCTCTTAACAAATTTCTAGCCGTATCTAACAGCTAACAGAATATACATCATCTGGACTTAACTACATAACATGTGATGATTCCAATTATACCCCCCAATCATGTTTCAACATCGGTATCTAAGGGGCATAACACCTTTTGTGCTCCTTTCTGATCTCCTCGGCACCGGCCCAGAATCTGTCACATTATCACCCGCGACTTCGAACATACCCGGCAACATTGCTGGAGATTCGGGGACCTCATAATTCTCCTTTTCCATTACCTCGGACCGGGTGGTTGCGGACCTATCGGTGGGGTTTTCACTAGCGGGAATTCCAGTAGATGCCACTGTTGGCCAGAACAATGTTATTATACTCATAGGATTATTAAAGTTTGGAGTTATAACTAAACTCAACCTCTCTATCTCTTCTTCTCCACTAATGCTATCTAATGCGATGTGACTCCGGCATTTCCTTAAATGATTACGATGGACTGCTAGGGACGATGCACCATTATCCCTGGAAATCCTATAAACAGCAACTTCTGGATATGGAATTTCAGTGATAATATGAGGCGTTAATTCCCAGTAGCTGTCTAGTTTACTTCGCCACTGATTATTTCTCTTCCAGACAACATTGCCCACCTCCAACGGCTCAGCCAAATTGTCTCATTGTAGTAATCAGCTTGACGGTGCCGTACGTCATCCATCCTTTTATCAACAATGATCTGCGCTGCTTTTAATCTTCGTTGATGCTCCTTTACCCAGTCGGTCTGCGGAATTTCCTCCTGAACAACCTTCGATGGTACATTCAACCTCAAATCTACAGGTAGTTTTCCCTCCTGACCAAAAAGCAAATAAAATGGGGTATATCCGGTGGAGCTGTGTTCTGTGTTGTTGTATATAAAAGTAATTTCTGGAAGCAAGGTAGGCCACTCCAAGCGCTCCGGTAATGGAATAGTTCTCAACATAGTGATCAAGGTTCGATTCATTATCTCGCATACCCCATTGCACTGAGGGTGGTAAGCAGTGGTTCTTAATTTTTTACATCCATATAAGTCGCAAAGTTCCTTGAACAGTTTAGACTCAAAAGCAGGTCCTTGATCGGTCAATATGTTTTCTGGATATCCATAAGGCCGAACAAATGCCCTCCATAGTATCTCAGCCGTTGTTTTTGCTGATAAATCCCGGACAGGAAGAGCCACAGTGAATTTGGTATAATGGTCGATTATGGTTATGGATATTGATATCCGTTACGACACGTTTCCAACTTCAGATGGTCAACTGACACTAACTCCAATGGTCAATGACTGACAATAGGATGAAGGAGTGCCTTCTGATCGGAGGAGGGTTTTCTTCCGACGATGCAACTTTGACAATTTGTGCACCAATCCTCGATATCTTCCCGCATGTTGATTCAGAAGAATCGACTCCGTAATTGTGCTTCCAGTTTTTGAGTGCCAAAGTGACCTGATTGGTTGTGATAGGCCTGAAGAAGATCTTCACTTTTCTGCCGAGGCATAACTACTTGCGTAACGGGACAATGTGTCATGGGGTTGATCCCGCATCGAATGATGAGTCCCTTACGTATTCTCAGACGGTTCCTCTGTCTCCACAATTTAAGAAGTTCAGGATCGACTGTCTTTCTCTCTTCCCTGGTTAATGTTCTATTAGACATCAGCAGACTCTTTAACTGAGCTAATAGGGGACTCTCTTCCTGCACTTGTCTCCATCGTTCTTCGGACTCCGATTCTGTCCAATTCCGAGAGCCATGATGTAATGTAGATGGTACTAGGGTAGAAATCTCTCGCTGTCGGATTAGCAAAGCATGAAATGCAGGCAGTTCCTCCCATTCGTCTTCTTCAGTTCCGTCTTGAATTCCAGATGGGAGTCGAGACAAGGCGTCAGCATTAAGGTTACTTCGACCACTCCTGTATTTAATCGTAAACTGATAGTTGGCCAATCGAGAGGACCAACGCTGTTCGAGTGCTCCAAGGTGAGCGGTCGGTAGATGCGATAGGGGATTGTTGTCTGTGAAGGCAATGAAAGGGGTAGCAGTTAAGTAATGTTTGAACTTTTCTGTAACAGCCCACACTAATGCCAGAAATTCCAATTTGAAGTCACTATAATTGGCATCATTGCGTTCAGCTTTCTTTAGACTCCGACTTGCATAAGCAATGACCCGCTGCTTCCCTTGCTGTAGCTGAGACAGAACTGCTCCTAATCCTTGATGGCTAGCATCGGTGTACAAATGGAAAGGCTGACTGTAATCCGGATACGCCAATATCGGTGTCTTGGTTAGCAGACTCTTTAACTTGTCAAACGCTGTTTGTTGGACCTCCATCCACATCACTGGAGTATTGCCATTACGATTAGTTCTGGGCAGGCCTCGAAGTAACTCTTCCAAAGGGGCTGCCACATGAGCAAATTTTTCTACAAATCTCCGGTAATACCCCACAAATCCGAGAAATCAGCGCACCTCCTTTATGGTGGTTGGAACTGGCCAATCTTGTACGGCTGTGATTTTTTCTGGATCAGGTGTGATTCCCTCAGTGCTCACAATGTGTCCTAAATACTGTACACTAGTTTGTAATAAACGGCACTTGGAAGGTTTTACTTTGAGTCCATATTGTGCAAGCCATTGGAAGACATCATGAAGGTGTTGAAGATGTTCCTGATAGGTTTTGGAATACACAATGATGTCATCTAGATATAATAACACCATATCAAAGTTTTTATGTCCTAAGCAATGTTCCATTACCCTCTGGAAAGTTCCAGGTGCATTACAAAGTCCAAAGGGCATTCTTTCGAATTCGTATAACCCCATAGGAGTCGCGAATGCTGTTTTTTCTCTATGCTCTGGGTCCATTTGGATCTGCCAGTAACCACTGGTCAGATCAAGAGTAGAAAAGTACATGACGGATTTCAGGGCTGTCAAGGATTCTTCTATTTGCGGTAAAGGATAGGCATCTTTATGTGTTATTTGATTCAGTTTTCTATAATCAACACAGAATCGAAGACTTCTGTCCTTTTTTCTAACTAATACTATAGGGGCTGCCCAAGGGCTGTGGCGTTCCCGAATAACTCCTGAAGCCTCCATTTTTTCTAACATATTCCGAACTGGCTAGTACAATGCAGGTGCCAATGGTCGGTATCGTTCCTTAATAGGTGGTGCATTCCCGGTTGGAATATAATGTTGCACCTGAACAACTTTCCCGAAGTCAGCCGAATGCTTGCTGAAGGTATCACTATTCTTTCTGACCACTTGCAATACACTCGATTTGAATTCCTCTGAGGTGCTGCTATCTCCAATTTGAATATCTTCCCACCATGGAGATTCCTTTTCAATTTTTCCATGATCATCGAGGGTCATGCCCTGAGTCAGGGATGATCTAGCATCAATTACATCTGGAAATGTAGCCCACACCAGTGTTGCTAGAGTGTGATTCCGAGGCAAGCGAACACAGTGATCATGAGGGTTTAGTATCCTTATGGGAACTCTTCCACCTTCCACCGTAACAAGAGCTTGAGCTACGATTATATAATTTCTGTGAGATGTAGCACAAGGTTCCACAACAGCATTATAACTCTCCCCACGAGGCCCACCCCGAGCTTGTCCCCAGACAATGGTTTCAACATTTGGCTGTAGTATGATAGGTTTCCGGTCCACAGTCTTTACTTTTCCTATCTCTCCCGCCGCATTAACGAACCGTTGTCGCCCTTGGAGGGTCCTGATGGTTTTATGTAGGGCCTGCTGGCAGGCAGAGGATACATGGATTAATTCCGCTCGAAGAGCTGCAATTAGCTCATCTGGACATTGCTGCAATATGTTAATTCCCATGATGATAGGAGGTACAGTGGGATCTTCTATATTGGTGATGATACAGCCATGTCTTGTTAATTGGGCTTGACCAATCTGAAAGTCCAACTCACAGTATCCCTGACAGGAGATACTCAGTCCGTTGCTAGCGACAAGACGTAGCCAATCCGGTGGTGGTGGTAAGATTCCTAGTTTTCCCAAATGATGTTGATAGGCATTCTGTTGGATGGTAGTAACTTGAGAACCAGTATCCAACATTGCCAGTACCTGAATCCCATAAATCCAGATGTCAATGATGGGACATTGCCCTATATATCTAGGGCACCACTCTTCTGGTGTAGGACCTATTCTGTTTGATCTCCCCGAGGGTTGGTCTCTGGCCTCGTGGCCTTGGCGTTTAAAGGCAACTCTTGACGACATACCCTCTCCACATGACCACTTCGATTGCATCTCCAACAGATGGGACATCCTTGGGAATCAAATTGGTCAGTAGGTCTATGACACCTTCATTGCGGCGGTTCCCACCAATCATTCTTTGTCCCTCGTCGGTCCCTACGCCAACCTGACTCATTCTGGTCTGAATAGCCGTGTTTAGCAAGCTTCTGTAGCTCCCGGTTCATGGCAGCCATCCCCACTGTCAGTTCCTCTATTTGCCCTTTCAAAATAAAGACCGAATCAGAATTAGGATTTTGCATACCCTGTAGGGTAGCTTTCTTGGAACTTGTAGCTTCCGCAGATGGACGGCTAGAGGCGCCGGTTTCGTCCAACCGTTCATGATAACCAGGCAGTTCAGGGAAAGACACTTCCTTAGGTTGGATGGGGCCGATCACTTTGATGGCTGCTTCTTTGAAGTCTAAAAATGAGGCTGTGTTTTTCTGCATCCTCAAAAGTTTCAACTGAGTTCTGACGCTCTCACAATTTGCTCCATCGATAAATTGATTTACTAAGGTCTCATCTACTTCTCTTATCTCCGCATTATCTACTTCTTGAATGTCACGTAATGCCTCTTGCAAACTCAATGCAAAGTCCCTTAATGACTCCCCAGAACGTTGTTTGCGTGAATAAAAACGAGACTTTAATTCTGATATTGTACTTATATCAAAATAGTCACCAAGCGTTGGAACACCTGATCCGCAGTTTTCCTTCCTTCCAAGGGCCAAGACAACACCTCTCTTAAAGCCGACCCTTTCAATTGTCCCACTAGAATTTCTACCTACTGTTGATTGGCCAACGGGTAAAGTCTAAACATAGCTTGTAATTTTGTCTTAAATTCGATGAACGTGATGGAATTTCCTTTTTTCCCTGAATATGTGGCAAGCCACGGGGCCCCAAAATAATAAGGAAGAGTAATAGGATTTGTACTGGTCATGGCCGCTGGTGTGCTCGTCGCGCTTGTTGTTGTTGTGTTCGTGTTAGTGCTAGTTGCGCTTGTTGTGCTTGTTGCACTAGTTGTTGCTAGTTCATTGTCTGACATTTTCTTTGCGCGCGATCCTGTTTTTGGAAAGCCAAATGTAACTATTTATCCCACACTCGGATGTGTAAATGACCTCTTGAGTTATACCTGATCTTCTCTTACTCTCAACTTCCAGCTTCTTGTTTTTCCACGACTTAGCCTGGGACGTATCTATTTCTCAGTCAACAGGAATATATATATAAACACCGTGGATCCTATATCCCAATACACTTACATACACTTTATCAAACACAATTCATGAAATATGTACCACAACTAAAATAAAATAATCTTTATTTTACTGGAACAACTGGTCCATTGGCCATAGTAGAAGAAATCACCTGAACAAAGAAGTACAATAACCTATTTCAGAAACAATTTAGCATATGACAATACTATTGATATTACACTATACTATTAATGTTATTTGGTTGTGGTACCTTAAGGGGAAGGGGTTCCCCTAACACTTTAACACTTCAGTGTGAGTACTCTGAATAACTCGTTGGTGCACATTGAGACGATGCTCAGACGGTGGTAGCTACCTTAAGTTATGTCTCCTAAGCCGTAAGCCCTGTTATCGGCTTCCAGTATACTAGGATAGGGGACGATGCGACGATGCGGTTGCAATGTTCCTTCCTTGTGGGTAGTAGGAATAACAGAAGTAGTGAAAACACTTGTCTGTAGATAAGTTAGTGACCTAGTGGGAACGTCAGTTACTAATATTGGATGAGGGCTCCCCAGTTGTCTCTAGAGTCTATCTCTGGTTCAGTAAATGCCAGATATATCAGTAGTAACTCTGATGCTGTCTATTCTGTACTGTTGCTTACACTACAGTATTGTAAAGGGGTTCCTCCTTGTAACTGTAGCTACCGATGTCTCTCTAAAGCTGTCTGCCTTTCCCTAATGAGGCTACTGCAGAACGAAGTGGCGGAGGGTGATATTAACAGCTGGCTGTGTCTCTGACAAGGCTGAGCTAAGCAGCTGGCTGTGTCTCTGACAAGGCTGAGCTAAGCAGCTGGCTGTGTCTCTGACAAGGCTGAGCTAAGCAGCTGGCTGTGTCTCTGACAAGGCTGGGCTAAGCAGCTGGCTGTGTCTCTGACAAGGCAGGGCTAAGCAGCTGGCTGTGTCTCTGACAAGGCTGGGCTAAGCAGCTGGCTGTGTCTCTGACAAGGCTGAGCTAAGCAGATGGCTGTGTCTCTGACAAGGATGAGCTAAGTGTGAAGCTAACAGCTGACTGTCCCTCCTGCTGTAAAGCTGAATCTTGTATACCTTATATACAGCTGTCACTCCTGGCTGCTGTTACCTCCCCTAGGGCTGGTTCAATTTAACTGGTGCCTTCTGCTCCTACCACCGGGAGTAGTGTTCAAGCCCGCCTCCCGCTGTCACTCACCGCTCACAGGCTGCCTCCTTGGGACTGTCTTATCGGGCAGCGCCACCTCCGATCCACCCGGCAAGTCACTTCTCAGATGCCGCTCCCTACAGCCGCACTCAGCACCGCCCAACCGACGTCTCCTCTGCTCCGCCTAGCGGACGCCTCTTCCGCTCCGCCCAGCGGGTTGGATTGATGCCGGGTCCGGTTACTGTTATTCACTGCACCATGGGGGAAAAGGCCACTGGAGGAACTCCGTAAGTCTCTCCTCTTTTGGTTACCCAACAGGGGTGTCGCACTTTCTTGTCAGGTCCATGGGTCGTGCGCAGCTCTTTTCACCGTTGCTCAGTCTCGGGGCGCCTCAACCGTCTTCTTCGGTGTCCCTTTTATCTTCTCCACCTCAGTTGCCCGGATCTGTCCCGCCAGTCTCTTACTGCATGTGCTGGCTCGTGTCCTACAGTTCCCCCTCATCAACCCCCTCTTCCGAGGTATGGGTTCGTCCCACTCTACCTATAGTCCCTGCAATACCACTGCATGGGTCAATCCATCTTCCCCTCTATGAGGGGGGCATTTATTACTCTCCAGGAGAGCACCAATATTTATTTTTTAGTAAAATTCTTCTGTGAGAGCTTTTGTAAACACATGAACTTTTAATTTGAATTATTTAAACTTATACGTAACATATATATATATATATATATATATATATATATATATATAGACAACACTATAACCCTGCAACTCTCACCATAAACCTAGCAGGGTATTACACATTGACAATGCCCTCCTGGATAATATACAAGATATTGGGTATAAGGTGCTATGGTATATTAGCAGAGCCGGCCTTAGCTATAGGCAGGCTAGGCATTTGCCTAGGGCATCCAAGCATGGCCCTGCAGTATCTCATGCTGGGAGGGACAGTCTGCAAACTAACTGTTACTTTCCAAATGTATTCAATCAGTACTTGTATACACTGCTGTTTACATTTGTCAAATAAAATGCACATTCTCCCTTAAAGTTCTTTAAACTCCCTCCGACATGCTTGAATGCCCCTGACTTGTGAGACCTCAGACAGACAGCAGAAGCCTGGTAACTGCAATTCCTGGACCTTTGACATTTTCACTGACTATATAAGGTTATTATTGGATGGCTCCTTATGATACCACATGTGTATTTGGAAGACTGCTCCACATAAATCTGACATCACCTATACTGCTTGTGCACATGGGAGAAGGGGACCCTGCTGCTATCCTGTGTGTGTCCCTTATCCCTGTGCAAACCCCAGGTGTCTGCAGGGACATAACATGGGCAGTGTTCTCCTCACACTTTATTTCCTACTCAGTCCATGCCGTAAAATTCCCCTGCTAGGATCGCATACCCTGTGAGGTTACATCCCTTGTACGGGTGCCCCTTTAACGGGTGCGAGCGCAAGCATGCACCCACCCACCCACCCATCCTGCCACCCCCATCTCAAAAAACGCAGTCACGGATCCAGGGAGCTGCATTGGCGCACACACTGACTGCAAGCACGCCAGAAAGCAAAATAAAGTTTTATAAAAAAAGCTACTAGCATTACTAATGTGGGGCATATGTGTAAGGTGCATTACTGTGTGGCATTATGTGTATTATGGGCATTACTGTGTGCCATTATGCAGGGTTGAACTGGCACATGGGGTAACCCCCCGGACCCCGGTTGGCCCCACTGCCTAAATGTTGCTGGGTCAGATGCAGAACTAGCGGCGGTACTAGGGGGCACCAGACAAAATTTTGCCTAGGACATCAAATTGGCTAGGGCCGGCTCTGTATATTAGCAAACTCTGCTCCCCTGTAAATTCGGTATTTCTGTTGTCCCTAGAATATCTCGAATTCTTGGGAAAACATAAAGGGAGAAAAACAACACAGAGACATTCTGGGGACAACAGAGATACTGTATTTACAGTCCTTTTTGGGAGCTGTAGTTTATGTAGTTTCTTGATAATAGTGCGGTGCCGGACCCTGGCGTCAACTACAGTGGTTTCCGCTGCTGCCTGCTATTATCGTTTCTGGGCGTCAGTGCTGGTGAGGGACCTGGGGGAGGAAGGGGGGGGAAACGACACGGGGCTGGACTGCTGCTGCCAGAAAAATGTAATCTACCTACTAGCTGCGGGTGGCACCCCTGGGCAGCGCCCCTCCTCGGCTTGCGCCCCTGGCGAGTGGCATCCTGGCCAATAGGTAGATACGCCAGTGGATCCCACTTTGAAATAAGATAGCGGTTTGTCATGATGACTGTTGATATTGGGAGTAGTTATGAGGCGCCTGCCTCTATGGCGCTGCTGATAAACAGGAAGTGTTGTTTACTGTATCGGATATGGAGAGTTGGCCATTGCTATGGCAACAAAGGGGAACAGGAAATACTGCCTCTGAACTCAATGCAGACTCACAATGGGGAGATGTACCAAGCCTTGGAGTGATAAAGTGGCGAGAGATAAAGTACCAACCAATCAGCATGTGATTTTTTAAACACAGCCTGTCACATGGCAATAAGGACCTGACTGGCTTGTACTTTATCACACTCCACTTTATCACTCTCCAAGGCTTAGTACACCTCCCCCATAATGAGTCTGCAATGAGTCCAGAGTCTGTATCTCCCCACTATGTCATTTCTGGGGAATTGGAAATCACATGACTGGACTGTGTGAGGGCCGCCCAGCTTCCAGGCAGTTACTTTATTACCTGGCATAACAAAGGAGATCACATGATTGGGTCCATTGATTTTTATTGGGAACGAGTGTTGGACAGATAGAATTGGCTAGCTAGTTGATGTCTGTACAGTTAGCAGATGTGTGGGAAAAGACGGGATTTGCCCATCTGGGTATAATATGCCTTTTGGATGTACATTGACGCGCGATGACATATCCCCTGATATAGAACCCTAGAGGGTAGAAATGCATTGGTGGAGGTGTGCTGACAGTAGTGTTGCACGCGCGCGTGCGGGGGGGGGGGGGGGGTTCTGAGTACCCAGAAACCCCCGATGGGGCCAAGTTTATTTTTTTATTGTGGGCAGACAGCTTCTCACACACAATGCCACTGCCATCAGCGGTTCCTCAGGCAGAATGCGATGGTAGTCGAGGGAAGCAGCAGGCACTAAGCAGCGATGTGTGTGCTCTCTTATGCTGCTGGAGCTGCGGGCACTTGTATGCTGCTGGCACTCAGCGGCAGGTGAGGCGGGCATTCCGCAGCTTGCTGGACCTCTGCAGTGGCGGATACTCGGCAGCGGTGGTGGAAGGAGGGTTTCGGTAGAGGTGGGAGCTGCAGGACTTCAGCAATGGCAGAGAGAGAGAGGCACTTGGCAGTGGTGGGGGAGGCATGCAGTCATCAGAAGTGTACGGGAGGTGGGTGCAGATGCTAAAAAAAAATATTTTTATGTACAGTATGTCTGAATAATATATTTATATGTTGTGGCTTAGTATATACATTTCTGATACTGTTACTAGCGTTACTTGCAGGACTTTTCAGAGTTTTATATATATATATATATATATATATATAGTAAATAATGACTGTCACTCCACCACTAAATGTTAAGACCCTTTGGGTGCCACCAACCCCGTCAGCATATAGATTCTTATCTGGAAACCCCCCTTTAGAAATCCTGCATTTGCCCCTGGACAGGGACCAAAAGAGCATCCGGCAGCGATGTGACATAGGGGGTCATTCCGAGTTGTTCGCTCGCAAGCTGCTTTTAGCAGCTTTGCACACGCTAAGACGCCGCCTACTGGGAGTGAATCTTAGCATAGTAAAATTGCGAACGAAAGATTAGCAGAATTGCGAATAGACACTTCTTAGCAGTTTCTGAGTAGCTCCAGACTTACTCGGCATCTGCGATCAGTTCAGTCAGTTTCGTTCCTGGTTTGACGTCACAAACACACCCAGTGTTCGCCCAGACACTCCTCCGTTTCTCCAGCCACTCCCGCGTTTTTCCCAGAAACGGTAGCGTTTTTTCGCACACACCCATAAAACGGCCTGTTTCCGCCCAGAAACACCCACTTCCTGTCAATTACATTACGATCACCAGAACGAAGAAAAAACCTCGTAATGTCGTGAGTAAAATACCTAACTGCATAGCAAATTTACTTGGCGCAGTCGCACTGCGGACATTGCGCATGCGCAGTAGCGACTAATCGCTCCGTTGCGAGAAAAAAATAACGAGCGAACAACTCGGAATGACCCCCATAGTACAGGTTGAGTATCCATTATCCAAAATGCTTGGGACCAGAGGTATTTTGGATATCGGATTTTTCCGTATTTTGGAATAATTGCATACTATAATGAGATATCATGGTGATGGGACCTAAATCTAAGCAAAGAATGTATTTATGTTACATATACACCTTATACACACACACAGCCTGAAGGCAATTTTAGCCAATATTTTTTATAACTTTGTGCATTAAACAAAGTGTGTCTGCATTCACACAAATCATTAATCTTTCATATATACCCCATACACACAGCCTGAAGGTCATTTAATGCAATATTTTTTAATAACTTTGTCTATTAAACAAAGTTTGTGTACATTGAGCCATCAAAAAACAAAGGTTTCACTATCTCACTCTCAGTCAAAAAAGTCCGTATTTCGGAATATTCCGTATTTCGGAATATTTGGATATGGGATACTCAACCTGTACCAGGAGAAAACCCAGGACTCCAATGGAATACTATGTACCCCTTTTCCACTGACATAAAAATCCATATTTTTTTTACCATAAATGCATATATTATCAACCCAGGATTTTAGACAGTGGTTCCCGAACCCTGCTCACTACCCGGGCTGGCAGTGTCTGAACTGACTTCACGTGTGGCAAGTTCAAAGGGTTGCAGAACCTTGCACAACGTTGAAATCATTCTCCACTGTGCTTGAGTCAGGTGCATTACCCCTCCTTTGCCTATATCGTAGGCAGATGTATAGGCTTGAATGGCCTTTTGCTGCTCCTCCATCCTCTGAAGCATATAGAGGATTGAATTCCACCTCGTTACCTCTTGCTTCAGATGATGGCGGGGCAGGTTCATGAGTGTTTGCTGGTGCTCCAGTCTTCAGCACGCGGTGGCTGAATGCCGAAAGTGGCCCGCAATTCTTCGGGCCACCGACAGCATCTCTTGCACGCCCCTGTCATTTTTTTTTATAATTCTGCACTACCAAATTCAATGTATGTGCAAAACATGGGACGTGCTGGAATTTACCCACATGTAATGCACGCAGGGGTGTATCTAGGGGTCCGAGCGCCCCTGGCACAGTCACGTCCCCCCCTTCGCACGCGTGCGCACACACACACAGTAGTGATGAGCGGATTCGGTTTTACTCGGTTTTACTCGGTTCTCAAAACCGAATCTTATTGGCTATCCAAAACACGTGACATCAGTGAGTCAATAAGATTCGGTTTTGAGTACCGAGTAAAACCGAGTAAGACCGAATCCGCTCATCACTAACACACACACACACATATATATTTGAAATAAGGAAAGCGTGTCAACAAAGGAATGTGGCCTTGTGGGGAAGCGACATGGCCACACAATAGTACTTCCAATTCAAATTAGCCACACAGTATCACATTACACCGCACTGTAGTGTCCATTACTCACATTACAACACACAGTAGTGTCCCTGATTCACGTTACACCACACAGTCGTACCCCTATAGAAAACAGTCTATTCAGGGCATATGGGGAATGCAAATAGAAAATGGAAATGTGGACTTGTGCTAATAAATATCTGGGGCATATCTACCCATTGGCCAGGAAGGAACTCCCCAGGGGCGCCAGGCAAGGAGGGGGCACTGCCTGGCAGTGCCATCCACGACCAGGGGGTAGAATCCAGTAGTACTGTCAGACTTTGCGACTGTCTGTTAGTGCCAGAGCCAGTGTCAGGCGGCAGCGCACCGCACTTCGTTTGTAATCAGACTCAACATAAACTACAGCTCCCAGCATCCCTTGTTGCCGGGAGCTCCAGGAACTGTAGTTTATTTTGAGTCTGATTGATCACTAGTGCAGTGCTGTGCCCCTGGACACTGGCGCCGGCAGTAACAGACAGTCACAAGGTACAATCCAGATTAAGTGAGGGGAGGGGTGGCACAAGACTGCACTGCACGGCATTGACCTTCGGAAAGTGGACGGAGTAGAAGCATGGGGGCGGAGCTACACGGCACTCAGTCAGTGCCAGGCAACCCAGCAGCATGGAGGAGAGGGGGAGAGGACAAGGAGCTACTAAAGTGCATGAGTGTACCCTGTGCATGAGGGGGGTAAACACTATATAGTCTATTTATATGTGTGTCTGTGACTGCATTTATGTATGTGACTACATGTGTATGTATGTTTGTGTGTGTATAATATCTACTGTATTTATGTGTGACTATGTATGTGAATAAATGTGTAATTATGAATGTATGTGACTGATATATGTGTGCATGTGTGTAACTATTTGTATATACTGCATGTGTGACAATACTGTATATCATATGTACTGTATGTGTTTTGTGTGTGACAGTATGCATGTAATTGTATATGTGTGTGCCTATGGTTGGGAGCAGATGTACTAATGGCAGTGGGGGTTATTCAGTAAGGATTGCAAATTCTGCTAAAAAGCAGAATCAGAATCAGCTTTATTGGCCTGGTATACTTACGTATACAGGTTGAGTATCCCATATCCAAATATTCCGAAATACGGAATATTCCGAAATACGGACTTTTTTGAGTGAGAATAAGATAGTGAAACCTTTGTTTTTTGATGGCTTAATGTACATAAACTTTGTTTAATACACAAAGTTACTAAAAATATTGTATTAAATGACCTCCAGGCTGTGTGTATAAAGTGTATATGAAACATAAATGAATTGTGTGAATGTAGACACACTTTGTTCAATGCACAAAGTTATAAAAAATATTGGCTAAAATGACCTTCAGGCTGTGTGTATAAGGTGTATATGTAACATAAATGCATTCTGTGCTTAGATTTAGGTCCCATCACCATGATATCTCATTATGGTATGCAATTATTCCAAAATACGGAAAAATCCCATATCCAAAATACCTCTGGTCCCAAGCATTTTGGATAAGGGATACTCAACCTGTACTAGGAATTTGTCTTCGGTTTGCTATACAACAGCCAAGCAGGTAACAGATACGCAGGTGGGGGGGCAGGGGGGGCAAGTAAAGTCCCACAGATAGGTAAACCGTAGGGACACAAGTTAGTTACATGTACGTCTAGTCAGTCAATGTTCAGGATTTCAGCAGGCGGTCCGCTTGGGGAAAGAAACTTTTGAGGCTTCTGGTGGACCTGGCGGGGATGGCCCTGTAACGCTTGCCTGAAGGAAGCAAATTAAACATGCTGTGGCCGGGGTGTAGCTGGTCTTTTACTATCTTCATTGCCCGCATTTTAGCTCTGGACAGGTGCAGGTCCTGGACTGAGGGAAGGTCGGCCCCGATGATCTTCTCTGTGGTTCTGACCACCTTTTGGAGCCTGCATCTGTCCCTCGCGCTGGCGGAGCTGTACCATACGAGTATCGAGGAGCACAGTACCGACTCCATAATCGCGGAGTAGAAGAGGATCCTTAGTTGCCTGAGGAAGAACAACCTCTGCTGTGCTTTCCCAACACTGGCGTCAGCGTTGGACCCCCATTTAAGGTCCCATGAGATTGTGGTCCTTAGAAACTTGAAGGTGTCCACTAGCGATACCACACTGTCAGCAATCGTTAGCGGAGGTGCACTAGATGACTTCTTCCTGAAGTCCACTATCATCTCGACAGTTTTGAGGGGGTTGAGCTCAAGGTTGTTGTGGATGCACCACTGGGCCAGCCGGTCTACTTCCCGTCTATAGGCTGATTCGTCCCTGTCCTTGATGAGGCTGATGACGGTGGTGTCATCCGCAAATTTGATGATCTTTACTGATTGCGCCTCTGAGGTGTAGTCATTTGTGTACAGGGAGAAGAGCAGGGGTGAGAGGACACAGCCCTGAGGGGCCCCTGTACTAATGGACCGCGCTTGAGAGGTGAATTCCCCCGCTTTCACCACCTGTGTCCTATCTGTCAGGAAGTCTACTATCCAGGAACAGGTCGCTTCTGGGACCCCTAGACGAAGTAATTTGGGGTGGAGGATGCTGGGGATGATTGTATTGAAGGCCGAGCTGAAATCGACAAACAGGACCCTCACGTAGGTACCAGGAATGTCTAGGTGCTAGTAGAATGTAGTGCAGGCCCAGGTTGACTGCATCCTCGACACACCGATTCGATTGATAGGCGAACTGCAGGGGGTCCAGTTGGGGGCCAGTCACAGTTTTCAGGTGATTCAAAACCAGACGCTCAAACGTTTTCATGATCACAGACGTCAGTGCTATCGGCCTGTAGTCGTGATAGAGGGTTTCTTGGGGACCGGGACGATAGTAGACCTTTTGAGGCAGGAAGGGACTTTCTGTAGCTCCAGCGATTTGTTGAAGATCTTGGTGAATATGGGGGCGAGCTGACCCGCACATGCTCTTAGGGCAGATGGTGACAGGACCCGGAGCTTTTCTGGGTTTGGCCCTTTTGAACAATGCCTCCACCTCTTCTTGGGCGACTTGCAGTGCCTGGGGTTGGCCGTCGGTGTTCGGGGCATCATAGAGGTGATTGTTTGGGTTGCAGGGGACTTCTTTTGCGAACCTGCAATAAAAGTGGTTCAGTTCGTCTGCTAGGTCTTGGTGCATGGTGGTGGACTTTGATGTTTTCCTATAGTTGGTTATGGATTGCATTCCTTTCCTACAGATACGGGGTCATTGGTGGAGAGATCGTTTGTCAGCTTGTCCGAGAACCGCTTTTTTGCTAGACTGATTCCTTTAGTCAGAGAGTTCCTAGTACGATTGTATAGTGCTCTGTCACCGCTGCTATAGGCCTCCTCTTTGGCTCGACGAAGTTGCCTGAGCTGGATATTGAACCAGGGCTTGTTGTTGTTGTAAATGCGGTAAGTCTTGGTAGGTGGTCCGCCGCCATTTTTCACACAGGGTTGGCTGCGTGTGATGTTACTCAGCCGCCCCAAAAATGCAGATGGCTCCAGCACCGCCCCTTCAGCGGTCCATAACCGCCCCCCACCCTCCCCGCGAACGCCTCTGCCTGTTAATCAGGCAGAGGTGTTTACAGCCAATGTGATCCAATCGACGGAGCGCTGAGAACAGAGATATTGCACTCGCATCCCTGAATGCGATTTGACCACATTTCTATTTTGTATTTGCATTCCCCATATGCCTTCTATAGACAGTGTTTCCTATAGGGGTACTACTGTGTGGCATAACGTGAATAAGAGACACTACTGTGCGGTGTAATATGCTACTGTGTGGCATAATTTGAATTGGAAGTACTATTGTGTGGCCACGCCCCTTCCCGACAAGGCCACACCCTTTTTTGATACACCCTCCTTATTTCAAATATGTGGGGGAGGGGGCACCAGCCCTTACTTTGCCAAGGGCGATCGGACCCCTAGATACACCCCTGATAAATATATTTCTAATTTTATATGGGGAATGCGGTCAAACCACATTTGCCATTAGTATATCTGATCCTGCCCATAGACACACTCATATACACTTACATATATAGTCACACACAAAACACATACATATGATATACAGTACATCCACACTTGCAGTATATACAAATACAGTCACATACATACATACATACATACATACATACATACATACATAGTTACACACTTATTCACATACATAGTCACACACTAATACACACATAAATACAGTAGATACTTATATACATACATATACACATCACACACATACATAAATTCAGTCACAGACACACATACAGACTATATAGTGTCCCCCCCATCCCTCACATTACAGACAGGGTACGCTGCATGTACTTTAGTAGCTCGCTGTCCTCTCTCCCTGTCCTCCATGCTGCTGGGCTGCCTGGCAGTGAGTGCCGCATAGCTCTACCCCCGTGCTTCCACTCCGCCCACTGCCCTAGCTCATTATACACGCACAATATTGGTGGCGTTGTCCGATGTCACAAATCCCCAGGAGAGTCCAATTGGGGTAAGCCATTCTGCGATGATGTTCCTCAGTTTCCGTAAGAGGTTGTCAGCTGTGTGCCTCTTATGGAAAGTGGTGATACAAAGCGTAGCCTGCCTAGGAACGAGTTGGCGTTTGCGAGATGCTGCTACTGGTGCCGCCGCTGCTGTTCTTGCTGCAGGAGGCAATACATCTACCCAGTGGGCTGTCACAGTCATATAGTCCTGAGTCTGCCCTGCTCCACTTGTCCACATGTCCGTGGTTAAGTGGACATTGGGTACAACTGCATTTTTTAGGACACTGGTGAGTCTTTTTCTGACGTCTGTGTACATTCTCGGTATCGCCTGCCTAGAGAAGTGGAACCTAGATGGTATTTGGTACCAGGGACACACTACCTCAAGAAATTCTCTAATTGCCTGTGAACTAACGGTGGATACTGGACGCATGTCTAACACCAACACAGCTGCCAAGGCCTGAGTTATCCGCTTTGCAACAGGATGACTGCTGTGATATTTCATCTTCCTCGCCAAGGACTGTTGGACAGTCAATTACTTACTGGAAGTAGTACAAGTGGTCTTCCGACTTCCCCTCTGGGATGATGATTGACTCCCAGCAGCAACAACAGCAGAGCCAGCAGCAGTAGGCGTTACACTCAAGGATCCATCGGAGGAATTCCAGGCAGGAGAGGACTCGTCAGACTTGCCAGTGACATGGCCTGCAGGACTCTTGGCTTTCCTGTGTAAGGAGGAAATTGACACTGAGAGAGTTGGTGGTGTGGTTTGCAGGAGCTTGGGTACAAGAGGAAGGGATTTAGTTGTCAGTGGACTGCTTCCACTGTCACCCAAAGTTTTTGAACTTGTTAATGGCTTCTGATGAATGCGCTCCAGGTGACGTATAAGGGAGAATGTTCCTAGGTGGTTAACGTCCTTACCCCTACTTATTACAGCTTGACAAAGGCAACACATGGCTTGACACCTGTTGTCCGCATTTCTGTTAAAATAATTCCACACCGAAGAGGTGATTTTTTTTTTGTCATTCGACCAGGCATGTCAATGGCCATATTCATCCCACGGACAACAGGTGTCTCCCCGGGTGCCTGACTTAAACAAACCACCTCACCATCAGAATCCTCCTTGTCAATTTCCTCCTCAACGCCAGCAATACCAATATCCTCATCCTGGTGTTCTTCAACAGTGACATCTTCAATTTGACTATCAGGAACTGGACTGTGGATGCTCTTTCCAGCACTTGCAGGGGGCATGCAAATGGTGGAAGGCGCCACCTCTTCCCGTCCAGTGTTGGGAAGGTCAGGCATCGCAACCGACACAATTGGACTCTCCTTGGGGATTTGTGATTTAGAAGAACGCACAGTTCTTTGCTGTGCTTTTGCTAGCTTAAGTCTTTTTATTTTTCTAGCGGGAGGATGAGTGCTTCCATCCTCATGTGAAGCTGAACCACTAGTCATGAACATAGGCCAGGGCCTCAGCCGTTCCTTGCAACTGCCGTAAATGGCATATTGGCAAGTTTACACTTCTCCTCAGACGCTTTTAATTTAGACTTTTGGGTCATTTTACTGAACTTTTGTTTTTTGGAATTTACTTGCTCTCTACTATGACATTGGGCATCGGCCTTGGCAGACGACGTTGATGGCAGTTCATCGTCTCGGCCATGACTAGTGGCAGCAGCTTCAGCACGAGGTGGAAGTGGGTCTTGATCTTTCCCTATTTTACCCTCCACATTTTTGTTCTCTATTTTTTAATGTGTGGAATTATATGCCAGTAATATATCAATAGCAATGGCCTACTGTACTGTCTGTACTACTACTGCTGGTCACCAAAATGCTGCACTGTCCTACTATATACTGCTCACAACAATGCAGCACAGATATGGATACTTGAAGTGATACAGAGCTGCAAGATACAGCAATGGCCTACTGTACTGTACCACTGTATATGTATACTGGTGGTCACCACAATGCTGCACTGTCTTACTATATACTGCTCACAACAACAATGCAGCACAGATATGGATAGTATACTTGACACAGAGCTGCAAGATACAGCAATGGACTACTGTACTGTACAACTATATACTTTTGGTCACCAAAATGCTGCATTGTCCTACTATATACTGCTCACAACAATGCAGCACAGATATGGATAGTATACTTGACACAGAGCTGCAAGATACAGCAATGGCCTACTGTACTGTACTATCTGTATACTGCTGGTCACCAAAATGCTGCACTGTCCTACTATATACTGCTCACAACAATGCAGCACAGATATGGATAGTATACTTGACACAGAGCTGCAAGATACAGCAATGGACTACTGTACTGTACTATATGTATACTGCTGGTCACCAAAATGCTGCACTGTCCTACTATATACTGCTCACAATAATGCAGCACAGATATGGATAGTATACTTGACATAGAGCTTCAAGATACAGCAATGGCCTACTGTACTGTACTATGGTGGTCATTCCGAGTTGTTCGCTCGCTAGCTGCTTTTAGCAGCATTGCAAACGCTAGGCCGCTGCCCTCTGGGAGTGTATCTTAGCTTAGCAGAATAGCAAACGAAAGATTAGCTGAATTGCTACTAAATATTTTCTTGCAGTTTCTGAGTAGCTCCAGACCTACTCCTAGATTGCGATTAGCTCGGTCCGTTTAGTTCCTGGTTTGACGTCACAAACACGCCCTGCGTTCGGCCAGCCACTCCCCCATTTCTCCAGACACTCCCGCGTTTTTCCATGACACGCCTGCGTTTTTTAGCACACTCCCCGGAAAACGCTCAGTTACCACCCAGAAACGCACCTTTCCTGTCAATCACACACCGATCAGCAGTGTGACTGAAAAGCGCCGCAGGATCAACAGCAATACTGCTAAGTCTTTAGTTAAATAACTAAGCACATGCGCGCTGCGTACAATGCGCATTTAGCAACAAATCGCAGAATAGCGAAAATCGGCAACGAGCGAACAACTCGGAATGACCACCTATATGTATACTGCTGGTCACCAAAATTCTGCACTGTCCTACTATATACTGCTCACAATAATGTTGCACAGATATGGATAGTTTACTTGACACAGAGCTGCAAGATACAGCAATGGACTACTGTACTGTACTATATGTATACTGCTGGTCACCAAAATGCTGCACTGTCCTACTATATACTGCTCACAATAATGCAGCACAGATATGGATAGTATACTTGACACAGAGCTGCAAGATACAGCAATGGCCTACTGTACTGTACTATATGTATACTGCTGGTCACCAAAATGCTGCACTGTCCTACTATATACTGCTCGCAATAATGCAGCACAGATATGGATAGTATACTTGACATAGAGCTGCAAGATACAGCAATTGCCTACTGTACTGTACTACTATAATTATATACTGGTGGTCCCCACAATGCAGCACACTGAGCACAGATATTTGCAGCACACTGAGCACAGATATGGAGCGTTTTCAGGCAGAGAACATAGATATTTGCAGCACACTGAGCACAGATATTTGCAGCACACTGAGCACAGATATTTGCAGCACACTGAGCACAGATACGGAGCTTTTCAGGGAGAGAACGCAGCCATGTCCTCTCCGTTCAATCTCCAATGCACGAGTGAAAATGGCGGCGACGCGCGGCTCTTTATATAGAATACGAATCTTGCGAGAATCCGACAGCGGGATGATGGCGTTCGGGCGCGTTCGGGTTAACCGAACAAGGCGGGAAGAGCCGAGTCTGCCTCGGAACCGTGTAAAATAGGTGAAGTTCGGGGGGTTCGGATCTCGGAGAACCGAACCTGCTCATCTCTAGTTAAAACATAGTTTTTATTATTTCTATAATGAAACAAAATGTTATGATTCCAGCACTCTGGTCTGAGGAGATCTTATTGCGAGGACCAGAGCACTGGAATGTAATGCTGGGGAAGGGAGCGGGAATGGAAAATAGCCCCTGGCGCCCTAACTCCGTTGTCTCGCCCATGCTGTCAGAAATCCCCTGCGAGACTATGGTTGCTTGAGCCCATGGCAGCCACGTTTGAAGGGCGGATTACGTCTGCCCAACTCCGATGCCCCCCCAGGTCTTAATGAGAGACAAAGGGAAATCCGAGACAGGGTGATAACAAGGGGCCCTCTGACTAAACAACCAGGCCAGGGGCTACAAGCTAATAAAAACTAGAATATGTGCGGAAAAACCGCCAGGGAAAAGGACAACCAAAATATCCACTTGTCCACTTCTCCTACCCGGCACCGCCGAGTTCCAGAGAGGACTTGTGGAAGCGGAACCCTCCACAAATGCTCCAAAAGACAAAATATGTAAAGATAAAGCGGCTGAGCCGCAACACACGGCAGAGCCGCAACTCACGAAACACCACTCGATATTCATAGGTGATCAGTCAGGACTACTGGGGACCCAACGACTTTCTGGGATGAGATGACAACTCCCGGATACAGGACTTCTGAGGACAGGAATGACCGGATACAGCAGGACTGGAACAGACTCTCAGCAAACCAAAGCTGCATGCAGGAAGCTATTACCGGCATCTGTGAGAAGCACTGAGAAGGTATTTAGCAGGGAGTCCTCCAATCAGCTGTTCAGAGCCTGATTGGTATTAATGCCGTGCAGCTGCCTTGCTGCACGGCCAGAAGACAAGTGTGTGTGCGTGTGTACTAGACCCTGCAACGGGGAACGCGGTCCGCCCGTGGCGTCCCCGTTGCTAGGGTCCGTGCGGCTTAGCGCGCCCGGCGTCTAGCGTTGCTAGGAAGCCGGCGGCTGAACGCGCACGGCGTCCCTAGTTGCTAGGCGCCGGGCCGCGCAGACATTGCGGACCCCGGCGCCTAACACAAAACACACAAAATAAGCTTTTTTGTGATTGATATATCCACATCTTGCTAATGCTGGTATGATGACTTCAGAGTAGGAATCTTTAACAGAGGCTGTCCAATTTATGTTATACTGGTTACCACGTGATAGTGCTACTCACTGAAGCATCTATAGACTCGTGTGTCATTGGAATATTTATCCCTCACTGATTTAATACGCTTAAATTGAACATTGCTCTCTTGAAGAGAAAGCTTTTTTTGTGAATTTCATGTACTTTTGTTGAAATAATAAAAACATGTTTTAATGGATATATGTTGATGAGTGCCCCCAACAGTCTACTTTTTTCTTTCTCTCTTAGTTATATCTTTGACTCTTTGGGAGCACCACCTGATTGATAATTACTTTACCCTTGTCTTAGAGGTATCTCATCATAAGAAAATAGAATTGTTAAAGATTATTACTGATTAGATTACAAACACATCTGCTTTTTGTGGCTATACCTGCGCACAGACCATTCCATACATTTGCTATATGGTGGATTCTCTGCAATGTGTAATTTCTAAAGAAATTAATCCTCCTTGGGCAGATGGTGACTTCAGTCAGTATTCACTGTTTACGTAAGAGATCACATGGTCTGAAAGACCTCTGTTTGCGTAGGAATATAACCAATGTCATTATCATATAACAGAGGTTCAACCAGCTAATACATAGTAACATAAGTTTGATGATGGGCAAAATGTGAAATTCCCTGATCAGACAATCTTATAATAAACTGTATTTGCTAATTTGGTATACCATTTATATCAGTAATATGGTTTCTTTACAATTGGTGCCTTAATGAAGATTACTGGCCCCAAGCCTTTTCCTTCTAATCCTGTCCATTATAGATAATTTCCAGTCACTTCTCCCCAGTTGTGTTCAGCCTTATTCCCCATGTCTCTCCAGCCTCATTCCCCCATATCTCTGCAGCTCCAGCCCGCTTGTATCCATCCTCACTCCTCACTCCACCCCTCCCTGGGTCTCTCCAGCTCCATTGTGTCCCTCCATCCTCACCCCACCGCTCCCTGGGTCTCTCTAGTTACCTTCTCTTCAGCCCCCTTTTGTCACTACAGCCCCCAGTGTCTCTCCTTCTCTAACCTCCTTTTGTCTCTCTAGCTTTATCTCCGCCCCCCCCCCGTGTTTCTCCAGCTACAGACCCCTTCTGTCTTTCCAGCCTCTAAGTGCGTGTCTAGCTTCTGGATCTCTATAGCTACAACCCCCTTCTGTCTCTCCTGCCTCCTCATGTCTCTCCAGTTCCTCAAGTGTCTCCCCATCCCCTTAGTGTTTCACCAGCTTATCTTCTTGTCTCTCTAGTTCCTGCCTCCTTATGTCTCCCCTGCCCCCTTCTGCCTAGCAGTGGCTCTCGAGTTCCAAAGTGTCTCCCAATTCCTCCAGTGTCTTTCCTGCACCCTGCTGTCTTTCCAGCTACCTAGTGTCTCTCCTGTCCCCTTGTTTCTCAAGTTCTCCAGTGTCTCCCCAGCTTGATTCTCCTTCTATCTTTCCAGCCTCCATGTTACTCTCCTGCCACCTTCGGTCTCTCAAGCTATAGCCACCTTCTCTTTTCAGCTCGTCCCCCAGTGTCTCTCCGGCTACAGCCCCTAGTGTCTCTCTAGATACAGCCCACTTCTGTCTCTCCAGCCCTGCAATGTCTTGTATGCCCCTTCTGTCTCTCTAGTTCTCCAGTGTCTTCCCAGCCCCCTAGTATCTTACTAGCCCCAGTCTCCTCCTGTCTCTCCAGCTCCAGCCTTGAAGTGTTTCTTAAGCTCCCCAATGTCTCTCCAGCTCCCTAGCCTCTCCTGCCCCTCCAGCTACTGTCCCCCTCTGTTGATCTATCTCCAGTCCCCCAGTGTCTCTCCTGCTCCTTCTGTCTCTGCAGCTCCCTTCTATCAAGCAACTTCTGCCTTCTGTCTCTCCAGCTACAGCCTCCTTGTGTCTCTCTAGCCCCTCAGTGTCCCGCCAGCCCAATAAGTGTCTCTCCAACACCAATATGCTTCTGTCTCTCCTGCTCCTGAGTGTCTTGTCGGTTCCAGACCCCAAATGTCTCTCCAGGTACAGCCCCCTTCAGTTTCTCCATCCCTCCAGTGTCCAAGTGTCTCTCCAGTTTCTGTATGTCTCTTCAATTACAGAAACCCAGTTCTTCTCCTGTCCCCTTGTCTCAAAAGCCAGTGTTTCCCCAGCTCGTATTCATGTGTCTCATCAGCTCATCTCGTGTATCTCAAGCTTCCCAGTGTCTCTTCATCTAGAGTCCCATTTTGTCTCTGCAACCCCCCCAGTGTCTCTCGTTTCTGATCCCCCCAACCCCCAAGTGTCTCTACAGCAACGGTTCCCAGCATCTGTCCAGAACCCGTGTCTCTTCAGCTCCCTTTTTCCCCAGCTCCAGACTCCCTGTGTCTCTCCAGCTCCAGACCCATTCTGTCTCTCTAGTAAAGCCCCCTTCTGTTTCTCCAAGCTCCCATTGTCTCTACACCCCTTTACATCCCTCTGGTTCCAGTCCTACACTTACCTTATTCTGGGTGCTCCTCTTTGAGTTGTAGCTACTCTGCCTCTTGGCAGTGCAGGGCGATGAGCTGGGGATCGCCCCTCAGCCAGGGGCAAATTCAAAGTGATTTCTCTGCCACGGATACAGGCAGAGACTTATGCTTCTGGCCGGGGAAGGGGTATTTCGGCAGCAGACCCGGGCCCCTCCAACAAGCAGGGCCTGGGAAATTAGTAAAAAAACCCTTCCTCTGTGGCCCATGGTGTAGTATGTGTACATGTTAAAATATTGTAAACACATAAAAATCTATGTAATACCAGAGAAACACATTTAGCAAGTCAAACATTTTTTACTAAATAAAATGAATTTATCAAAGAAAAACTGATGCGTTTTCTCACCACTGTGTAAGCAGCCACCTTCACCCAGTTTATGTACATCCATTACCTGGCTTCTATATTCTTATATGCTGTTGCAATGGAAATTAAAAATGCCAGCAATGACACATCAACTTGCCCCCATTATAACCTGATTTTGCCCCGAAATAACAGATTTTGAATGCAGTTTATTCTCCAATTCAACACATTGCTTCATGTTTTGTTTAGTGTATCAGGTGAAAATTGACAGGCTTGTAGCATCTAAGAAATAGGAGGGGTGAAAAGCTCTCAAGGTTTTTGTAGATTTTAGTAAATTTATCACATATTGTTTGTAGTGTGTGAAACTGCAGAGTCAGCAGAGCAACAGGCAAGGTTTAAAACTCGTAGAGCAGAAGTTCCCAAATGCGGTCCTCAAGGCACCCCAACAGTCCAGGTTTTAGGTATATCCATGGCTCAGCACAGATTGTTAAATCAAATTGACTAAGGTGCTAATTAAGTCACCTGTGGCCAAGCATGGGTACATTTAAAACCAGGACCGTTGGGGTGCCTTGTGGACCGCCTTTGGTTAACCTCTGACGTAGAGAATCCTAGAACCTAATAGTCTTACCTCTTTGCTCACCTATCACTGTGTCAGATGGCTTTATTAAGTTCTCTCAGCACCCTCCTTTTGGCAATAGTAACTTGGGAGAATTTTTTGACAAAATTGAAGTCTGATGATTACTTATAGGACATGAGGTTTATCTCGAGAAGATTCAATGATGTGCCTTTTATAATTGAATTTCAAGAATCAGATGAAAACATCATGTGGCTGCTGGTTCTTTCTTGGTTAGGTCAAGGAGTTCTATGTGCTCATTCTATAGGGATTTTGTGAAATAAGGCTTCATAGTGAAAAGCAGGCCTCGAACATATGATTTCATGTTGTTCCATTGATCAAGGTTCTCAAGCTTGTCTTTCTTGATTTAGAAATCCTTAAGCTCACTGCGAAGGTCAAGGTCTCTGTTGATTCTTTTAAATCTTTATGAGGTTTGGATTTTGTGGAATGGATAGCTACGAGTGAAACAGCCTCAATAGTAGGGGAATAAAATAGAACATTTGTGACTCAAAAGAAGTAATTTGAGGTCCATTATGAGGTTTTTTCATGTCAAAATATTGTCCTTTGTAGATGGAGCTGTTGTTGGCAAATTATCTTGTTCTATAGAGCATACTTGCCTAACCTCCCAAAACTCGGATGGCACTCCTGGTCCCATGGAAAGAAGGGCAAGGCTCACGCTTTCCTCACCAGCCCCCCACCTTGGCCGCCCACAGCAGAGCACAAGTGTGCGGTCCAAGGGGGAACCGATGACGCGGTTTGTGCTGTAGTGCATAATCATAGCTCTGCCCCCTGCTATACAGTGCCTGCTTTCTCGGCACTGTATAGCGGGGGCAGAGCCATGATGATGCATTCATGATGACACACCTGGACAACCCACCTTCCACTTGGTCACATCCACTATGTGGCTACCACGCTACCCTCTCCAGGAGGGGCAGTAAAGTAGGTAAATATGCTATAGAGGCTTACAAGGATGTCATTGACTACTTTTGTAAAGAAATGTTAACCTGCCTAGAGAAGTGGCGAGCTATCTCTGAGGAGCTTTTTTCAGGGTGTTGATCACTTATTGAAAATTAATGAGTGAAAGCTGCAAAGTAGGAGAGCCCTAATGTAAGGGAGTAGTTATTACATGTAACAAATTAGGACTAGGTAATATTGCTCAGATAATCTTGGGAATCTCTTTACTGGGTGTAGTTGGTTCTTGTTTGGCCACAAGATGGCGGTATTGTGCCTACTTCAAGTTTACAAGTGTCAGAATAGGAGAAACCTTTAAATATTGACTTTTATTATTTATTAATAGTTTCTTTTATCAGACTGTAATGTGCAGAGTGGCCCAAGGGTAGTAGGTGCATTCTCCAGCAGATTTACAGTATGGTATATGAGCAGCACTGGAACAGGGTCCTGTACCACAACTGCTTCTGCCCCCCAAACACGTGAAGTCTGCAGGCAGCACTGCCTGGAGTGTAGTTAGGACTCCGGGCGGTTCTACAGGCTGTAAGGTGCATGCTGCAGTGTCCTTTGGATGCTTTGGTCAGCTCTGCAGCAGCGGTACTGGCTGTAGAGTGCCTTTCCAGACACCCTACCAGTGGCGTGTGGTGAGGTCAGTGGCTGGTGAGGCACTGCAGCCATAATGTCCACCGAGTCCTGCCGATGGCTCCTACCACCACCAAGTCGATGCCTGCTACCGTCCCCAAGCTGATGCCCACTACCACCAGTGCTAATGGCTGCTGCCAATACCAATGGTAGCCGCCCCCGCCAATGTCCTACAAAATTGCCACCATCAACCACCCCAGCCAGATAAAAATGACGGGGGGCACCATAATTGGGGAAGCACGGTTGCTGGTGCCGACAGGTAGGGGAGTGGGGATATGGCCCCACATGTCTGCTGTAAATACATAATGCCCTTCTAAAGTTATTATGCCAAATGTTATAGCAAATGCACATCCCACTTATATTTGGGGCAAATCAGTCATTGACGTTCGTAAATAGAAGTGCAGGTGTGTAAATTTAAAGTAGAGAGGAGGAATAGTGGGAGACGGGAGAGCAGGAGAGAGGAGGTATAGTGCAGACGGGAGAGAGGAGGAATAGTGGGAGATGGGAGAGGTAGAGAGGAGGAATAGTGAGAGATGGGAGGCATAGAGAGGAGGAATAGTGGGAGATGGGAGGGGTAGAGAGGAGGAATAGTGGGAGATGGGAGGGGTAGAGAGGAGGAATAGTGGGAGATGGGAGGGGTAGATAGGAGGAATAGTGGGAGATGGGAGAGGTAGAGAGGAGGAATAGTGGGAGATGGGAGAGGTAGAGAGGAGGAATAGTGGGAGAAGGGAGAGGTAGAGAGGAGGAATAGTGGGAGATGGGAGAGGTAGAGAGGAGGAATAGTGGGAGATGGGAGAGGTAGAGAGGAGGAATAGTGGGAGAAGGGAGAGGTAGAGAGGAGGAATAGTGGGAGAAGTAGAGAGGAGGAATAGTGGGAGATGAGAGAGGTAGAGAGGAGGAATAGCGGGAGAGCAGGAGAGAGGAGGTAAAGTGCAGATGGGAGAGGGAGAGAGGAGGAATAGTGGGAGACAGGAGAGCAGGAGTTAGGAGGAATAGTGGAGACGGGAGAGAGGAGGAATAGTGGAAGAGGTAGAGAGTAGGAATAGTGGGAGATGGGAGAGGGAGGAATAGTGGGAGATGGGAGAGGTAGAGAGGAGGAATAGTGGGAGATGGGAGGGGTACAGAGGAGGAATAGTGGGAGATGGGAGGGGTAGAGAGGAGGAATAGTGGGAGATGGGAGAGGTAGAGGGGAGGAATAGTGGGAGAAGGGAGAGGTAGAGAGGAGGAATAGTGGGAGAAGTAGAGAGGAGGAATAGTAGGAGATGAGAGAGGTAGAGAGGAGGAATAGCGGGAGAGCAGGAGAGAGAGAAGGTAAAGTGCAGATGGGAGAGGGAGAGATGAGGAATAGTGGGAGACAGGAGAGCAAGAGTTAGGAGGAATAGTGGAGACGAGAGAGAGGAGGAATAGTGGAAGAGGTAGAGAGTAGGAATAGTGGAAGAGGTAGAGAGTAGGAATAGTGGGAGATGGGAGAGGGAGGAATAGTGGGAGATGGGAGGAATAGTGGGAGATGGGAGAGGTAGAGAGGAGGAATATTGGGAGATGGGAGGGGTAGAGAGGAGTAATAGTGGGAGATGGGAGGGGTAGAGAGGAGGAATAGTGGGAGATGGGAGGGGTAGAGAGGAGGAATAGTGGGAGATGGGAGGGGTAGAGAGGAGGAATAGTGGGAGATGGGAAAGGTAGAGAGGAGGAATAGTGGGAGATGGGAGGGGTAGAGAGGAGGAATAGTGGGAGATGGGAGGGGTAGAGAGGAGGAATAGTGGGAGATGGGAGGGGTAGAGAGGATGAATAGTAGGAGATGGGAGAGGTAGCGAGAAGAAATAGTGGGAGATGGGGAGGTGGAATAGTGGGAGATAGGAGAGGTAGAGAGGAGGAATAGTGGGAGACGGGAGAGGTAGAGAGAAGAAATAGTGGGAGATGGGAGAGGCAGAGAGCAGAAATAGTGGGAGATGGGAGAGGTAGAGAGGAGGAATAGTGGGAGACGGGAGAGCAGGAGAAGGCAGCAAGGTATTTACCTGGCTCTAGTGTACTGGCTGGCGGTCTCTGCAGTAACTATGTCCACCAACACCCAAACCTGGTACAGCCTGCACCAGGAGAGATGTAATGCCGCTCGCATGTCCTCAGCTCCTCGTGCCAGTGTGTCACCAAATACGTTGCTGTGCAAAGTGACGTCTTCATCAGCTAAGTCTTACAAAAACCGCACCCACAGAGTGTTAGGATTCTGTTCAGTATGTATCTGGTGTCAGCTGATCCATATGTGTTCTGTTCCTTGGCTCTGTGTACATGCAGCTCAGCAGGTGCACAGGGTTTGTAATTACTAGTGAACACTCCCAGCCTGGCCTTGTTCATTGGTTAGTGTGGCTGTTAAAGGCCAGCTAGCTGAGTTCTCAGACGCCGGTGATATTATACTACTTTCCTGCCTGAACTACCTGCATTGCCTGGTGTCTTCGTCCTAGCTCCTGTTTATGCCGAGAAGCCTGGTTTTCCAGTTCATGTAATCCTGCCACAACCATTCTTGCCAGCTCATGTTCATGCCAGAACTATTTAGTTAAGTATCATGGACTTTCACTGTGCTCTGTGGATTCTCTAGTATTCACTACTCGTGTTACATGTTACTATGGACTTCCTCTATGCCTGCATGCTGTTATGCTTTATTATACAAATCCTGCAATCAGTTCTGTGGATTATATTACTCTGATTCCTTATTCAACTGTCTCATTACTCTGCTGCAATTCCCAGTCTGCAAACCCATTTACTCTTAGCTCATATTGTACCCTGGATTGTTACTGTGATCCCTCTGCCATACCTCATTATACCACTGCTATAATAAATACTTAGTATTCCTGCACTTCTGTGGACATTCATTACCTGCAACAGTGATTGTGATACATTCTAGTCCTGTAATCAAGTCCTGGTTCTTAGCTGTGTTATATTACTCACCTGCTGTCCATAATCAGTGTAAAGTGTGATGCTGCACATTTCAGTATTAAAGGGAGAGTCCATAGTCTGCTAACCTTCAATTCTGCTACAACGTGCTCAAGTTATTACTGTATTCCCCAGTCAAGTCTGGTTAACCATTTCTATGTCACACTGCATCTGCCTGCACCTCCAGTAGTAATTCTCTCCTTGTAATTCACCTGCCAAACATTAGAGGCAGGTGAATCGTAACATTATCACCGGCCATAAAACACACTACTGGAGTAGTATGCTCAGAATGGACCCAGTCGTTTCAAGTCCAGTCCAGATCTCAGCCGGTCAGACTCATGTTGCAGATCCAGTTCCGGGTCTTCTGAGCAAGCTGCAGAACTTTGAGAGTACACAGACACTGCTGTTACAAGCCTTTTTAGGAATATCCTCTCGTGTGGATCTGCTGCAGCAGCAGAGTATTCCAACCTCTCAAAGTGTCCTGGAGGCAGTTAATCCTTGCCATAATCAGCCTGGTGAGGACAATATTGTTGGTACATTTTCTTGCAACTGTTCCAGGTCCTCTCTGTCCCATGGTGGAGTGAATCCTGAGCGACTGAGTAATTTGTTCGTGAAAATTGAGCAGTTACAAACGTTTTTTACTGGTATAACTCAATTGATACCAGAAATTTTTGGGAGTTTTCTGGACCTTTTCAAAGCTTACTCTCAGGTTTCTGAGACCAATGTGACTACAGACTCTTGCTTCCCCACTACTGAAATTCCCTCGTCAGGTTGGGGTGAAGGGAGATTTCGGAGTTACCTGCGACCCAGGCTTTCTGAAGCTGAACGCCAGCGGCGTATTGAGAATGGTCTCTGTCTCTATTGTGGGAGTGCTGAACACCTGATTAAAGACTGTTCATTATGCAGGTTCAGAAATAGTGATAAACTTCAGCCTTCCAGGGTTCAAGCTGATAAATCACTCAATGTTCTTCCGACCCTATTTCTCCCAAAAAGGTTGCCCAAAAGAAAACTCTTATTTACAATTGGAGTCCTGTGACGAGGGGCTCAGAACTTAAATTTGGGAACCAGCAGGAGACTATTAAGTCTCTTATCAGCAGTGAGGTGTTCACCGCCTGTGCCCCAGGAGGGGTCTCGAGTGGCTGTGCCCCAGGAGGGGTCTCGAGTGGCTGTGCCCCAGGAGGGGTCTCGAGTGGCTGTGCCCCAGGAGGGGTCTCGTGTGCCAAAGCCCCAGGAGGGGACTCGTGTGCCAAAGCCCCAGGAGAGGACCCGTCTGCCCTTGCCTCACGGCATGAGGACCCATCTGCCCTTGCCTCACGGCATGAGGACCCGCCTGCCCTTGCCTCGCGGCATGAGGACCCGCCTGCCCTTGCCTCGCGGCATGAGGACCCGCCTGCCCTTGCCTCGCGGCATGAGGACCCGCCTGCCCTTGCCTCGCGGCATGAGGACCCGCCTGCCCTTGCCTCACGGCATGAGGACCCGCCTGCCCTTGCCTCACGGCATGAGGACCCGCCTGCCCTTGCCTCACGGCATGAGGACCCGCCTGCCCTTGCCTCACGGCATGAGGACCCGCCTGCCCTTGCCTCACGGCATGAGGACCCGCCTGCCCTTGCCTCACGGCATGAGGACCCGCCTGCCCTTGCCTCACGGCATGAGGACCCGCCTGCCCTTGCCTCACGGCATGAGGACGCTGTTTTCCCTTCCATCGGGCAAGCGAGGACTGCCGTGTCAACGGTCAGTCCAAATGTTGTCTTGTCTTTCAGGGTCACTCAGTCATCCAAGTCTGCCTTTCCAGAGGTCCGTGAAGTGTCCGCCTTGCCAGAGGTCCGAGAGGTGTCCGCCTTGCCAGAGGTCCGAGAGGTGCCCGCCTTGCCAGAGGTCCGAGAGGTGCCCGCCTTGCCAGAGGTCATGCCAAGGCCTGTCCAGCCCCAGGAGGGGGCTCTGCCTGTCCAGCCCCAGGAGGGGGCTCTGCCTGTCCAGCCCCAGGAGGGGGTTCTGCCTGTCCAGTCTCAGGAGGGGCTCTGCCTGTCCAGATTCCAGAAAGGGTAGTTGATGGCCTCTCACCAAAAGGGTCATCAAACCCTGAAGTCCCAGGATTGGTTCCAGTTTTTGTGTCCAGTTCTGAAGCCCTAGAAAGGGCATCTGATTCAAGTTCTAGTGTTAAACATTGTGCCTCAGAGTTGATTTCCAGTGTGAACACAGCTTTCTCAGACTGTATCCAAAATGCCTCCAAACACTATCATGTCGCATCTGTTAGCTTTAGTTCCAAGAAAGATCTCCATTGTAATACTCCAGGGAATATTGTCTTTGAAGGAGATCTTGCCCAATTCCGTGCCCTGGCTCGTCAGTATCTCGTATACATCGAATCAGACTCGTCAATCAGCATCACTCCTGCCAATGCAGTTAATTATTTCCTCAGATCCTTCAGAGGGGAAGCTTTGGACTGGGCCAAACCCTTCATCAAGTCCAAAAATCCATTGCTCACTGATCTTCCTGCCTTCATTAAAGCGGTACAACAAAGATTCACCCCAAAATCAGACTGTTCAAAGTTGTCCATAGATTCAAATTCTGTCGTATCTATTTCCAGTCAAAGTCTACCTGTTCCGGTCAGTAAAGTTAAGTTAACTGCTTCTGCTAATGAGTCTCCATGTCTTGCTGATCCTAAAGAGAAATTTCCTGCCCTACCGGTTCCCGGGAAGAACCTTAAGTTTCGTAAGTCTCAAGTAGAGGCTTCATGTCCTGTTGGTCCTGAGAAAGTTCTTCCTTCTGTCAAGCCTGAAATGAAAGTCCAGTCTGTTGGTCCTGCTAAAGACTCTCATTCTGTTGATCCTGACCAAGACCCAGACCCTATTATCTTTAATGGGAAGTTGGAGCAATTTCGAGATCTGTTACTTCACGTTCGGGAATTGCGTCCATGCCTTTCCTCTGATACTGAGGTAATTCTATTCTTGGGCATGGCCTTCAAGGGGGAGGCTCTGAGATGGCTTAAACCACTCATCTCTTCCAATGATCCTGTTCTTCAAGACTTGAAAGCCTTCAGTAATACTGTTACTAAAAGATTTAGTGGTCCTGAAATAGATTTTTCTGAATGTTCTGGGAGTCCTGCCTTGTCCACGAAAGAACCTTCTATTACTGAAGTCGGATCTCCTTTGAGGAACCAGCGCACGAATGACTCTTCATCTCACAAAGACTGCAGGCTTCCAAAATCTTCAAAACAACAAACCAAGTACATAACTTCTGGCTGTATGTCATTCTCCTCCCCATACAATTGGTCTTCTGAAAATTCCTGTCATTTGAACTCATCATCTGCTCAGTCTGTCAAGTTTTTATCTCCTGCTAAGAAAGCTGTGGTTTTGCCTTGTGACGTTGACTCCAATTCGGATTATGACTCAGTAGCTGAAGAAGCTTTGTTACTGGAGTCACCTGTAAGCTATGACAATGTCTTTATGCTTCCAGTGGTAAAACCAAAACGGTCCCGTAAGAAGAAGCATCGTCGGAGATCTTGAATTTATGATTTATCTCTAAGACTTTTTGTTTCCCTTAGTCCTGTTCGGGTGTCCGGAGTCCACCCTGAAGGGGGGGGGGGTAATGTCAGGATTCTGTTCAGTATGTATCTGGTGTCAGCTGATCCATATGTGTTCTGTTCCTTGGCTCTGTGTACATGCAGCTCAGCAGGTGCACAGGGTTTGTAATTACTAGTGAACACTCCCAGCCTGGCCTTGTTCATTGGTTAGTGTGGCTGTTAAAGGCCAGCTAGCTGAGTTCTCAGACGCCGGTGATATTATACTACTTTCCTGCCTGAACTACCTGCATTGCCTGGTGTCTTCGTCCTAGCTCCTGTTTATGCCGAGAAGCCTGGTTTTCCAGTTCATGTAATCCTGCCACAACCATTCTTGCCAGCTCATGTTCATGCCAGAACTATTTAGTTAAGTATCATGGACTTTCACTGTGCTCTGTGGATTCTCTAGTATTCACTACTCGTGTTACATGTTACTATGGACTTCCTCTATGCCTGCATGCTGTTATGCTTTATTATACAAATCCTGCAATCAGTTCCGTGGATTATATTACTCTGATTCCTTATTCAACTGTCTCATTACTCTGCTGCAATTCTCAGTCTGCAAACCCATTTACTCTTAGCTCATATTGTACCCTGGATTGTTACTGTGATTCCTCTGCCATACCTCATTATACCACTGCTATAATAAATACTTAGTATTCCTGCACTTCTGTGGACATTCATTACCTGCAACAGTGATTGTGATACATTCTAGTCCTGTAATCAAGTCCTGGTTCTTAGCTGTGTTATATTACTCACCTGCTGTCCATAATCAGTGTGATGCTGCACATTTCAGTATTAAAGGGAGAGTCCATAGTCTGCTAACCTTCAATTCTGCTACAACGTGCTCAAGTTATTACTGTATTCTCCAGTCAAGTCTGGTTAACCATTTCTATGTCACACTGCATCTGCCTGCACCTCCAGTAGGAATTCTCTCCTTGTAATTCACCTGCCAAACATTAGAGGCAGGTGAATCGTAACACAGAGCATAGTGCCAGGAGGTGTATCTGCTGCTCGACTGGACCAGACTGTCAGATGGCCAGTGTGGCCCTGCTGCTAGACATAGGTGATGGAACAATGGGCCCGGGTACAGGACAATTATGCCCACTCTGCAGAACACTGTGTGGGTATACAGGACTGGCCCTGCTGCTGCAGCAGCTGGGATGGGGGCTGCAAGGTACATGGATTGCCGGCACTCTCAGGCACCACCACTGCTGCCCCTCCATCTATTGGCTGCTGATGCCCAGTGACAAATTGCTAAGGACGGGTTGCCTGATCACCGAGTTGGCACTGTGAGCTACATGCACTATGGGGGACCCTGTGGAGCCCAGTCCGCTGTCCCAGATGATGTCCTCACTGCGGGTGATCAGGCTGCCGCCCTCAGGGTCCCTATCATATTCTGTCCACGGCTCCCTGGAGTCATGGTTTAGTTTGATGATACGAAAGTGGGAAGCACAGGCAGCAGTGGCGGCCAGGGGCTGGCTGCTGCTAGGGCCAGATTAAGCCTTGTGGGGACTATGGGGCAACTAACATTGGTGCAGCCTCCATCTTGCTGTGTCTACTATGCACTGCATAATACTAAAATTTATAGAGAAATAAACATGACAGGCATGATTTGCGAGGTACATTGGGGCAGTGGGACCAGGGAGTGTGGCCTCTGTGCAGCCATGTGCCGTTGTGAAGTGCCAGGGTGCCAGGCCAGCTGGAGTACCCCATCACAGCTGCTGTCATTGGAAGGGGAAGAGGGGAAGGTAAAGTGTGCACACACAGTAACATACACAAACACACTGTACCTGTCAGTGCCCCGACAAGCATTTGGCTGTGATGGGGAGGATCATGCCCCAGGCCACAATCTTCATTCTGCTGGAGCTGCAGTCAGTGCCCATTCACCTTGCAGCAGCCTGGGCTGGAAGAGTATGGAGCAGAGCCCCCAGGCATGCGAGTAGATTGCCTAGGACATTCATCCCCACATGACCTGCTTATAATCCGGCCCTGGTGCTAAGAGCTGGACGCCCGCATAGCCGCTGTCTCTGATCCCCAGCGGCCTGCTGCAGATTGGGCGAGGTGGGATCTCAGAGCCGGGGCACATCTGCCATGCTTCAGTGCTCCTGGTCACTGGGGGAGTACAGCGCAGACATACCAGTGCCCAGTATGGTCCACATCTGTCTCCGCAGCCCGGGTATGTCAGTTGCATGCAGCCCTTACAGTGGAGCTGGCTGCCGGAGCAATTGTGAGAGGAGTGGGAATTGCGTCCGCTTCTCCCCCTCGAGTCGAACTGCACTTGGCAGCAACTGTGCTGTGCGTTACTGGATGACGGGCAGGTACATATTAATGTAACACACAGGGGCCGGGGTGGGGGATATAGCGACCAATGGTGTCTTAGAGATACACAATGAGAATGAGTGGGTCTGAGAATAATAAAATACAATTTATTAACAAATAAAATTAACAAATAAAATTTGAGCAGCAATTCTCTTTAAAAAATGGGATAAAAACAGCATACACAATACAAGATAATACCAGTTAAAATACTGTATATAAAAAGATTTATGCTTAACTTGGTATGAGGTCACTGCCTGGTTGTCCAACGCATTTCGTCATTCAGACTTCATCAAGGGGTAAAAGCAGAATGGGACTAGGCTTCTATTTATACCAGTACTAATCTCATAGTAATTATGACATCACTTCCTGTTAATTTAACCATTTTAATGTAAAACAGACTAACTAGGGTATTCAATTATCAGCAAATTTGCAGCAATTTTTCGGCCGAATTTTTTTTGCGGCAATCGGGCGAAAATTGCTGCGAAAACGCTCCATTTTTCGACCTATTTAATTCCAAACGGGTTTCACCTGAAAATTTGTGCAGTGAAAAGTGCAGGTGAAAATGGGGAAATCAGCCTGTACCCCAAAAAATGCTAAACTAACATAGGAAAACAGAAGAGAAGTGTATTAGAGATCACATTAGAGAGTTTTTGGGGACTTAAATTGTGTGAAATGGCTGTTATATGCATTTTTTTTAAAAATGCAAAAAAATGATAGACAGCAAGTTTTTTTGAGCAAAATAAATGCTCTCATTAAATTTGGGGTACATGAAAATGGGTATAGGTATATATTTGGGTCATTTTAGGATACTTTAAAAAAAAAAGTGGAAACAGACCGATTACTCCCATCTGCAAGCCTAAAAACACCTGTCCCACTCATAAAGCACCCCAATATACCTGTCCCATACCTTGAACCCCAATTTCCATCACTTTGTACTTTTTCACCCCAAAAATGACGTCATTATTGGCCAATTAAAAATTATTAAAAACCTCAACGTGCCTAATTAGTCATTAAGGGGGGTGTCCCAGGAGTTCTGTACCATATCCAAACATTTTTTCCTTAAAATAGTGACTTTTCCCAACTTTTCACCTGCTTCAGAGTAGGTGAAGTGAAATCAGTGAAAAAATTATCACCGATAAATTTTCCAGGAAAATTGAATAGGCTGTAATTGCGTTTCGCGGGAAAAGTCCAGTTTTTCACGCGAAAAGTCCGTTATCGCTGCTAATTGAATATACCCCTAAGACTTTATAATTGCAGTTGTTAGATAACCTAATTTCATAGTGTATATATGTATATTGTTAGAAAAACATTTTAGAGACAGGTTTGGAGTTTGAGAGCTTTGAAAAACTCTCATATAGATGCGTCCGCGGGACTTCCGCCACACTTCCGGTTTTCTGTCGTCGCGTCACTTTTGCCCCACTTCCGGAAACACGACCGCGCATGCGCCCGCGGCTTCCACTGATTCTTGAAGACCAGGAGTACTCAAGCAGATTTCTCCCCAGGAGTTCATTGCGGTGGCCATCTTTGTAGAGGTTTTTACATAGACGGCTTCACACGGTGGCCATATTTATGGAGTTCATGGTCAAGGACATTTGTGTTAATCCTCCATTTTAATAGACATGAAAATGAATAAAAGCAAGGGTTAATCAACTGATAGTTCCTATTAGGCTAGTGACAACGGGTTTTAAATATAGAGATCATTATAAAATATTAAATGTTAAATGATAGTGATACTATTAATAACCGGACCTTCAAAAATAAATAATTGCATAGATATGAAAATATAAAAATAATAATATATATAACATATATATATTAAAATTATTAAATTATTTATTAAAGTGCCTTATGCATATTAATCGTATAGGTGATAAGGTGCAGATTATGTGGACCAGTAATAGTGATAGAGTGAGAATTATGACATGCTCATGTAGGCTTTTAAAATTAGTTTAGTTACAGTACCTGATCTTCTGTTATGAGCCACGGCTGTGGCTCATTCCTGTTTTGCAGTTTTGTTCTGTATTTCATGTTATACTTCTGTTTATGTTCCCCGTGGGTGTCATGGGGTGCTCGGAGCTCACCCTTAAGGAGGGGATACTGTTATGAACCACAGGTAGTGGTTCATTCCTATTTTATGTTTATAAAGTTGTCTTGCATGCCAGGATTTCCTGTTGCTCTGTTTTAGAATACTCTTGTCTGCTGCCGCTGGTGAGTCTGTGTAATTGCAGCTTGTTCCCATGTGTTCAGCCTCACCTGGCTGCTAATTGCATCTTGTCAGTTTGGAATCATGCAACAGGGCAGCTGCAGGGGATTATTAATTAGGCCTCTCTGTTATATGCTGGCTGTTTGCAATTCACAGATGCTGGTGATATTCCTTGGTTTGCAGTCTGCTTGAAGTTTGAGCTGGTTCCTGTCAGTCCCTGTGTTGATTCCTGTGTCAGTCCCTGTGTCGATTCCTGTGTCTGATCCCGTGTCCTGCTGTGAGGCGTTCCTGCCCTGAGTTCCAGTGGCTTTGCCTGTCCCTGGTCAAGTCTTCTGGCTTCCTGGTGTCCACCGGTCTGTCGTTTGGGATTCTGCCTGTCCTCCAGTTCTGAGAGTCAGTGTCGGCAGCATTAGAAGTTCCTGTCCGTTTGCCAGTATTCGTACCGGTTCCGTGAGTAGCGGCTCTCCCGCGTCCGTTGGCCTAGGCCGCTGTATTCCATTATTGTTTCTGTCCCTGGTGTTTTGCAGAGGGTTCTGCTTGTGCTGTCACCGCCGGTACACAAAGGTATTGTGTCGGCGTGTGATCAGCATTTCCTTTGTTGTTCTTTTCCTTTGGCGGTTTCTCCGCACATACTTTAGGTTTTTAGTTAGCTTGTAGCCCCTGGCCTGTTTGCTTAGTTAGAGGTCCTCTTGTTATCATTCTGCCTCGGATTTCCCTTTGTCTCTCATTAAGACCGGGGGGCACCGGAGTTGGGCAGACATAATCCGCCCTTCAAACGTGGCTGCCAAGGGCTCAAGAAACCATAGTCTCGCAAGGGATTTCCGATAGCACGGGTGAGACAACAGAGTTAGGGCGCCAGGGGCTATTCCCTTTCCATTCCCCTTTCCCAGCGTTACGTCCAGGTGCTCTGGACTCACTTCATGAACATCTCCCTTGTTCTGAGCACCAGGAACCTAACATTATCACCAGCCATACCACAAAAAAGAAATAAAACTTTTTTTTTATTTTTTGGCCCAGTCCAGTGTCTAGTCTAGAATCCAGTCTTGTCTAGAATTCAGTGTGCAGAATCCAATCCGGTGTTTAGAATCCAGTCCTGTCTAGAATCCAGTCCGGTGTTTAGAATCCAGTCCGGTGTTTAGAATCCAGTCCGGTGTTTAAAAAAAAAAAAAAAAGTCTTGTTTTGTTTAGCAAAATTTAGTCTTGCCTTGCCTTGTCTTGCCTTGTCTTGTCTAGTTTTAAATCCTCCTATGTCTACTATGCAAGCCCTGCAGGCATCTCTCGCAGCCCTGAACTCTGTATTCAGTGCTTTGAGACCAGAGCGACTAGAAGTTTTGCAGCAATCCCTAAAGCAACTGCAAAACCTTCTGACTAAAATCTTGCTCATTTTGCCAGAAGTCGTTGAGAGTACATCTATCTCTAAAGAGACTCTTGTTCACAGTATGGTGACAAGAGAATCCTCTGGTTTAATTGAAGAGAAAAGGTTTAAAAGTTTTCTGCGGCCCAGGCTCTCAGAAGAGGAGCGTCTGCGTCGCAGAAACTTAAACTTATGCCTATATTGTGGGGGTTTAGGCCATTATCTGCAGACCTGTGAGTTGCGCAAGCCAAAGTGTGGTGACGAGTCTTGCCCTCTGGCCAAGTTGAGTCATGATACAAGACCTACTCCTGTCTCTACTGTGGCAGAGGTACTTGTCACACAACCCACACAAAAAGGCTCTCTGTCCTATAATTGGGGTCCTTGGGCAAGGGAGCCCCATTATAGATTCAGGAATCAAAAGAGAATGTTTCTCTCCTCTCTTGAGGTTCCTGTGGAAGCGGAGTTGCAAGTCCCTGGAGTGGTGCCCGATGCCCAGGTTCCTGGAGTGGTGCCCGATGCCCAGGTTCCTGGAGTGGTGCCCGATGCCCAGGTTCCTGGAGTGGTGCCCGTAGCCCAGGGTCCTGGAGTGGTGCCCGTAGCCCAGGGTCCTGGAGTGGTGCCCGTAGCCCAGGGTCCTGGAGTGGTGCCCGTAGCCCAGGGTCCTGGAGTGGTGCCCGTAGCCCAGGGTCCTGGAGTGGTGCCCGTAGCCCAGGGTCCTGGAGTGGTGCCCGTAGCCCAGGGTCCTGGAGTGGTGCCCGTAGCCCAGGGTCTTGGTGCGGTGCCCGATGCCCAGAGTGCTGGTGCGGTGCCCGATGCCCAGAGTGCTGGTGCGGTGCCCGATGCCCAGAGTGCTGGAGTGGTGCCCGATGCCCAGAGTGCTGGAGCGGTGCCCGATGCCCAGAGTGCTGGAGCGGTACCCGATGCCCAGAGTGCTGGAGCGGTACCCGATGCCCAGAGTGCTGGAGCGGTACCCGATGCCCAGAGTGCTGGAGCGGTACCCGATGCCCAGAGTGCTGGAGCGGTACCCGATGCCCAAGCTTATAGAGGGACATCAAATTTTATAGTTCAGGTGTCCATACCGGAAGGGGTCTCAGAAGCTGTTACCCCAGGTAGGGACTTGAAAAGCGCAACCCTAGAAAGGGTCTCTAAAACCATAGTTCTTGAGGGGAACTTGAGAAGCAAAACCCCAGAAGGGATCTTTGAAGTAATATCCCCAAGTGGGGTCTCGAGAGACGCAGCCCCAAAGAAGGGTCTAGAAGTCGCTTCCCCAGGAAAGAACTTAAGAAGCATAGCATTAGTGGAGGATCTGAACGTTATTGCTTCAGCAAAAGTCCCGGAAGTCATAGTCCCGGGAGAACTTTCGATAATTATCGACTCAGAGAGGGAGGCCGATGGCCCGATCCCAGTCAGGGAGGCCAACGGCCCGGTCCCAGTAAAAGAATCCGAGGTGCTGGCCCCAGCGGGGTTCCCGGAGGCCACTGCCCCAGCGGGGTTCCCGGAGGCCACTGCCCCAGCGGGGTTCCCGGAGGCCACTGCCCCAGCGGGGTTCCCGGAGGCCACTGCCCCGGGTGGGGTTCAGAAAGTCACTGCCCCGGGTGGGGTTCAGAAAGTCACTGCCCCGGGTGGGGTTCAGAAAGTCTCAGCCCCGGGTGGGGTTCAGAAAGTCTCAGCCTCGAGTAAGGTCAATAGTGACCAGGTCCTAGCAAAGCACTCCAGTCAGTCAGATGAGAAGGAAATAGATCCTGACTCTGATATCTCAACATCCATAACCTTTGATGGGGACTTCGCCCAATTTCTGGCGCTTTTCAAACACTATTACACTATTATGTTGTCTAGACCATTTCTGGGCATCACTTCAGAAAACCTTGGGCTCTATCTGATTTATTCTTTTAAAGGAGAGCCTTCTGAGTGGGCGACCAGCCTAATGAAAGCTGAAGATCCCATTCTTCAGGATCCCCTAGCATTCTGTGATGCAATTGTTAAAAGATACGGTTCCAAAGAAATTGGTTCAGGTTCCTCTAAGTCACCCGTCTTGTCTGCTGAGAGTCCACCAAATACTGTAAACTCGGCACAAGAGTCCCAGCCCGTTGTTTTGACTGCAGGATGTACTTTTTTGACTTTTTCTTCTAATAATAGTACTTTACCAGAAAATTCAGCTCCCAAGGGTAAGAGACCTGTCTCTGATTTGAACGCAGCCTTGCAAGGGAATTACCTTGGTCAGACCTAAAGAGCTTTGTAAAAAGAAGAAGAAAAAGAAGTAATTTTTGACTCTTGCCTTGATAAAAAAAAAAAGAGAGATTTTTTTTTCCTTGTCTTGTGTCCAGTGGCCACCATCAAGGGGAGGGCACTGTTACAAGTTGTTGCTACAGCTTGTTTTTTGTTTTCTTGTCTGTTAGACCAGTGTGTCAGGTTTTTTTTTTTTGTATCCCTTGTTCTGGATAGTCTGAATTTTGGGGTCTTTTGACCCCTCCTCAAGGGGGGGGGTAATGTTATGAGCCACGGCTGTGGCTCATTCCTGTTTTGCAGTTTTGTTCTGTATTTCATGTTATACTTCTGTTTATGTTCCCCGTGGGTGTCATGGGGTGCTGGGAGCTCACCCTTAAGGAGGGGATACTGTTATGAACCACAGGTAGTGGTTCATTCCTATTTTATGTTTATAAAGTTGTCTTGCATGCCAGGATTTCCTGTTGCTCTGTTTTAGAATACTCTTGTCTGCTGCCGCTGGTGAGTCTGTGTAATTGCAGCTTGTTCCCATGTGTTCAGCCTCACCTGGCTGCTAATTGCATCTTGTCAGTTTGGAATCATGCAACAGGGCAGCTGCAGGGGATTATTAATTAGGCCTCTCTGTTATATGCTGGCTGTTTGCAATTCACAGATGCTGGTGATATTCCTTGGTTTGCAGTCTGCTTGAAGTTTGAGCTGGTTCCTGTCAGTCCCTGTGTTGATTCCTGTGTCAGTCCCTGTGTCGATTCCTGTGTCTGATCCCGTGTCCTGCTGTGAGGCGTTCCTGCCCTGAGTTCCAGTGGCTTTGCCTGTCCCTGGTCAAGTCTCCTGGCTTCCTGGTGTCCACCGGTCTGTCGTTTGGGATTCTGCCTGTCCTCCAGTTCTGAGAGTCAGTGTCGGCAGCATTAGAAGTTCCTGTCCGTTTGCCAGTATTCGTACCGGTTCCGTGAGTAGCGGCTCTCCCGCGTCCGTTGGCCTAGGCCGCTGTATTCCATTATTGTTTCTGTCCCTGGTGTTTTGCAGAGGGTTCTGCTTGTGCTGTCACCGCCGGTACACAAAGGTATTGTGTCGGCGTGTGATCAGCATTTCCTTTGTTGTTCTTTTCCTTTGGCGGTTTCTCCGCACATACTTTAGGTTTTTAGTTAGCTTGTAGCCCCTGGCCTGTTTGCTTAGTTAGAGGTCCTCTTGTTATCATTCTGCCTCGGATTTCCCTTTGTCTCTCATTAAGACCGGGGGGCACCGGAGTTGGGCAGACATAATCCGCCCTTCAAACGTGGCTGCCAAGGGCTCAAGAAACCATAGTCTCGCAAGGGATTTCCGATAGCACGGGTGAGACAACAGAGTTAGGGCGCCAGGGGCTATTCCCTTTCCATTCCCCTTTCCCAGCGTTACGTCCAGGTGCTCTGGACTCACTTCATGAACATCTCCCTTGTTCTGAGCACCAGGAACCTAACATCTTCCCAGGTGGTCTCCCTAGTCTGGTACTGATCAGGCCCGACACTGCTTCGCTTCCAAGATCGGGCGAGATTGGGCCTTTCCAGTGTGGTCTGACTGTAATAATTACTACTTACCATACATGTGTCATAATTATAACGTGACTATATAAAGTGATTAACTTACCGGGGCGGGAGGATGTGAGAAGGGGGAGGAGGGGAAGCGGGAAGGGGGGGCTGTGATGGAAAGGGGGGGGGGGAAAGGGGGGGGAGTTTAGTAGTGAAAATACGAAGGGGGTGGGGGGGTGTTAGCCGTGATGAAGGGGAATGATAAAGGATACAAACGTGATAACACAGCGGCCCTATAACTTCACAGGAACGGAGCAAGTTCATAATAGTCATTGAATCCCTTCGGGTGGAGTGTTTGCAGTTGAAAAATCCAATACATTTCTCTGCGTGAAATTTTATTGGCTAAATCGCCACCTCTCTCTCCCAGCTTAACGAGTGAATTGCTTTGAAAGTCAATGCCTCCGGGTTGGAATTATGTGCAATGTTAAAATGTTTGGATACTGCATGATTCTCCATTTTGTTCTTTATATTACGGACATGTTCTTGTATCCTTATTTTAAGTGGTCTCTATGTTTTTCCCACATATTGTTTTCCGCACTCGCATTCTAATAAATAAATCACAGATTGTGTATTGCAGTTTATGAAGTCTTTAATTTTGTACTCCTCCTTTTTCTCTGTGTCCGTGAATGTTTTCCTCACTGGGTGTAGGTCTACAGATGTTACAACGGCCACATTTAAAGGATCCTGTGCACTTTGGCATTCGTGATTCTTCTTCAAATTCCTTACGTAGCATACTTGGGGCCAGTATGTCTTTCAGATTTTTTGATTTCCTGAAGACGATCTCGGGGCAAGGAGGCAAGATTTCTTTAAGGACAGGGTCCATTAATAGGATTCCCCAGTGGTTACTGAGTGAGTCTCTAATGGCTTTCTCATGACGGTTAAAGGTAGTAATAAACGGGACGGAGTCTTTCTTTGTTTCTTTGGTCTTATATTCTAGCAACGTTGATCTTTCTAATGCCTTCGCTTTGATGGCTGCTTCTTCCACGATATTAGCTGGGTATTCTTTGTCCTTGAATCTCTTTTTGTATTTCTCTATTTGGGTTTCACACTCTTCCTGATTGCTGCAATTTCTCTTTATTCTGTTAAATTGGGAGAAGGGGATGTTATTTTTCCATTTCTTCAGATGGTTACTTTTATAATGCAGGTAACTGTTCGTGTCAACTTGCTTAATGTAGTTCTTGGTTTCGACTCTTCCTTCTAACCCCATTAAAATCACATTGATCTTAGATGTAAAAACGAGCTTCATCTCATTGGTGCTCAGGAATTCCAGGAATTTAAAAAAGCATTCTTCCGTGCCATCCCAAACAATTAAAATGTCATCTATGTAACGACGATAAAAGATGATATGGTTCTTAAAATCATGGTTACCATAGATGAAGCGCTTCTCCCAGCTGCCCATAAAAAGATTTGCGAAACTCGGTGCAAAAATTGTGCCCATTGCAGTCCCACAGCGTTGTAAATAAAAATGATCTAAAAATGTAAAATAGTTGTGCTGAAGAATAAAATACATAACATCACAGATAAAATCTTTATGGATGGCTGTTAGTGAGGTGTCATTTTCCATAAATTCTCTGCATGCTGTTACACCTTTCTCGTGGTTTATACATGTGTATAACGATTGCACATCTATTGTTGCCCACCTATAGGTGTCTTTCCATTCAAAATATTTCAGGGAGTTCAACACAGCAGTAGTGTCCTTTAAATATGATGGTAGCTCTTTCACATAGGTTTTTAAGAAGACATCAATGTACTCTGATAGATTCGACGTGAGTGAATCAATGCCCGCCACAATAGGTCTTCCGGGCGGGTTTGTCAGATTCTTGTGGATTTTGGGCAAGAAGTAGAAGATGGGGGTAGTGGGGGTCAGATTTCAATAAATATTGAAATTCTCCCTTTGTGATAATATCTGTGCGTAGACCGTGTAATAAAAGTGTTCTTACTTCTCCAACAAAAGTATCTTTGGGGTCGCCATACAATTTTGTGTATGAAATATCATCTCCCAGTAGTCTCAATGCTTCCTTGGTATATTTCTCACGGTCCATGATAACCAGACCCCCCCCCCCCCCTTTATCAGCTTGTTTTATAACAATTCCCTGATTTTTCTGCAGCTTCTTCAAAGCCTCACTTTCTTGATTCGTGATGTTCTTCTCCTTAATTTTTTCCAAGTTGGTCTCACATAAGTCCTTTTTTACCAGGTCATAAAAAATACTTACATTGCTCCCCTTTGACTCCAATGGATAAAATTTAGAGATCGGTTTTAGACCAGGTTTCGACTGATTCTCATAATTGCTATTAACAGCGTCCTCTATCCTTAGGAAATGTCTTTTTAATGTCAATTTTCTGATAAATTTATTTAAATCGATAAAGGTCTCAAACTTGTTAAGACCCCCCGTGGATGCAAACGTGAGGCCTTTATTAAGTAAGGATATTTCCGGTTTCGACAAGGTATGTTGTGATAGATTATAGATTCCTTTTTCCTTAGTTTCCGTCACTGTAATGCTCTTTTTTTTGTTCTCTCTCCCTCCTACTGCCCCGTTTTCCTCTTCTTCTGTGTATCTTCTTTTTAGAGGTGATGCAAGGCGGACATCTTCCTTCAGGGGATTTCTTGTGGCTTCTTTTTGTCTTGTTCCTGTTCTTTGGGATAAAAAAGTCTGATCACTGTTGGAGTTGAATCTTTGTAGTGCTGTAAATCTGTTCTGCGTCCTTAATGTTGGGGATGGTGTACTTATTTCTGGATTCATGTAATGTAAATAATAATGACCCTCCCGCCCCGCTGCCCCCGGAATCAGCCACTGGCCAATCACATCAGATCAGTGACAGGGGCGTGCTTGCATGATATGGGCTGTCAGCACGGCCTGGTCAAAGCGGCACTTCTAGAGGTGCCGCTTATAGATTTTTTTTAATGAAATGACTGCCCGTTGCTTGGCCCCGCCGCCTGCTTCCAGATTTTCATCATTGACAGCAGGAGGCACCGAGAATGGTGCCTCCAAAACACATTTAGAACTATTTTTTAGTAGATAAAAAATTATTAAAATAATGCAAAGTCTAAAGTATATAATGACAGGGGAGGCACTGCCTCCCCTGACTGCGCGTCCCTGCACCCTACAAGCAAAAAATAGGATTTTAATACCTACCGGTAAATCCTTTTCTCTTAGTTCGTAGAGGATGCTGGGGATGCTTCAAGAACCATGGGGGTATAGACGGGATCCGCAGGAGACATGGGCACACTATAAGACTTTGAATGGGTGTGAACTGGCTCCTCCCTCTATGCCCCTCCTCCAGACTCCAGTTATAGGAACGGTGCCCAGGGAGACGGACATTTCGAGGAAAAGGATTTATTTATTTTAAAACTAAGGTGAGATACATACCAGCTCACACCTCAAACACGCCGTACAACATGGCATTCAACAACAACGCATGCAACGGCATGACCAACAACAGTCACAGATTGACTGAACTCAACGCAACATGAGCGTAACTATAACCAAACCGCAAATACAGCCCACACTGGGACGGGCGCCCAGCATCCTCTACGGACTAAGAGAAAAGGATTTACCGGTAGGTATTAAAATCCTATTTTCTCATACGTCCTAGAGGATGCTGGGGATGCTTCAAGAACCATGGGGTTTATACCAAAGCTCTAGAACGGGCGGGAGAGTGCGGATGACTCTGCAGCACCGATTGACCAAACAAGAGGTCCTCCTCAGCCAGGGTATCAAACTTGTAAAACTTCGCAAAGATGTTTGATCCCGACCAAGTAGCAGCTCGACAAAGTTGAAATGCAGAGAACCCTCGGACAGCCGCCCAGGATAAGCCCACCTTTCTGGTAGAATGGGCTTTCACCGATTTCGGTAACGGCAATCCTGTCGTAGAATGAGCCTGCTGAATCGTATTATAGATCCAGCGCGCAATAGTCTGCTTAGAAGCAGGAGCCCCAATCTTGTTGGGAGCCCATAGGACAAACAGAGCCGCTGTTTTCCTATTCTGAGCCATTCTGGCAACATAGATCTTCAAAGCTCTGACCACATTGAGAGGCTTAGATTCCGCCAAGGCGTCATTAGCCACTGGCACCACAATAGGCTGGTTCACATGAAATGATGAAACCACTTTTGGCAGAAATTGCTGACGAGTTCTCAACTCCGCTCTATCAGCATGGAAGATTAAATAGGGGCTTTTGTGAGACAAAGCTGCCAACTCAGACACCCGCCTTGCGGACGCCAAGGCCAACAACATGACCACTTTCCAAGTAAGGAATTTTAACTCAACCTTACGCAAAGGTTCAAACCAATGTGATTGGAAAAACTGCAATACCACATTAAGATCCCACGGTGCCACAGGAGGCACAAATGGAGGTTGGAAGTGTAGCACACCTTTTAAGAAGGTCTGAACTTCTGGAAGGTAGGCCAATTCTTTCTGAAAAAAGATCGACAAGGCCGAAATCTGTACTTTAATGGAGCCTAACTTTAGGTCCGCATCCACACCTGCTTGCAAAAAATGGAGCAAACGCCCCAGCTGAAATTCTTCCGTAGGAGCCTTCTTGGATTCACACCAAGACACATGGGGGCTAATTCCAAGTTGATCGCAGCAGGAATTCTGTTAGCAACTGGGCAAACCATGTGCACTGCAGGGGAGGCAGATATAACATGTGCAGAGAGAGATAGATTTGGGTGTGGTGAGTTCAATCTGCAATCTAATTGCAGTGTAAAAATAAAGCAGCCAGTATTTAGCCTGCACAGAAACAAAATAACCCACCCAAATCTAACTCTCTCTGCAAATGTTATATCTGCCCCCCCCCCCTGCTAAAAAATGTCCTGCTGCGATCAACTTGGAATTACCCCCATAGTTCCTCCAAATATGGTGGTAATGCTTTGCCGTTACTTATTTTCTAGCCTGAAGAAGTATGGGAATGACTTCACTGGGAATACCCTTTCGGGCTGGGATTTGGCGTTCAACCGCCACGCCGTCAAATGCAGCCGCGGTAAGTCTTGATACACGCACGGCCCCTGTTGCAACAGGTCCTCCTAAAGAGGAAGAGGCCAGGGATCTTCTATGAGCAACTCCTGGAGATCTGGATACCAGGCCCTTCTTGGTCAATCCGGAACAATGAGGATCGCCTGAACCCTTGTTCTTCTTATAATCTTTATCACCTTTGGAATGAGTGGAAGTGGAGGGAACACATAGACCGATGGAAACACCCACGGTGCTACTAGGCCGTCCACCACTATCGCTTGAGGGTCCCTTGACCTGGAACAATATCTCTGAAGTTTCTTGTTGAGGCGGGACGCCATCATGTCCACTTGAGGAATTCCCCAACGACTTGTCACTTCTGCAAAGACCTCTTGATGAGGACCCCACTCTCCTGAATGGAGATCATGTCTGCTGAAGAAGTCTGCTTCCCAGTTGTCCACTCCTGGAATGAAGACTGCTGACAGAGCGCTGGCATGTCTTTCCGCCCAGCGAAGAATCTTCGTGGCCTCGGCCTTCGCCGCTCTGCTCCGTGTTCCGCCCTGGCGGTTTATGTACGCCACTGCTGTTACGTTGTCTGACTGAATCAAGACAGGCAGACCTCGAAGATGTTCTGCTTGCAGAATACCGTCGTAAATGGCCCTTAATTCCAGAATGTTTATGTGCAGACAAGCTTCCTGGCTTGACCACTTTCCCTGAAAAATTCTTCCCTGTGTGACTGCTCCCCAGCCTCGGAGGCTTGCATCTATGGTCACCAGATCCAATCCTGAATCCCGAACCTGCGTCCCTCCGGAAGGTGAGAACTGTTTAGCCACCACAGAAGGGAGATTCTGGCCCTGGAAGACAGAATTATTTTCCGGTGCATGTCCAGGTGAGACCCGGACCACTTGTCCAACAGGTCCCATTGAAACACCCTGGCATGGAATCTGCCATACGGAATGGCCTCGTAGGCCGCCACCATCTTCCCCAGCAACCGAGTGCATTGAAGAACTGACACCTTTGCTGGTTTCAGAATCTGTTTTACCATGTTCTGTATTTCAAGAGCCTTTTCCACTGGAAGAAAAACTCTCTGTAATTCTGTATCGAGAATCATACCCAGGAACGACAGCCGTGTCGTCGGATCCAGCTGTGATTTTGGCAAATTTAGGAGCCAACCATGTTGTTGCAGAATCGTCAGTGAAAGGGCAACATTTTTCAGCAATTGCTCCTTGGATCTCGCCTTTATGAGGAGATCGTCCAAGTACGGGATAATTGTGATTCCCTGCTTGCGCAGGAGAACCATCATTTTTGCCATCACCTTGGTGAAAATCCTCGGAGCCGTGGACAGACCAAACGGCAACGTCTAAAATTGCTAATGACAATCCTGAACAGCAAACCTCAGGTAAGCCTGATGCGGAGGATATATGGGGACGTGTAAGTAGGCATCTTTTATGTCGACCGACACCATAAAATCCCCCTCCTCCAGACTGGAGATCACTGCTCGGAGAGATTCCATCTTGAATTTGAATTTTTTTAGAAAGAAATTGAGGGATTTTAGGTTCAGAATCGGTCTGACTGAGCCATCCGGCTTCAAGACCACAAACAGGCTTGAATAAAAGCCTTCCCCCTGTTGTGACGGGGGTACCGTGACAATTACCTGATTTTGACACAACTTTAGTATCGCAGCGCATACTACCTCCCTTTCTGTAAGAGAAGTTGGCAAGGCCGATTTGAAAAATCGGTGAGGGGGCACGTCTTGAAACTCTAATCTGTATCCTTGGGTTACTATTTCTACTATCCAAGGATCCAGGTCCGAGTGCACCCAGACCTGACTGAAGAGTTTGAGACAAGCCCCCACCAGTGCGGACTCCTGCAGAGGAGTCCTAGCGTCATGCGGTGGATTTGGTAGAAGCCGGAGGGGACTTCTGCTCTTGGGAACTTGCCACAGACTGTGACCTTTTTCCCCTTCCTCTCGCAACAAGGAAGGAGGACCCTCGTCCTTTTTTTAATTTATTGGGCCGAAAGGACTGCATCTGATAGTAAGCGTTTTCTTCTGTTGTGCAGGAACATAAGGTAAAAATGACGACTTACCCGCGGTAGCCGTAGACACCAGGTCAGTGAGGCCGTCACCAAACAGGATACTACCGTTAAACGGTAACGACTCCATCGCCTTCTTAGAGTAAGCATCAGCATTCCACTGATGAATCCACAATGCTCTCCTTGCTGAGACTGCCATGGCACTGGCCCTTGCTCCAAAAAGGCCAATATCCCTTACAGTTTCTTTTAAATATGCTGCAGCGCCCCTGATATGACCCAGAGTCAAAAGCACGCTATCCCTGTCTAGGGTATTTATCTCAGATGACAAGTTATCTGCCCACTTTTCAATAGCGCTACTCACCCATGCCAATGCAACGGCAGGCCTGAGTAGCGACCCTGTAGTGATATAAATGGATTTTAGTGTATTTTCCTGCTTACGATCCGCAGGATCTTTTAGGGCTGCCGTGTCAGGAGACGGAAGCGCCACCTTTTTGGATAGACGCGATAAAGCTTTGTCTACCGTGGGGGTTGACTCCCACTTTTCCCTGTCCCCAAACGGAAACGGATATGCCACTGGAATTCTTTTGGGAACCTGTATCTTCTTGTCAGGATTTTCCCAAGCCTTTTCAAAAAGCGCGTTCAGTTCATGAGAGGGAGGAAACGTTACCTCAGGTTTCTTTCCTTTATACATACAGACCCTTGTATCAGGGACAGCAGGGTCCTCAGTTATATGCAACACTTTTTTATTGCCACAAGCATGTACTGAATGCCCTTAGCCAGTTTTGGATTTAATCTGGCATCACTATAGTCGACACTGGAATCGGAGTCCGTGTCGATATCTGTATCGGCTATCTGGGTAAATGCAAGTTTCTGTGACCCCGAAGGGGTCTGAGCTTGTGAGTTGTGACAAAGCATCCTCCATGGATTTTCTCAATGTCTGGTTCTTAGACTCAGATCTATCAAATCTCTTAGTCAACCGAGTCAAATTTGCATTTAAAACACTCAACATGGGGCGTGGCCTGGACGGGCATGGAGTAGCACTTACACTGTGCAGCTCTCCAGCCCCAATATCCTGCAGTTTTATCCTGCTCTCCCCCCCCCCCTGGGTCTGACAACGGGACTATAGCTTTCTGATTGCTTGGTGCCCTCCCTGGAGAGGATTTCCTTGTGCGGCAGCCCCGTCTATCCTGCGCCGCCCGCCACTGCCAACCCACTGCACGCTCCCTGGACCTGCTGACGCCATCGCTGCTTGCTCCGTGCAGCCTCAGGTACTCAGGGCCTTAGACTGGTGCTGTGGGGAGTACTGTTGCTGGGAGCTACTGCTGGGTGTAATAGAGGCTGGTGCATCCTCTCCCCCCTCCTCCTGCTCTGCTGGCTGCTGTAGCTGCCTACCCCTATCCATATTATTACGGGGTGCGGGCTCCCCTGCCTAGCCCGGAAGACACTGTTGTGGACTGCATCTGTGTGTCCTACAGGACTTATTTCAGTGGGATTCTGGATTGTTCCCTGCTGCAGCCTTTATACCTCTGGTCCTATTGAGTTGATACTCCGCAATTCAGCCCGGAACCCTGGTCCTATCTTTCTTTTTATTTTTTACCATTATATATTTATTTTTTTCACCTGTGGGTCTCTTCATAGTGTGTTGGGCAAACGTCCCCCTTCTTTGCCTGCATTTGCTTTGATATATCCTGCTGGTCGAGTGTTATGGCATCGTGTTGTCCAAAATGGTGAGAGGCCGCCAGCACAGCGCGGCGGCGGGTGCGATGGAGAAGTTTGTCCGTAACCCTGGCCCTCAATAGAAGAGGGGAGAGACTGTGCGACATGTGGCATTGCCCCCGTCTCCTGCGTACAGTTCTGCCTCCTCCGACCCACCGGATGCTGCATTACAGAGAGCGCTGGATGCGGTGACTGCCAGTGAGGCTCGCTTGGCTGATAAAATTGGGCAGGTGCAATCTGATCTCTCCATTATCCATCAAGATCTCCAGTGGGTGAGGGAGAGGGTAGGAGAGGCCGAGACCCGTATCTCCAATGTGGAGGACTCTGTCGCCCCACTGGGACGACGTACTGATGCTTTGGAATCACAGATGACCGATGTGCGCAAAAAGCTGACGGATATGGAGGGTCACTTACGGCGCAATAATGTCCGCTTCATCGGCCTACCTGAGAAAGAGGAGGGCTCGTCTCCTGAAGATTTTCTTGAAAAATGGCTCCGGGATGCCTTTGGGTCCGAGGAGTTTTCGCCTTTCTTCACTGTTGAACGGGCTCATGGAGTTCCGATGCACCCATTACCTCCGGGGGCTTCACCCCGTACCTTCATCGCTAAATTCCTCCATTTCCGTGACCGTGACATTGTTGTGAAACTTGCTCGTATGAAAGGTCCTTTAAAATGGAACGGGTCGCCAATATCGGTCTTCCCGGACTTTGTGGTGGATGTGCAGAAAGATAGGGCTCAATTCTTGCCTGTTAAAAGGAGGCTCCGGGAACTTGACCTGCCATATGCTATGCTCTTTCCTTCAAGACTGCGGGTGGTGGCTGATGGTGAAACAAAATTCTTTACGACTCCTCGTGAGGCTGTGGTATGGCTGGACAGAAGATTCCCGGCAAGGCGTGCTCTGGCTGATCCTTGATCCTTCCGTGGGGCTCTGGTTGCAGGACATTTTTTTTATATATCAGAAATGTTTATATGCTAATTATTGTGGGGTAGCAAGATGAGGAAGTGTTTATTTGGTTTCAGGTTCATTTTTCCTCCTCTCCTGCTCCGTTTCGACTGCCTAGAAGTGGTCTTTATTTTTCTATTTATCTTTTGTCTACCTAATCTGATATGTTTTTGTTTTTTGTATCTCCCGGGGGGAGGGGGGGGGGGGGGGCTATATATGGCTGGATATATATGGCTCTATACTATCCGTACATGTTTTAGTTTGTATGTTCTACAGTCCTGGGGGGGAATCTATATGATTCATCCTTAATTTTTTTTCGGGGGTGTTGTGGTTGGTGGCTGGAAGCTATCTCCTTCCCCCCCCCCCCCCAAGACCCATTATATTCTTGGCCCCGTTTAGAGTGTGTCTGCATCAGTCTATGGTGCGTCAAATTTTTTTTTGTTCTATTTTCTAGGAATTTGTATTTCGTTTTGGGATCCAAGTATGCTACGTGTTGGGGGTGGTATACAGAGTGGGGGGAGGGGGGCTATTCTACACTATGGTGGTTGTGTGTATGGATGTTTATGTTTTGATTATATGTGTATTGCTGCTGTATTTTTTAGGCACTGGTGTCCGACAATTGCACATTTGCATGGCGAATTTGGCTGGCTGCGGGTTGGGGTCCTTATCATGTTTTCTGACTTATTCATGGCTGGGCTTAAAGTAATGTCGTGGAATGTGAGAGGGCTCAATGATAAAATTAAGAGGTCCTTGGTACTCCGCCCAGATTAGACAATATGCTGCTGACATTAGACAATATGCTGCTGACATTGTCTGTTTTATGGAAACTCATTTGGTGGGCGGTAAGATTCTTTCTTTAAAGAGACCCTGGATGGGATGGGCGTTCCACTCAACGTACACTTATGCCTCTCGTGGAGTGTCAGTTCTTATTAGAAGGACCGTCCCCTTTGTGTTGGAGTCTATACAAACGGACCCCTGGGGGAGATATGTATTTCTGAAATGTAGATTACTTTATGCTCCTGTACTCCTTCTAGCTGTGTATGTGCCTCCCCCTTACTCTCCTGATGTTTTTAAGAAGGCTGCTGGGTTTATGGCCTCATATCCCGGGATTTCTATTGTTTGCCTGGGGGATTTCAATAATGTGTTGGATGCGGCATTGGACAGGCTCTCTGTATCTCCACCTGCTGCGTATCCTGGGAAATCCACTTTTGCTGATGTGGTATCGGGATTGGGCCTGGTTGATCCCTGGAGATTGAGACATCCGTCTCTTAAACAATACTCCTGTTTCTCTCACTCTCATTCTTCGTTCTCTAGGATTGACCTGGCCCTCCTCTTGAGCGACATGGGGGGGTCATTCCGAGTTGTTCTCTATTTTGCGTATGTAGAGATAATAGAGGTAATTTAATGTATAGGTACGTGTTAAACACGAGCCGAAAATATGTTTCTAAGGTTTTATGGTTAAATATGTGCACATATAGAAGCTATTATTATAGAGGTGACTCCGTAGATTGAAAATTACAAACATCGAAACTTTATAATATAAGAAGAATTAGGAGGGTGAGCCACGTCCGATATCGATAATGAGGCTTGGTCTTAACAGGCATTGCACGCATGTAATGAGAAGCGAGAATGAGGTTTGGAACGCGGCGCATGACGCGTGCGCAAGGAAGACAGGAAAACGGAAATACGAAACCGGCATATAAGCCGGGCAAGCATGGAGAGGCTCCATACACACTGAGGAAGCCGCCGAAGATATACCAAGGCGGAGAAACGCGTATGTGGATAAGTGAGTTTAAAGCCGGCCGGCTAAATTTTGCATCAAGTGACTGCCAGATATACTTTGCATGCTGTCTCACTAACTTACTAATCTACTCAGTACCCGGACATCCGGACCCCAGTGCTAAGGGGGAATAGGGAGCACGCTCTCGTATCTGAGTATTATTGCATCTTATTCAGAGACAGCTTTGACACCCTAGTGCTAAAGGGAAGGACATATAACAAGCTTGCGTTATTGCACTAACAATTCTGCTTTGCTGACTTACGATCTATGGGACAGTTCATAACCAATGACTGAAGCAACATTTCATAATCTCTTTGCTGCTATAGAAACAAACGGACATTAGACGGAATACCTCACATTGCAGGGACGCCTGCAATGTTATAGGAGTCACCTAAGGGCAGTTATTATAGTCAGTGGAACGACTATATGTGCATTTATTTTTTAATGTATGTTTTTAGGAGTAATTTTCTCTTTGCATAATAGTTAGGTGTCATATAGAGGCACTAAACGTTTATATTTATGATCCATGCAATATATGAAATCCGGCCGGTGATTGTATAATTATATACATTTTATATATTTTTATTGTGGGAATGAATAAAACCTTTAATTGAATGCTAAGCGCAGTTCCAGTTTCTGTTTTTTTCTTGCTGTATTTAAGTGGTGGCAGAGGAACCAAGCCCCAGGAACGTGCGGCTAACATTCGATTTAAACATTAGCGCCCAATTCTGTGTTTTTTCTCTGTATCTCCACCTGCTGCGTATCCTGGGAAATCCACTTTTGCTGATGTGGTATCGGGATTGGGCCTGGTTGATCCCTGGAGATTGAGACATCCGTCTCTTAAACAATACTCCTGTTTCTCTCACTCTCATTCTTCGTTCTCTAGGATTGACCTGGCCCTCCTCTTGAGCGACATGGGGGGTCATTCCGAGTTGTTCGCTATTTTTTTCGTTCGCACAAGGTTTACGCAAAATTGCAAACACGTTGCACAACTGCGAATATACGCCCCCAACGTATTTTTGCTATTTCGGACGCAGTATTACACAAAGTAGGCGTATGCCAAATGACATCACAGTAATGCGATCCCATCGCATTACCACAAACCTCATCGTAAAAATCCAAACTTCTCATAGATTTACACATTCTTCTTAAAATTGCACACGCTTTTGCAAATAAACGCACAGCAATGAGTTTTTTTTAAGTTAAATTACACCTTTCAGTTCAAACTCAACAAGCCTTCCTCAATTACGATTCCAATTAGTGTAATGAATGATAATGGTCATGACCAATTAAGTCTTCAAAGAATACCTGCAGAACACTTTGTAGGCATAATTGCCCATCAACATTTTTTTTTTTATTAAAAAGAAATAGATGTAAATGTGCCTGGTCTAATGCTAATTTGCTTCTTTTTGTGTAGAGGTATAGTGTGTGAATAAATGTGTTTACATGTTTTTCTAAACAATAAGCTCCTAACTGTCATAAAAATTTTTTTTGTGTAATTAAAAAAACTATTCTTAAGTAAGATGTGTGAACTGTTTTACGTCACCAATTTCTGCACACCAATCTGCTGTTACTTTATAGCATTAATAAACACAACACCCGCTTAACTTGAACAAAAAAAAATGTATTTGCAATTTTTCGTATTTTTTTTTTTTTTTAGAAAAAGGTTTCTAATTTTTCAAGATCAGCCAGCACGGCCCTCAGATTGGTTTTGAGGCTGGCCACAATCCATGGTAAACTGGTGGGATCTCCAACTGCAACATCTGAAATGAAGAGGCAAAAAAAACATTACTAACTAACTCACATTACCTATTACACAAGCAAGGCACAAAACACACTTTAATGGCAAAGTGACTACATCATGGATGTTTGAATGATAAAACAGTAGCATACCAACACACAAGCATGGTCAGCAATGTTTTTTTCTGAAAAATAAAATGTTAAAAGTGTACCACACCATGCTGGGATTCCTTCAGATCTGGAGTGAAGGAGACTTGTCTTTTTTGGGGTTGGCCCTGCATCATCGCACTGCATATCAACATCTTCAGAAGGACAATATATCCTAGCATGCCCACACTCCCTGAAAGCCTGCCTTACTACATAAGGTCAAACAGGTTTGTTTGTTTGTTTGTTTGTTTGTTAACATTTTTAAGTGTAACTTTAACAACACATGTCCCCAGACTTGAACTGTCACACAGGGATACAGGGGAAAGCACCAGTGGGCCAAATTTCATGCATGAGCAGCCTAAGGATCCAGTTCCAGACTGTGTTCTTGCCTGTTGCATTTTGCTGGGCCTAAACATTGTCGATCCACACCCCTTACATGTGACACTGTATATTTTTGGTTTGTTTTTGCAACACACTCAATAGGCAGTCATTTTCTATTTAGCTTTGGCTGGACGTCAGCCTCTGTAGGTCGACATGTGCGAATTCTAAATGTCACAAGATCAACATGTTATGTATGGATACATGACAAATGTGTAAGTGTATTTTCCATTCATGCGGCACATGTACTCCAATTGCAATTGGGAATGCTTACGATGTAAGCGGTAGTGAAGCAAATCACTGTGTCCTAAGCCTGCCTAACAAAGTGAAGCATGCGAGTTGACTGTGCAAATATTGGGATACCCAGGCACAAGTTTAAAAGTCCAACATACCAAACTCCACTCAGGTCTAACTGTTTTGCTGATAATCTAGCACATATAAACCCTGTTTTCCAGGCAACCCTGTCGACCTAATGAGTGTCGACCTAGAGTGGGCAGCCTAAACATTGCAGACGTAGACGCTGTACATCTAATGATCCTCACACAAATGTAAATGCAACATCCATACCATGATGAAGAAGACAAACATTTTACCTTGGTCCAAGATTGGCCCCAGTACAACACTGCATTTATTTGAATGTGAACTTAAAGTAGGTAACAAATTAAATGTAAATGTGTGTCAACTTACTCTCCTCTGGCACATGCGCATCTCCCTGAAGTTCCTCCGGGGCCTCTGCTGCCCATTCAGTAGGTGGGGAAGGAGGCTGGATGGCGGAAGGAGGCTGGATGGGGGAAGAAGGATGGAAGGGGGAGCTGGTTACAGAGGGTGGGTCTGATTCAGAGGGGGAAGGTGGCAGAGAGGTGGGTTAGGCCACAGAGGGGGAGGGGGGCTGAGAGGTGGGTTGGACCACAGAGGGGAAGAGGGGCAGAGAGGTGGGTTGGGCCACATAGGGGGAGGGGGGCAGAGAGGTGGGTTGGGCCACAGAGTGGGAGGGGGCAGGGAGGTGGGTTGGACCACAGAGGGGGAGGGGGGAAGAGAGGTGGGTTGGTCCACAGAGGGGGAGGGGGGCAGATATGTGGGTTGGACCACAGAAGGGGAGGGGGGCTGAGGTGGGTTGGACCACAGAGAGGGAGGGGGTCAACGAGGGGGATTGTCACAGAGGGGGAGGGGGGTGGAGAGGGGGTTTGTGTCACAGAGGGGGAGGGGGCGGAGAGGGGGTGGGTGCCACAGAAGGGGAGGGGGGCAAAGAAGGGGATTGTGTCAGAGAGGGGGAGGGGGGCGGCAAGGGGGTTTGGGAAAGAGAGGGGGGGGGTTTGGAGAGGGGGAGGTTGGGGATGAGGAAGGGGAAATATTTTGTTGGGGTTCAGGGACTTGAGGTGGGGAAGGAGATTGGGCTGGTGGGGAATGATGTTGCCTTCCAGCAGCTGCTTGCCATTGTGCTTGCCCTAGAATGACATATGTTAAAATTAGGATTTTTATCAAATAAATTCCCATCAGCATTTCCAAATTACATTGTTCTGTCCCATTTTAAATACACAGAGCAAGTTATTAATGTGTTCAGCCTACAGCCTGTGTAGAGACTCAGTACAACATTCACTTTTTCACAAGCACTTTGCTACACAGTCAGTACTGCAAGCCCTAACCACACACAATCTGGAAACTTGTTAAGTGTGTTATGTTTGTGCTACAATAGTGTAATTACACACAGAGCCGGCCATAGGCATAGGCAAACTAGGCAATTGCCTAGGGCATTTGATATGCCTAGGGGCATCAGCAGCTTCTGCTGATTAAAATGATATGCGGCATGCCTATATTCTGTGTGTAGCATTTCATATGCAGATACAGCCACAGTCTCACACAGTATATAGGCATGCTGCATATCAGTTTAATCAGCAGAAGCTGCTTGTGCATCCTAGCCACATAGCAATGCAAATAAGATGCATTTTCATAAAAAAAAGTGCCGTATGTTAGCATTGAGGCAAGATTTGTGAGGACACATCTGTATCCAAGCAGAGGCAGAGGTCACAGTGTTAGTGGCAGTGTGAGTGCTGTGTGCATGTGAGTGGGTTGGTTGTGCAGTAGTGTTTGGAATATGTGTAAGGGGCACTATGTGTGTCATGTGTATAAGGGCATTAATAATGTGCGGCATATGTGTAAGGGGCACTATGTGTGTCATTATGTGTATTAGGGCATTAATAATATGTGGCATATGTGTAACAGGGTACTACTGTATGTGTGTCATTATGTGTATAGGGGCACTAATAATGTGCAGCAAATGTGTAGGGGGCACTGTGTGTGTCATTATGTGTATAAGGGCATTAATAATGTGCAGCATATGTGTAAGGGACATTATGTGTATAAGGGCATTAATAATGTTAATACTACTGTGGGATGTAATGTGAATTATGGACACTATCACATGATAAAATGTGAATAAAGTTGCAGTACTGTGTGGCGTAATTGGAATTGAGGTTACTATTGTATGGCCCTGCCCCTTGCCAGCGAAAACACACCCCTTTTTGGGCTGTGCGCCAAATAAGCTAACTGTTCCTATTTAAAATATAGGGGGTACAAACACCAAAATAAGGAATGTTATGGGTGAGGGGTGATGGTGCTGGGAAAGAGGTGCAAGGTCAGAGGCGGAACCAGCGGTGGTGCTAGGGGGCACCAGCCAAAATCTTGCCTAGGGCATCATATTGGTTAGGGCCGGCTCTGATTACACAGTCTGCTAATTATCTCACTATAGCACTTCTTAGTGAAAATGTGCAGTCTTTACATTTAATGTTTCTGCTACTAATCTCAGTGTGATAAACATGTTTACACATTGTAATGCGTTTAACTTACTGCATCGGCGGCGGGTGCGTATTTGTTGGCACAGCTCCGCCAACAGCTCCGGCGTGCGACGGCGGAGGTCACTCCACCGCCGCTCTAATTGAATGATGCTGCGCCGTGTCCGGGTCCGCAGTATGCGGCAGACCTCCGCGTAGGCCTCGCGCTTAACCCTATTGGGGATAAAGGGCCCTGCGCGGCCTACGCGGCGGTCCATTACTGCAATCAGCACGCGCAGCTCCCGGTGTGTGACTGCAGCTGCGCGCATGGTGCCAATGGTGTTTTCCATACATGGGCATATATTTATAGTGTGTGGTGGCATTTGATTGGTTGTATTCTTATGGTGTCATCTGTATTAAACTTTATTGATATGTGTACATTAATGTGCAGGACAGTGTGTATATACTTAGTTCGCATCAGCGGAGATTCGCACCCGCGGACACACACACACTTATTATCAACATTTTGTATTCAAAAATCCTGCATCAAAATTAATAGCATTGTAGGTTTGTAGGATGAAAGCAAAATGAACTAATCATGACAATGTTTAGATATCTGAAGAGCGGGAAAAACCACTTGAAATGTAAGTCAGCCCCTCTCCCTCTCTCTCTCCCTCCCCCTCCCCCCCCCACCTGCCGTACTGTGTAAAATGGGGACACCTGTCTGCCGAAATGTGTTAAATGGGGATGCAGTCTGCCGGAATGTGTTAAATGGGGACTCTTGCCTGCCTTAATGTGTAAAATAGGGACACCTGTCTGCCGGAATGTGTAAAATGGGGACACTTGCCTGCCGGAATGTGTAAAATGGGGACACTTGCCTGCCGGAATGTGTAAAATGGGGACGCAGTCTCCTGTAATGTGTAAAATGGGGGCACATGGCTGCCGCAATGTGTAAAATGGGGACACTTTCCTGCCGCAATGTGTAAAATGGGGGCATGTGCCTGCCGCAATGTGTAAAATGGGGGCACGTGCCTGCCGCAATGTGTAAAATGGGGGCACGCGCCTGCCGCAATGTGTAAAATGGGGGCACATGCTGCCGCAATGTGTAAAATGGGGACACTTGCCTGTTGTACTGTGTAAAATGGGGGCACGTGCCTGCCGCAATGTGTAAAATGGGGACACTTTCCTGCCGCAATGTGTAAAATGGGGGCACGTGCCTGCCGCAATGTGTAAAATGGGGACACTTTCCTGCCGCAATGTGTAAAATGGGGGCACGTGCCTGCCGCAATGTGTAAAATGGGGACACTTTCCTGCCGCAATGTGTAAAATGGGGGCACGTGCCTGCGCTATGTGTAAAATGGGGACACTTTCCTGCCACAATGTGTAAAATGGGGGCACGTGCCTGCCGCAATGTGTAAAATGGGGACACTTGCCTGCCGTGCTGTGTAAAATGGGGTCGCGTGCCTGCTGTAATATGTAAAATGATGCCTTTTTTTATCCTGTGGCCGTGATGATGAGATCAGATGAGGTCACGCCCATTTTAATGAGGCCACGCCCCCTTGCCGGGAGCGTGCGCGCCGAAGGCGCGCGCATGCTTTCACTCTTTATATCTATGGGGGGGGGGCATTTTTTTTTATGCGAATAGGGGGGCGGGGGGGGGGGGGCGCATTTTTAAATCTCGCACTGGGAGCCAAATTGGCTAGAAACGGCCCTGCTTGGCGCAACAATGGCAACATGTGTCCCATTCACAACCCCAATAACGTGTGGGAAGCGACTACCACCTTCCTGAAATTGCTGCTTCACCACAGCCAGGGCACCAGCGTCCAAAGGCATTGTTATAAATTGTTTCACTCGGCGTATGAAAGCTTGGCTGACACGCCGCAGGACCTTACTGAACTGGCCCTGTGACATGCCAACCAGGTCCCCAACTACATGTTGGTATGAGCCAGTGGCCAAAAAATGTAACACAGCAAGGAATTATGTCAATGCTGGTATTGTTGTAGGATACCTAATGGATTGTTCCAGATCACTCTCTATTATGGAGAGAGTGTCTAGGATTAGATGAGCTGGCAGCCTGTATCTGCGCAATACCACATCATCAGGCATCCCAAAAAGGGTGACACGGGTACAGAAAATTGGTGGCCTTGCACGACTCCGTTACCTTGGAGGATGAGCCGGTTGGGGTTGGAGGGCTTGTGCAGGTTGGGGTGGGAGTGCTTCCGCAGGTTGGGGTGGGAGGGCTTCAGCAGCCACATATATGGACATCACCAACTTCAAATGAAGGTAAGAATCATTAAAACACACAATCAATTAACAACACACATTGAAAAAAAAAATGTGTTTGGGTGTTCAAACACTTACTGCAGGAGCGTACTCCATATCTTCATGATGAAAATACGGAACAAAAAAAAAAACATTAAGCCACAGTTAGCTACGTAGCTACAACATACTTTACCATCACACCTAAAAATTATAAAAAAACAACAAACATACCCATATAATTAGTGCAACAAGATATGAATTACCTACTAAGTATGGAATACTAAGAAGGAAAAAGAAAAAAATAAATGCATAAAAATATAAAACAAAAGGAGTAAGATAATAGGCCACTTACCTGCTCAGAAAATGAAGAGACACTTGGGTCCAAAAAAGAAAAAAAACAGGCCTACTTCGGCTACAAAGAAATTAGTCTGGAAACAAACAATAGAGCGACCTATAAGAGAGAGCAAAGGCCAATGAGAATAGCAACACACACACTGTCACCCCTCCAACACCATGCCACCCAGGGACAGGCCACTTACCTTCTCAGAAAATGAAGAGACACTTGGGTCCAAAAAAGAAAATAAACAGGCCTACTTCGGCTACAAAGAAATTAGTCTGGAAACAAACAATAGAGCGACCTACAAGAGAGAGCAAAGGCCAATGAGAATAGCAACACACACACACTGTCACCCCTAGAACGGGCACACTGAAAATTACATGTTACATAACTATTATATACTACATGTAAACACAGATAATAAATTAAACATAAAACACCATACAAAATAAACAAATTTTAACCCACTACAAAGGAGCATTGCACACCCATACATAGTGTTTTGTAATATACTAATTTCCAAACAATATAAAAGTTGTGTAAAACACGCCAACCGCAACACAACAGTAAGAAAAAAGCAAGCTAACAAACACACATTTTTATGCAATATACTGCATTAAAAACTCACTCAGAAATGTGCTAGGTTTGCTTCTGTAGTAATTCTCACCATACATCCACACACACAGGCTGCATGCAAGGCGTTTAAATAGCCAGTACAGCAATTACTGGACCAATTTGCATAATTGGCACCTGTGCGAATTACCGCACTGGAAATCATACGCAGCTATAAATCGCAAGACAGCTGTGCAAACACACATGCCACCAGCAACATGGCTACACGTGAGCAGATGGCTGCAGAGTTGGACATGGTGCAGCAGATGTCCGCATTGACATCTAGGCGACTAGCGCTGTGGAGACAGATGCTGCAAGCTGCCAGTGGAGATGATGAAAGAGCAGGACCCAGTACTGTTGAAACCCCATCTTCTGATACACAGGAGTTAGGTGTGAATCCCCTGCCAGACCCAGATACTGGGGAAACTGAGGGCGATTCGGGACTACCATCACAAACCCTAAGAACACAACCAGCTAGTAAAGAGGAAGATGGTGAGGAGGTACAGGATGATAGCTCACAGGCTACATCCAAAAAACGTAGAAGACAGCCCGCCTTCACTAATAGGGAGTTACGAGTTTTGGTCACACAGGCCATGGAAAAAAATCATAGAGGCAGCAAAAACATGGGTGCTGCAACCAAAAATCGCATCTGGAGGGACATTACTGATTCTGTAAATGAAGTCGGCTCAATTGTCCGCACCTCACAGGAAGTTAGAAGACGGTAAGTGTATATTGACACACCATTAGTGGAATGCCTCGAGGGCAACAGGGGGAGGTCCAGCTGCCACTGTGGAATACACAGATCTTGAGGAGCTGGCGAAGGACTGTGTGAGCTACGAGGAGGCGGGTGGGGTGTCTCATATGGACATGGACCTGCTGAAATAGTTCATCTACATGACTTGCCAGGTAAATTTACACACATATTCCTATAATTCCGATTTAGTGGTTACAAAAGTCTAATTTTGATTTTTTCTTCCTTTTTTTCACTCATTCTATTTGCTTTGAACATAACACAGCACAGGTGGGTGAGCAGGTAGTGTCAGAGGAGGGTTATGTGGCTGAGGCTGAGGTGGGGGGACCTAGTGTCTCTGCCAGTGTGGGTCCACAGATTCCATTGGTCCAGATTCCAACTGGCCCCCCCACCCAACCCTCTGCTATCCCAGACATCCTGTCTCAAAGTGCCAGGTATGGCGAGAGCCTGAATGATTTTCAAGACAGGATGATCCGGGAGGTAAGCCAGATACCTGTCTGGCTCACTGAGTACAGAACCAGTGTGGAGCAAGGTGTAGCTCAACTCTGCCAAGGTCTGGCAGAGATCAGGCAGGACCAAGACCAACTCGCCTCCTCGTTCCAACAAATTGCAAATTCGATTCTGCAAGGGCTCCAGGACATCGCTGGCTGCCTTGCCCACAGTGGCAGGGAGCCAGCCACATCTGCTCCCTCCCCTCCCTCTGCCCAGGAAGAACATCCCACTGGGCAGGGTCCTCGAAGGTCACTTCGCAGACCGAGCCGTGAAGAACAACATCAGGCGGAGCAAAAGAAGAGAAAGTGATGTCTCTCCAGATGCCCAGCACCCATGTCTGACATGTTGCCTCTATGTTTTTTTTTTTGGGCTTGTGTGGCCAGAATGTACAACTCCCTCAAGGTGAAAGGGGGTTGTGTTCTTTTTGGATTTGTAGCCTGTGAGTTATTTTCCTGTACACTTGAGCCATCTTCCTCTTCCTAGCGTGCTGTGTATGTTAGGGTTTCTGTATTGGTTCCAGAATCTACCTCAGTTCCCCTAAAAGTATCCTCTGGCTGGGGGTTCACAACATATTATTAGTCAATATTATACTTCATATTTTGCCAGTAGATGGGGTTACCATAGTACTGGGTTCTGTTATGTCAAATTTGCCACTGGCAGCTGCTTGCTGCTATGTCCAACTTTGTATGTCATGCTCATTTGTAGCCATGTTGTGTTGTAGCTTTACTTTATTTATCGAAGTAAAAAAAAAATGAAAACACTTGTTTGTGTGTTTTATTAAAGGTTATGCACTCTTGAAAACTGTGCACTGTAAACTTTAACATGGCATATTTACATTTGTGGACCAAGGGAACAAACAGAATATTCTTACAAACATTGAATATTATAATGTTAAAAATGTATGCCTTGCACAACACTTAACTGAGCATATAAAAAAATAAAAACTTGGAATTGAACTTGGGTTACTAGGGGCAACATGGTATAGTATTAGATATGGTCACATTGTCCAAAAAAAATAAAAATGTGTTAGTAAGTAACATTAAGTGTAGGCTGCATTATGTCGCTCATGTTATTTGGTATGTACAAAGGAAGATGTCTATGTCGAAAACATTTAGCTGATGTAGTTTATAAGTTGGTTTATTCACACTTGATTAAATTGAAAAGTATTAAGAAAATAATTTAAACATGCAGTTAACATCAAAGTATTTTAACAAATAATTAAAAGACAGTGCATTATTTGTGAGTGTGTCAGATTTAGACCTGGTAATGTAAATTTGTTATGCTGCAGTGTTTGGCAAGTAATTGCTCAACAGGTGAATTAATTTGCCAATTAATTGCTAAATAGGGCAGACACACTTGTAACAGTACTTCGCAAGTGCTGAGTAGCTGCAGACTTACTCCTCAGCTGCGTCAAGATAGCAAACATTTGTTGTGTACTTTTTACCATCGGCTACGCATTTCTGCTCAAAACACGCCTACTGCCAGTTGCATACTCCCACACTAGTCGCCCACTTTCATGCCCATTTCGTTAGATAGCGAAGCTGAGCCTCTGCCACGTCTCCGTCACTCCCTGTTTTCGGTGATGTAGTACAAACTGAATTTCAGTTAGTCATTTTGCACAAGCGTCGTATCGCTCCCTTTGCACACGCGCATTTCTACCTTTGCGCATGCTCAGTTTGCGTATTTTTGCCGTTTGAGATGCGATGAACTGCTGTGAACAACTCGGAATGAGGGCCATGGTTCCCCCGGGTTAGTGGTATTAGATATGAGACTAGGGGAATATCAGATCACTCCCCCTTGACCTCTACCTTAGATTTCCACTGTTCTAGGGGCCAGGCCGTATGGAAGTTTAACCCTTTTTGGCTGGTACACATGGGGGATGGCTCTGAATTGGTGGCCGCATGGCGGGAGTTCTTTGAAATGAACATTGCCGAAAAAGCTATTTCTAACCTATGGGACACGTTCAAGGCGTTTCTGAGGGGGACTTTGATTAAACGGGTGTCTAATCTGAAGTCCTCTTATAGGCGTCGGGAGGCTGAGTTGGAGGCCCAGAGTGTTGCTGCGGAATCACAGTATTTGCAGGATTTTTCAGACAGTTCTAAATTAACCTGGCTGTCGGACCAAAGAGAATGGAAAGATTACTTAATGGAAAAGACTCAGCATAGACTCCTTTTCTCTTCCCATACCTTTTATGCTACTTGTGATAGGCCGGGGACATACCTGGCTTCCCTCGCACGGGGTGATAGGACAACTAATGTTGTGATGGAAATTATAGCCCCGGATGGTGTTTCTTTGACGCAGACTCCACAGATTGCGTCTGAATTTATGTCTTATTATAGATGTTTGTATGGTTCTAAATTAGATTGTACTTCCTTGCAATTGGACGAATATTTAGATGCCGTTCGTTTCCCCATCTTGTCCTGTGAAGCTTACAATCTTTTGGAGGCGCCCATCTCACCTGAAGAAATTATGGCTGCTGTTAAGGCCTCCCCTGGTGGCAAGTCTTCGGGTTTAGATGGCATACCCTCTGAGGTATATAAGCAACACTTGGATATCTTCGTCCCTCATTTACTTGAGTTGTATAGTCAAATTTTTGCACAGGAGTCTCTCCCCCCATCTATGGCAGAAGCAATGATTGTGGTTCTACCTAAGCCTGACAAGGATCCTAGGAAAGTAGAGTCCTATCGCCCTATATCCCTTTTGCCCACTGATATTAACATTTTGGCCAAGGTACTGGCGGGTAGATTGAACTCAGTTATCTCTCTTATAATACACCCGGATCAGATGGGATTCATGCCCAATAAATCAACTTCCATTAATCTTAGACGTTTGTTTACTAACTTACAAATTCCCAGAGAAGACTCTTCCTCATCTATAATTGTTTCGTTAGATGCTGCTAAGGCTTTTGATTCTGTGGAGTGGGATTATTTGTGGGAAACCATGCGTAGATTTGGTATAGGCCCGAATTTCATTAAATATATCTGGCGCTAAATGGATTTGTTTCTCATTCCTTTCCTTTATCTAGAGGTACACGACAGGGCTGCCCATTGTCCCCTACTCTGTTTGCCATGGCTATTGAACCCCTTGCATGCCTTTTGAGGGCAGACGTGGGGATCTCTGGTTTTAAGGTGGGTGTTCGGGAGGATAGGGTGGCCTTATATGCTGATGACATTCTCTTGTTTGTGGATCGCTATGCTGAGTCTATGCCCATGATCTTGAAAATTATTAACGAGTTCGGGCGATACTCTGGGCTCCTGATTAATTGGGAGAAATCCTCTATTATCCCACTCCGGGGTGAGATTCCTGCCTCCCCATTAATTCCTCTCCCATTGCGGTGGGTGGACTCCTTCAAATATCTGGGCATTTGGGTGTCTAACGATCCTCGGAATTTCTCCTCCCTTAATATTACACCTCAAATAACATATCTTTGCGGTAAAGTGAAGACCTGGGGGAGGCTACCATTGACGGTTACAGGGAGAGTTAACATGGTAAAAATGGTCTTCCAGCCTAAACTTTTATATATTTTACAGCAGTCTCCGGTTTATATCTCGATTAAGATTTTCAAACAAATAGATGGTTTGCTTTCCTCTCTGATATGGGCTAGTAAGCGGGCACGTCTGAAATTGGATACCCTGACCAGGACAAGGGAATCGGGGGGTTTGGCTCTTACCAACTTCCGTTTTTATTACTATGCGGCGCAGCTAGCACAGGTCTGGGAATGGGTGAACGATCTTGATGCCTTGGCTTTGCATTCGCTTATGCTGCTTCATGATTATCCAGGTGGTTCCCCACTACAGCTACTCCTCTGCGGCAGCGTCAAAATTTCCACACTGCCATTTATAAAACAATCCATTTTGATTTGGAAATTGGTGCATTCTGTGATGCAGGGTCATGGTGTCGATCCGGATACCCCACTGGACAATATTTACGGTCTGCCAGAGTTGTGTCAGCTGCAAGTCCGGGAGGTGTGGGAAGGATGGGGAGTGTGCTCATTGGGCCACTTATATAGTGATGGGACGCTTAAATCATTTCAGCATCTTCAACTAGAACATAATATCCCCTTAGGGTTTTTCTTTCGGTTCCTTCAAATGCGACATGCTTTGGCTGCCCAATTTCCAGATGGTCCTCTGGTCCTCGCTGACTCCCCGGTCAAATCAATGCTGCAGACGCTGGACTCTGGGCACTTAGTTTCTAGAATATATGGTCGTATACTCCAGATGCACAATACTGACCCTCTAGCTTCTCTTCGGGGTAAGTGGGAGTCGGCTGTAGGTTTGCTGGCGGATGATGTATGGAAGAAAGTTTTGGGGTCCCATCGGCTCTCCACTTCCTCCGTTAGATATCAACAAATACAATTATATGTATTGCATAGGGTGTATATGACCCCAGCAAGGCTGGCACATATTGGGGGATCTCATAGTTCGGGGTGCCCTAAGTGTGGAAGTCTGGGATCTGACTTTTGGCATCTGCTCTGGTCATGCCCTACGATCTCGGTGTTCTGGAAAGAAGTTATGCGTGTCATAATTGATACGGGTATTCCCTCCCCCATACTCACGCCTGTAACGTGTGCATTACTGGCCATGGATGAAGAGGCTTTAGATCCACCCAGCAGGCAGTATGTTATTAATTTATGTGCTCTGGCGAAGGTCTGCATAGCTAGGTTGTGGTTGGCTGGGGAAGCCCCGGTACCTAAGGCATGGATCTCTTTGGTCAATGAAACCATTGCGCATGAAAAGTTTGTGTTCTTGGCTAGGAAAGCAGAAAAAAAAAATAATTATGGTTTGGGGTAAGTGGATGGGCTCTAGATACTACAAGGACAAATAAGGCTCAGGTGTATATTTCTTTTTTCTTTTTGGGGAATTACAGAGGTGGATAGCCCGTGGCCAGCCATGTTCTGTTGAATTGCAATACTGTTATGCTATTTCTGCTATGCATGTGCTTAAAATTGGAAGTGGTATATTAGGTATGTTTTGCTCTAGGTCACCAGTGCTCTGCAGATATATGGCTTTGTCTGAATTTATATCCGTCTATGCCCATTTTTATTTTTTGTTTTTCTATTCTGTTCATATGCAGCTGTCTGTATGCTGGTTATTGTGTCTGTCTTTATTGTTTTTTAGTTGTTGTATAAGTTGTTAAAGCAACATTTTAAAATCCAATAAAAATTGATTGAATTTAAAAAAACAACACTCAACATATTTACCCAATCATCCGTCGGCGGTGCCGACACGGTCACTCTCACAGTATTTTCTGTCCCCACTCCAGCCTCCTCCTGGGAAGAGCACTCAGCCTCAGACATGTCGACACACACGTACCGACACCCACAACCACATTGGGGCTATAGGAGACAGACCCACAACAAAGCCTGTAAGCGACACAGAGGGAGTTCTGCCAGCTCACAACCCAGCGCCTATCCCGGTACTGAAGCGAGTAAAAAGACTGCCCAGACCTGTTAGCGCTTTATATATAAATAATTAGCATCAAATCACATGTGCCCCCCCCCCCCCCGTTTTGCACCCTGTTACTTGTACAGTAGTGTGGGAGGCCAGGCTCAGCGTCTCTGTAGTTTCTGTGAAGAGAAAATGGGGCTGGTCAGAACTGTGAGGGCTAAGCCACACCCCCTTCATGGCACGCTTCAGTCCCGCTTAAATTTTATATTTATACTGGCGGGGGTCCCGTAACTAGTGCCTAGGCACTGTTTTCACTTCTGCCAGTGCTATTTGAGGGTCCTATGCGCCCTGCAGTGCCATACATATGTGGGAGCATGGCACGCAGCGCGGTACCTCAAACGTGTCTTCTGCCATCACTGAAGACTTCTGATCTTCCTATACTCACCCGGCTTCTGTCTTCTGGCTCTGTGAGGGGGGGGTGACGGCGCGGCTCCGGGAACAAGCAGCTAGGCGCACCAAGTGATCGAACCCTCTGGAGCTAATGGTATCCAGTAGCCTAAGAAGCAGAGCCTTTGAACTCAGAGAAGTAGGTCTGCTTCTCTCCCCTCAGTCCCACGATGAAGGGAGCCTGTTGCCAGCAGGTCTCCCTGAAAATAATACACTTAAGTCTTTTCTCTAACGTCCTAAGTGGATGCTGGGGACTCCGTAAGGACCATGGGGAATAGCGGCTCCGCAGGAGACTGGGCACATCTAAAGAAAGCTTTAGGACTATCTGGTGTGCACTGGCTCCTCCCCCTATGACCCTCCTCCAAGCCTCAGTTAGATCTCTGTGCCCGAACGAGAAGGGTGCACACTAGGGGCTCTCCTGAGCTTCTTAGTGAAAGTTTTAGTTTAGGTTTTTTATTTTCAGTGAGACCTGCTGGCAACAGGCTCACTGCATCGAGGTCCGGAAAATCGGCGGCAGAAGACATCCTGTCTTCACCAAGGTAGCGCACAGCACTGCAGCTGTGCGCCATTGCTCCTCAGCACACTTCACACTTCGGTCACTGAGGGTGCAGGGCGCTAGGGGGGGGCGCCCTGAGCAGCAATAAAAACACCTTGGCTGGCGAAAATACATCACATATAGCCCCCAGGGCTATATGGATGAATTTTAACCCCTGCCAGAATCCATAAAAAAGCAGGAGAAAAGTCCGCGAAAAAGGGGCGGAGCCTATCTCTTCAGCACACTGGCGCCATTTTCCCTCACAGCTCAGTTGGAGGGAAGCTCCCCTGGCTCTCCCCTGCAGTCACTACACTACAGAAAGGGTTAAAAAAGAGAGGGGGGCACTAATTAGGCGCAGTATTAACAATACAGCAGCTATAAGGGGAAAAACACTTATATAAGGTTATCCCTGTATATATATAGCGCTTTGGTGTGTGCTGGCAAACTCTCCCTCTGTCTCCCCAAAGGGCTAGTGGGGTCCTGTACTCTATCAGAGCATTCCCCGTGTGTGTGCTGTATGTCGGTACGTTTGTGTCGACATGTATGAGGAGAAAAATGATGTGGAGACGGAGCAGATTGCCTGTAATAGTGATGTCACCCCCTAGGGGGTCGACACCTGAGTGGATGAACTGTTGGAAGGAATTACGTGACAGTGTCAGCTCTGTATAAAAGACAGTGGTTGACATGAGACAGCCGGCTACTCAGCTTGTGCCTGTCCAGACGTCTCATAGGCCGTCAGGGGCTCTAAAGCGCCCGTTACCTCAGATGGCAGATATAGACGCCGACACGGATACTGACTCCAGTGTCGACGGTGAAGAGACAAATGTGACTTCCAGTAGGGCCACACGTTACATGATTGAGGCAATGAAAAATGTTTTACACATTTCTGATAATACGAGTACCACCAAAAAGGGGTATTATATTCGGTGAGGAAAAACTACCTGTAGTTTTCCTGAATCTGAGAAATTAAATGAGGTGTGTGATGATGCGTGGTTTTCCCCCGATAACAACTGATAATTTCTAAAATGTTATTGGCATTATATCCTTTCCCGCCAGAGGTTAGGGTGCGTTGGAAAACACCCCCTAGGGTGGATAAAGCGCTCACACGCTTGTAAGGGCTCTACCCTCTCCTGAGATGGCCGCCCTTAAGGATCCTGCTGATAGAAAGCAGGAGGGTATCCTAAAATGTATTTACACACATACTGGTGTTATACTGCGACCAGCAATCGCCTCAGCCTGGATGTGCAGTGCTGGGTTGGCGTGGTCGGATTCCCTGACTGAAAATATTGATACCCTAGATAGGGACAGTATATTTTTGCCTATAGAGCATTTAAAAGATGCATTTCTATATATGCGTGATGCACAGCGGAATATTTGCCGACTGGCATCAAGTCTAAGTGCGTTGTCCATTTCTACCAGTAGAGGGTTATGGACACGTCAGTGGTCAGGTGATGCGTATTCCAAACGGCATTTGGAAGTATTGCCTTAATAAGGGGAGGAGTTATTTGGGGTCGGTCTTTCAGACCTGGTGGCCACGGCAACAGCTGGGAAATCCACGTTTGTACCCCAGGTCGCCTCTCAACATGAGAAGACGCCGTATTATCAGGCGCAGTCTTTTCGTGGACAAGCGGGCAAAATGTTCCTCATTTCTGCCCCGTGACAGAGGGAGAGGAAAAAGGCTGCAGAAATCAGCCAGTTCCCAGGAACAGAAACCCTCTCCCGCCTCTGCCAAGCCCTCAGTATGACGCTGGGGCTTTACAAGCAGAATCAGGCACGGTGGGGGGCCCGTCTCAATGAATTTCAGCGCGCAGTGGGCTCACTCGCAAGTAGACCCCTGGATCCTTCAGGTGATATCTCAGGGGTACAAATTAGAATTCGAGACGTCTCCCCCTCGCCGTTTTCCTAAAGTCGGCTTTACCGATGTCTCCTTCTGACAGGGAGACAGTTTTGGAAGCCATTCACAAGCTGTATTCCCAGCAGGTGATAATCAAGGTACCCCTCCTGCAACAGGGAACGGGGTATTATTCCACACTGTTGTGGTACCGAAGCCGGACGGCTCGGTGAGACCGATTCTAAATCTAAAATCTTTGAACACTTACATACAGAGGTTCAAATTCAAGATTGAGTCACTCAGAGCAGTGATTGCGAACCTGGAAGAAGGGGACTACATGATGTCTCGGGACATCAAGGATGCTTACCTTCATGTCAAAATTTACCCTTCTCACCAAGGGTACCTCAGGTTTATGGTACAGAACTGTCACTATCAGTTCAGACGCTGCCGTATGGATGGTCCACGGCACCCCGGGTCTTTACCAAGGTAATGGCCGAAATGATGATATTCCTTCGAAGGAAGGGAATTTTAGTTATCCCTTACTTGGACGATTCCCTGATAAGGGTAAGATCCAGGGAACAGTTGGAGGTCGGTGTAGCACTATCTCAGGTAGTGTTGCGGCAGCACGATTGGATTCTCAATATTCCAAAATCGCAGCTGGTTCCGACGACTTGTCTTCGGTTCCTAGGGATGATCCTGGACACAGTCCAGAAAAAGGTGTTTCTCCCGGAGGGGAAAGACAGGGAGTTATCCGAGCTAGTCAGGAACCTCCTAAAACCGAGCCAAGTCTCAGTGCATCAATGCACAAGGGTTCTGGGTAAAATGGTGGCTTCCTACGAAGCAATCCCATTCGGCAGATTCCACGCAAGAACTTTCCAGTGGGACCTGCTGGACAAATGGTCCGGGTCGCATCTTCAGATGCATCAGCGGATAATCCTGTCACCAAGGACAAGGGTGTCCCTCCTGTGGTGGTTGCAGAGTGCTCATCTTCTAGAGGGCCGCAGATTCGGCATTCAGGACTGGGTCCTGGTGACCACGGATGCCAGCCTGCAAGGCTGGGAAGCAGTCACACAGGGAAGGAATATCCAGGGCTTATGGTCAAGCCTGGAGACATCACTTCACATAAATATCCTGAAGCTAAGGGCCATTTACAATGCTCTAAGCTTAGCAAAACCTCTGCTTCAAGGTCAGCCGGTGTTGATCCAGTCGGACAACATCACGGCAGTCACCCACGTAAACAGACAGGGTGGCACAAGAAGCAGGAGGGCAATGGCAGAAGCTGCAAGGATTCTTCGCTGGGCGGAAAATCATGTGATAGCACTGTCAGCAGTATTCATTCCGGGAGTGGACAACTGGGAAGCAGACTTCCTCAGCACGACCTCCACCCGGGAGAGTGGGGACTTCACCCAGAAGTCTTCCACATGATTATAAACCGTTGGGAAAAACTCGACAGGTATTGCGCCAGGTCAAGGGACCCTCAGGCAATAGCTGTAGACGCTCTGGTAACACCGTGGGTGTACCAGTCAGTGTATGTGTTCCCTCCTCTGCCTCTCATACCCAAGGTACTGAGATTGATAAGATGGAGAGGAGTAAGCACTATATTCGTGGCTCCGGATTGGCCAAGAAGGACTTGGTAACCGGAACTTCAAGAGATGCTCACGGAGGATCCGTGGCCTCTACCTCTAAGAAGGGACCTGCTCCAACAAGGACCCTGTCTGTTCCAAGACTTACCGCGGCTGCGTTTGACGGCATGGCGGTTAAACGCCGGATCCTGAAGGAAAAAAGGCATTCCGGATGAAGTCATCCCTATCCTGATCAAAGCCTGGAAGGATGTAACCGCAAAACATTATCACCGCATTTGGCGAAAATATGTTGCGTGGTGCGAGGCCAGTAAGGCCCGACGGAGGAAATTCAACTGGGTCGATTCCTACATTTCCTGCAAACAGGAGTGTCTATGGGCCTGAAATTGGGGTCCATTAAGGTTCAAATTTCGGCCCTGTCAATTTTCTTCCAAAAAGAACTAGCTTCAGTCCCTGAAGTTCAGACGTTTGTAAAAGGGGTACTGCATATACAGCCTCCTTTTGTGCCTCCAGTGGCACTTTGGGATCTCAATGTAGTTTTTTGGGTTCCAAAAGTCACATTGGTTTGAACCACTTAAATCTGTGGAGTTAAAATATCTCACATGGAAAGTGGTCATGCTGTTGGCCCTGGCCAGGGCCAGGCGCGTGTCAGAATTGGCGGCTTTATCCTGTAAAAGCCCTTATCTGATTTTCCATTCGGACAGGGCGGAATTGAGGACTCGTCCTCAGTTTCTCCCTAAGGTGGTTTCAGCGTTTCACCTGAACCAACCTATTGTGGTGCCTGCGGCTACTAGGGACTTGGAGGACTCCAAGTTGCTAGACGTTGTCAGGGCCCTGAAAATATATGTTTCCAGGACGGCTGGAGTCAGAAAATCTGACTCGCTGTTTATCCTGTATGCACCCAACAAGCTGGGTGCTCCTGCTTCTAAGCAGACTATTGCTCGTTGGATTTGTACTACAATTCAGCTTGCACATTCTGTGGCAGGCCTGCCACAGCCAAAAATCTGTAAATGCCCACTCCACAAGGAAGGTGGGCTCATCTTGGGCGGCTGCCCGAGGGGTCTCGGCTTTACAACTTTGCCGAGCAGCTACTTGGTCAGGAGCAAATACGTTTGTAAAATTCTACAAAATTGATACCCTGGCTGAGGAGGACCTGGAGTTCTCTCAATTGGTGCTGCAGAGTCATCCGCACTCTCCCGCCCGTTTGGGAGCTTTGGTATAATCCCCATGGTCCTTACGGAGTCCCCAGCATCCACTTAGGACGTTAGAGAAAATAAGAATTTACTTACCGATAATTCTATTTCTCGTAGTCCGTAGTGGATGCTGGGCGCCCATCCCAAGTGCGGATTGTCTGCAATACTGGTACATAGTTATTGTTACCAAAAAATCGGGTTATTGCTGTAGTGAGCCATCTTTTCTAGAGGCTCCTCTGTTATCATGCTGTTAACTGGGTTCAGATCACAAGTTGTACAGTGTGATTGGTGTGGCTGGTATGAGTCTTACCCGGGATTCAAAATCCTTCCTTATTGTGTACGCTCGTCCGGGCACAGTATCCTAACTGAGGCTTGGAGGAGGGTCATAGGGGGAGGAGCCAGTGCACACCAGATAGTCCTAAAGCTTTCTTTAGATGTGCCCAGTCTCCTGCGGAGCCGCTATTCCCCATGGTCCTTACGGAGTCCCCAGCATCCACTACGGACTACGAGAAATAGAATTATCGGTAAGTAAATTCTTATTTTTTCTGAGAAACTCTGGAGAGCTCCTCAGTGGGCATCCAGTCTCACTGGGCACAAAATCTAACTGGAGTCTGGAGGAGGGGCATAGAGGGAGGAGCCAGTTCACACCCATTCAAAGTCTTAGTGTGCTCATGTCTCCTGCGGATTCCGTCTATACCCCCATGGTTCTTGAAGCATCCCCAGCATCCTCTAGGACGTATGAGAGATGCAGGTTCCATGGGGCAGCCATGGTGCCACCCCTAGGGCCCTGCTCTCTTGGCAATGATACTGCTCGCATACCACTAGTTGTGGTCCTGTATATGAGTTACTAGATGAGGAACTTAGGGACTAGATGAGGAACAGTGATAGAAAAATATGCTCTGATGTCAGATCCCCACAGCAACAGCAGGAGACAGAGGAATAGCAGGGGTAAAATGATGGGAGGAGCCCCCTCATTTCAATTCGTTGGACCACCTCCTCCACTCTTGTTACAGAACACAATGCGGTGACTAGGGATTAGAGGCGGATTTAGACCTCATGGGGCCCTAAACAAGACATCAATTTGGGTCCCCCCCTTCTAGAGCCGGCCCTAACCAATTTGATGCCCTAAGCAAGATTTTGGCTGGTGCCCCCTAGCACCACTGCTCTGTCTCTGACCCAGCACCCCTCTCCCAGCACAGCATCCATCACCCAGCAGCACAGATCACAGCAGCATCCAGCAACACCCATCACCCATAGCAATTCTCATCCACAGAGGCGTAATGATTTTGACGGTCTGGCACCACCGCAGAAGACTCACACAAAATTTCCCTTTTTTATTCAATTAAAAACAAGTGCTTGGGTTGTATTTCAGGTAATTCGAAATACAAACCAAGCACTTATTTTTAAAGAAAAAGAACGAGAGAGACATAGGGCAGAGAGAGAGACCTGGAGCGCAGAGAGAGAGAGAGAGAAACCTGAGGCACAGACAGAGAGAGAAACCTGGGGCGCAGAGGGAGAGAAACCTGGGGTGCAGAGAGAGAGAAACCTGGGGCGCAGAGGGAGAGAAACCTGGGGCGCAGAGAGAGAGAGAAACCTGGGGTGCAGAGAGAGACCTGGGGCACAGAAAGCGAGAGAGAGACCTGGGGCACAGAGAGCGAGAAAGAGACCTGAGGCACAGAGAGCGAGAGAGAGACCTGGGGCACAGAAAGCGAGAGAGAAACCTGGGGCACAGAAAGCGAGAGAGAGACCTGGGGCACAGAGAGAGAGAGCAAAAGACCTGGGGCACAGAGAGAGAGAGCAAGAGAGACCTGGAGCAGAGAGAGAGAGCAAGAGAGACCTGGAGCAGAGAGAGAGAGACCTGGAGCAGAGAGAGAGAAAGAGAGACCTGGAGCAGAGAGAGAGAGAGAAAGAGAGAGAGAGACCTGGAGAGAGAGAGAGAGAGACCTGGAGCAGAGAGAGATTGAGAGACCTGGAGTAGAGAGACAGCGAGAGACCTGGAGTAGAGCGAGAAAGCGAGAGACCTGAAGAAGGGAGAGAGAGCTAGAGACCTGGAGCAGAGAGAGAGGCCTGGAGAAGAGAGAGAAATGGGACAGAGAGACAGCTGGAGCAGAGAGAGACCAGGGGTGCATAGAGAGAGAGACAGACACCTGGAGCAGAGGGAGAGACACCTGGGCAGAGAGAGAGGGATAGGCAGTGAATGAGGGAATAAACAATGGGAGTGTAGGTGAGACAGTGAATTAGGGATGGGGTAATCAAAGGGGTCATGGCAGGCAGAGCGGTACTGATGATGGGAAGGTGACAGGCTGGATCGAGTGCACGGGACACCGGGGTGGCAGCTGTATTGGGGGGGTGGATAAATGCCGACGCTGGCACATTGCATAGAAACACCTGCTCTCGCTAACCTCAGCTTCGGCAGCACCAGCTCCCGCTCTCTGTCTCCAAAGACTTCCGCGGTTCCCCCTTGACAATGGAGAGGGTGTATCTGAAGAGTCACGACACCAGCACAGTCAGTGGCTCCTCTTCCTCCCGGTCCTGGCACATCTCTTACATTCTTTCTGCGACTCCCCTACGTTTGCTGCTATGCCCAATGGCTGCTCCTTCCTCTCGGAGCCCACAGATATGGGAGGGTAGCAAGACGCTGACGCAATGCATACCCCAGCTTACGACATTGCACCAACCCCGGGTAGACGTACAGTATACTTAGGCTTTGCTCCAGCTCCCTCCACAGGCCAGCACCCAGGGCACATGCCTTGCCCACTGTACACATTTAATGTATGTATGTGTGTATATATATATATATATATATATAAATATATTTTTGGCTTGGCCAGAATAAGTAGCAGCTTATTAATAAGAGACAGGCATGTAATGCAGAAGTACGGAAAATTAGATTTATGGTAAGAACTTACCGTTGCTAAATTCTCTTTCTGCGAGGTACACTGGGCTCCACAAGAAATAACATCGGGGATGTAGAGTAGGATCTTGATCCGAGGCACCAACAGGCTCAAAGCTTTTGACTGTTCCCAAGATGCACAACGCCGCCTCCTCTATAACCCCGCCTCCATGCCAGTGAGCTCAGTTTAGTTAACCAGCCCAATGCAGTAGCAGGTACCAGAGACGACAACCGCTCGTAGCCAATTTCACCACACACTCACCGCAGGAGAGGGTGTCAGCGGCTATGACAATACCAACCCAAAAAAACTAAGTGCGTCAGGGTGGGCGCCTTGTGGAGCATAGTGTACCTCGCAGAAAGAGATTTAACAATGGTAAATTTTTATCATAATTCTCGTTTTATGCTGCGGGGTACACTGGGCTCCACAGTTCCTTATGGGAGGGAACGCACTGTAGCGGGCACAAGAACCCGGCGTCCAAAGGAAGCATCAAAGGCAAGAACCTAATAAAGGTGTTCCTCGAGGACCACGTAGCCGCCTTGCACAATTGTTCAAGGGTCGCACCACGATGGGCTGCCCCAGAAGGTCCAACCGACCGAGTAGAATGGGCTTTGATGGCAGCAGGAACCGGACGACCAGCCTGTACATAAGCATGTGCAATCACCATTCATCTGGCCATGGTCTGCTTAGAAGCCGGCCAGCCATGTTTGTGAAAACCAAACACAAAAAGAGAATCAGATTTCCTAATGGAGGAAGTTCTCTTCACATAGATACGGACAGCACTTACCACATCCAAAGACTGCTCTTTGGAAGACAACTCAGGAGAATTAAAGGCCGGAACCACAATCTCCTGGTTAAGGTGGAAAGAAGACACCACCTTGGGTAAATAACCTGGGCATGTCCGAAGAACCGCCCGGTCACGGTGAAAAATCAAATAGGGGGACTTACAGGATAAGGCACCAAAGTCCAATACCCTTCTAGCTGAAGCAATAGCCAGCAAAAACAACACCTTAAGAGAAAGCCACTTAAGGTCAGCAGAGGTAAGAGGCTCAAACGGAGACTCTTGTAAAGCCTCTAAAACCACCAACAGATCCCAAGGGGCCACAGGTGGCACATAAGGATGCTGAATCCTCAGCACACCCTGAGTGAATGTATGACATCAGGTAGGTTAGCGATCTTTCTCTGAAACCAAACCGACAAGGCCAAGATGTGAACCTTGAGGGAGGCCAGACGCAGGCCTAAATCCAGGCCTTGTTGTAGAAAGGACAATAACTTGGCCGTACTAAACTTGAAAACGTCATGATTGTGAGACGCACACCAAGTAAAGTAAGTATTCCAGACCCTATGGTATATCCGAGCAGAAGCCAGTTTATGAGCCTTCAACATAGTTTGAACGACCGCCTTAGAAAAACCCTTGGCCCTCAGGACGAAAGCTTCAAGAGCCTTGCCGTCAAAGCCAGACGGGCCAAATCCTGGTAAACACAAGGGCCCTGAACGAGGAGATCTTGTCATTGTGGAAGTAGAAGGGAACGATCCAGCGAGAGGCCCTGTAGATCAGAGAACCAGTGCCGCCTGGGCCACGCTGGAGCGACTAGAAGTAGGTTTCCTCCTTCTTGCTTGAACTTCCGTATTACTCTGGGCAGGAGGGACACCGGAGGGAAAACATACGGCAGCCGAAAGTTCCATGATGTGAGATCTGATCCGGTGAGGCAGGCCGTCCCACTTGGACAGAATCATCTTCTGCAGAGGGCGAGAATGAACTGAGCATACTCCACCATGTCGAAAGCCGACACCATGAGACCTAGCACTTGCATCGACGAATGGATCGACACTTGCGGACGGGATAGGAAGCATCGGATCTTGTCCTGAAGCTTCAGGACTTTCTCTTGAGACAGGAACAACCGCTGGTTGTGGGTGTCCAATAACGCTCCCAGGTGTACCATGCTCCGAGCCGGAACCAGGGAGGATTTCTTCCAGTTGATCAGCCATCCGTGGGCTTTCATGCACTGGATTGTCAAATCGAGAGGACACAGGAGAAGTTCTGGGGAACTCGCCAGGATCAACAAATCATCTAGGTATGGTAGTATCCTGACCCCTTGACGGCGTAGCGTGGCCATCATGACCGCCATAACCTTGGTGAAGACTCGCGGAGCCATTGTCAAATCAAAAGGTAATGCCAGAAATTGGTAATGAAGGTTTGCAAAAGTAAAGAATGAGGTGCCTCTGTGCGCTAATATGGAGCAGCCTAGGCAGTATTTTGAAGAGGGATCACAAACAATTCCCCCAAAACAAACACAATGCAACAGCAGTACAAAATACAGCGCCTGGGCGCTCACAATGGAACACTTCCCTTGATGTTAATGATAAGAAGCGTCTTGAAGTTTCTCTCTTCTGAATTGTTCATGGGAAGTTCTTGTACATGCAAGAGAAGACAAATATGCACCGCACTCCTCGTGTATTACTTCCAAACAATAAAGAGTATCACTCCCCCTTCCTATGAAAAACATATGCCCAGTCGGTTAAGTGTTGGGGGAACTTCCCCCTTCCAATTCACTTACACAACTAAATAGTAAATCAGCATATCAGAAAACAATGTAGTGATGTAAATCCTATTTGCAAGACGTTCAATTTAACGGGGATCACTCTCCCCTTACCAGTATACTTACACAAGTGTGGAAGTCAAGAAGCATTCATAATAAAAAAAAAAACTCCCTGATCGAATACACCGTCACCAAGTGAAGAAGAATGCCGGGGTTGCCCCCTATGCAAAGCACTCACGGTCAGATGAATATATCACAGGCCTGTAGGGTGGGTCTTTAAAATTCACTCCTAGTCTCCAGCCTTTGGCTCAATTTCTCCCAAAATGAGAACCAAGGAAAGGAAGGTTTGGAGTAAAAGTATGATTTATTAAAACAAACAAACACTGGTAAAAACAATGGTGATCATACCCTGGAGGGTCGGAGGGGAAAAAGATGGTATACAGACAGAACGGGGCCCCGTTAATCTGATCTCCTCCTGGTCTCCCACGGGTATATTCATCCAAAATAGATCTCTCCACCGACGCGTTTCGGCCCGTTCCAGGGTCTTTGTCAAGGTATGAGAGACCTCATTCTAACTTAACTTTTATACTATCCTAATTATGTATGGGACACAGGTGTGTGAACTGCAGGGCAATGTCCTGGAGTATGTATAATAGTATATCATTACTCATGTGGGTACCTAAAAAAGATATGCGAATTCATAGTCCCGGGCATAAGTATGCAAACAGAGAAAACGGAAGTGACATCAGATACGGGAATAACATGAGTCCGCTTCCTGCCGCTCGATTCCTCATGCGGACAGGTGAGTCCTTGATGTAATCAATCCAAATCCGGTCCGGCAATGATCATCCTCCTCGGATGTGACATGTGTCCCGCTCAAGGTCTCCTCCGTTCGTATGCCTCACACAAGATGGCCGCCTCGTGACTTCCGTCCTTCGACGCAGTTGCATATGCCCCACTTCCGGTCCATTTCTCAGTTCAACGGCATTATATTGCAAGAATTTCAAATTTAATTTCTATTACACCTGCCGTTCCATCTACAATAAAAATTATGTTTTACTGTCCATACCCAGGAAAATACAGGAAGGGCATATTTACACAACTTAAAAACAATAAAAAAGCAAAAAAAACCCTACATGAATCTAATGGAAATAAAAAACCTCATAAAAACCATTTAATTTCAAAATCCTGGTTTAACCCCATTGGTGCCAGAGTTTTATATGTATAAATAAATTTCATTTCAGTTTGTGCTAAGCGGGCCGCCACATTCTTGTCCCTCTCAGTGGGTTTGATATGTTTGATCCCAAAAAAACTTTTAATGTGGCCTGTTGAGCACTTATGCACCAATTTAAAGTGTGCAGACAGGGAGTGTGTCTCCAGGCTCTTACGAATGTTTCTTAAATGCTCCCCCAGTCTGACCTTTAAAGGCCTGGTTGTTCGTCCAATATACACCTTATTGCAGTCACAAACTATCGCATAGACCACATTGGCAGTATTACATGTGATAAATTCCATGATTTTACAGTCTTTATCATTTATCTTAATTGTTTCATGTTTAGATGTGGAACCCCCACTGATATTGCGACACCCTATACAGTCACTACATCTATAAAAGCCTTTAGATCTATTATATCCTGGCCTTTTAACTTCCGGATGTATACTTTTGACTAATTGTGATTTAATACTGGGAGCTCTCCTATATATATGTAAAGGTTTACTGGGTAGATGGGGTCCTATTACAGGATCCAACTTTAAAGTGGTCCAGTGTCTCCTAAAGATCTTCTCAATTTCCCTATGTTGGGCATTATAATCGGTGACAAAGGCCCATTGGGTGTCTGTATTTTTCTCTCTAGTTTGTTTGCGTGGGCACAATAAATCCATTCTACTGGTGGCCCTAGCTTCTCCCAGACCTTTTTCCACCTTTATTTCATCATAGCCACAGGAAAGGAAAGACTTTTTCATATCCTCGGCCTGAAGTTCAAAAGTAGCATCTTCAGTGCAATTGCGTCTCAATCTTTTGAATTGGCCCCCTGGAATGGAGGTGAGCCAATTTTTATGATGGCAACTGTCTGCGAAGATGTACGATGAACAATCCGTGGGTTTTTGATATGTTAATGTACACATTTTGTTATCCTTAATATAAATAGTTATATCTAGGAAATTGATTTTTTCTGTCTCTATATCAAACGTTAGTTGGATATTAAGGTCATTGTTATTTAGATGTGTACAAAAATCATCTAAAGTTTCCTTATTCCCCTTCCAAATGAAAAAAATATCGTCTATATAGCGGGACCAAAGCACCAGGTTCGCCCCATATTTGCTATGCCAAACCTGATCTTCCTCCCAACGACCCAGAAATAAGTTTGCATAGCTTGGGGCGAACCTGGTGCCCATAGTGGTCCCCATTAACTGTATAAAAAAATCTCCCTTGAATAAAAAGAAATTATGTTCCAGTATAAATTGAATTCCTTTCAAAAGAAATTCCTGCATAGGGGGGACTATGTCTGAAGTGGAGAGAAAACTTTGTGTGGCTCTAATGCCCTTTTCATGATTTATAATGGTGTAAAGGGAGCTTACATCTGCACTGACCATATAATATCCTTCTTCCCATGTAATATTCTCCAACTTATTTAGGATATCCCTGGTATCCTTCAAATGTGATTTATTTCGGTGTACCATCGGCTGTAGGTGAGAGTCAATGAACGCTGATAGGTTGGCAGTCAATGATTCCACCCCCGAAACTATTGGTCTACCGGGGGGATTTTTTGGATCCTTATGTATTTTAGGCAATACGTAAATAACCGGTATTTTAGGGTTCTCAGTGATCAGGAACTTACATACTGTATCACTGATTGTGCCGTTATCCCTATACATATGTATAATATCCGTAAGTTCTTTACTGTACTGCTCAGTAGGATCTTTCTTGATCTTTTTGTATGTATTGCCATCTCCTAGCTGTCTATAGACCTCATTTTCATATGTTGTCACGTCTAGGAGTACAATTCCCCCCCCCCTTATCGGCGGGTTTTACTATCAGCTCGTCGTTATTTTTCAATTCCTCTAACGCTAACCGTTCTTTTTTTCGTAAGATTAAAATTAATCTTCCTTTTGGGGATTTTTTCTGCATCCTTAAGTATCTGAGCAGTGAAGGTCTCTATGAAGCCCCCCTTCAAATAAGATGGATAAAAGGTGGACTTGGGTCTGAATTTAGAACCCTCCTCCACCGATTTGTTGTTTTCTCCTCCATCACATTTGGATATGAAGAATTTCTTAACTGTTAGTTTACGTGTATACTTCTGGATATCCACAAACAAATTGAATTCATTAACTTTATTCGCCGGGGCGTATTTTAGTCCTTTCTCTAGGACTGACTTCTCATGATGCTCCAGAATATGGGATCTGAGATTAAAGATTTTAATCCTGCCCTCCTCTCTGTTAGATTCTTGCTCATCAATACCTTTAGTTACACTTTCCTCTATGTTATTTTTTTTGTTTTTATTCCTTACAGTATTCCTGTTTCGCCACTTCTTTCTCCCCCCTCTTCTTCCTCTTCTTGTCTTTTGGGGAGGTATATCTATTATCTTGGAATCTGTCTCCTCCGACCTTCTCCTAAAAAAGGTCGGGGTGATCGTGGACTGTTCATGGGGTAAAGGGGGTCAAATCGATTGGAGGTAGGTGTTGTCCACCAGTCCTCCCTGGGGTGATTCACTCGCTGGTCTTTAAACCTAATGCAATTTTCTCTCCATACCGGAGTTTCTCTATTTCTCCATTCCCCTCTATTATATGTATTCCCCCTATGTTCTAGTCCTGATTCTCTATTGGGGTATCTGGTATGTTCTGGAGGGTATTTATTATATCCCTTATTTTTATTATTACGGTATGGTGTTCGTACCTGTCTATTTTTCCATACCTCCTTACCCTCTGATCTCTCAATCTCATTCCCAATTTTTTTCCTCTCTTTGTCCCCCACCTCCTTACTATTATTGCTATCCCTAGTAAATTTCTTAAGTTTTCTTTCCTTTAGGATTTTCTCCGTTTGAATGAGTTTTTGTTCTATCCTTTGTTCTAATGTCCTATACTCTGGCAATTGAACAAATGGGTTAACTAGGATCTTGTTTTTGTTGATATTATCCTCTAATTTCTTCAAATCATCTTTCCTTTTTCTTATAATTAATTCCATTAGTGCAAAGGAGCATTTCCTAGTAATATGATCCCATTCCTGTATGAAAGGCTCCTCTGCATCAATGAATGAAGGTTTTTTGTCAATTTTAAGACCCTGTGGTATCATCTGGAGGGAGATGTATTTCTCTAACATAGCCACCTCCCACCAGGCATGGCTTTCTTTAAGGAGATCTTTTTCTAATTTTCTCATGATGTTTTCCAAATTTTCATCTCTAAACTCCTCATTATTACTGGAGTTATCAAATAAAGAATCCAACCTCTCCCTCCTACTTTCTCTGAGTGAGAACATGATATCAAAGCAGCACTAAGGACACCTCTGATTGTGAAAGTAACAATTTGCAAAAGTAAAGAATGAGGTGCCTCTGTGCGCTAATATGGAGCAGCCTAGGCAGTATTTTGAAGAGGGATCACAAACAATTCCCCCAAAACAAACACAATGCAACAGCAGTACAAAATACATATTAGCGCACAGAGGCACCTCATTCTTTACTTTTGCAAATTTTTACTTTCACAATCAGAGGTGTCCTTAGTGCTGCTTTGATATCATGTTCTCACTCAGAGAAAGTAGGAGGGAGAGGTTGGATTCTTTATTTGATAACTCCAGTAATAATGAGGAGTTTAGAGATGAAAATTTGGAAAACATCATGAGAAAATTAGAAAAAGATCTCCTTAAAGAAAGCCATGCCTGGTGGGAGGTGGCTATGTTAGAGAAATACATCTCCCTCCAGATGATACCACAGGGTCTTAAAATTGACAAAAAACCTTCATTCATTGATGCAGAGGAGCCTTTCATACAGGAATGGGATCATATTACTAGGAAATGCTCCTTTGCACTAATGGAATTAATTATAAGAAAAAGGAAAGACGATCTGAAGAAATTAGAGGATAATATCAACAAAAACAAGATCCTAGTTAACCCATTTGTTCAATTGCCAGAGTATAGGACATTAGAACAAAGGATAGAACAAAAACTCATTAAAACGGAGAAAATCCTAAAGGAAAGAAAACTTAAGAAATTTACTAGGGATAGCAATAATAGTAAGGAGGTGGGGGACAAAGAGAGGAAAAAAATTGTGAATGAGATTGAGAGATCAGAGGGTAAGGAGGTATGGAAAAATAGACAGGTACGAACACCATACCGTAATAATAAAAATAAGGGATATAATAAATACCCTCCAGAACATACCAGATACCCCAATAGAGAATCAGGACTAGAACATAGGGGGAATACACATAATAGAGGGGAATGGAGAAATAGAGAAACTCCGGTATGGAGAGAAAATTGCATTAGGTTTAAAGACCAGCGAGTGAATCACCCCAGGGAGGACTGGTGGACAACACCTACCTCCAATCGATTTGACCCCCTTTACCCCATGAACAGTCCACGATCACCCCGACCTTTTTTAGGAGAAGGTCGGGGGAGACAGATTCCAAGATAATAGATATACCTCCCCAAAAGACAAGAAGAGGAAGAAGAGGGGGGAGAAAGAAGTGGCGAAACAGGAATACTGTAAGGAATAAAAACAAAAAAAATAACATAGAGGAAAGTGTAACTAAAGGTATTGATGAGCAAGAATCTAACAGAGAGGAGGGCAGGATTAAAATCTTTAATCTCAGCTCCCATATTTTGGAGCATCATGAGAAGTCAGTCCTAGAGAAAGGACTAAAATACGCCCCGGCGAATAAAGTTAATGAATTCAATTTGTTTGTGGATATCCAGAAGTATACACGTAAACTAACAGTTAAGAAATTCTTCATATCCAAATGTGATGGAGGAGAAAACAACAAATCGGTGGAGGAGGGTTCTAAATTCAGACCCAAGTCCACCTTTTATCCATCTTATTTGAAGGGGGGCTTCATAGAGACCTTCACTGCTCAGATACTTAAGGATGCAGAAAAAATCCCCAAAAGGAAGATTAATTTTAATCTTACGAAAAAAGAACGGTTAGCGTTAGAGGAATTGAAAAATAACGACGAGCTGATAGTAAAACCCGCCGATAAGGGGGGGGGAATTGTACTCCTAGACGTGACAACATATGAAAATGAGGTCTATAGACAGCTAGGAGATGGCAATACATACAAAAAGATCAAGAAAGATCCTACTGAGCAGTACAGTAAAGAACTTACGGATATTATACATATGTATAGGGATAACGGCACAATCAGTGATACAGTATGTAAGTTCCTGATCACTGAGAACCCTAAAATACCGGTTATTTACGTATTGCCTAAAATACATAAGGATCCAAAAAATCCCCCCGGTAGACCAATAGTTTCAAGGGTGGAATCATTGACCGCCAACCTATCAGCGTTCATTGACTCTCACCTACAGCCGATGGTACACCGAAATAAATCACATTTGAAGGATACCAGGGATATCCTAAATAAGTTGGAGAATATTACATGGGAAGAAGGATATTATATGGTCAGTGCAGATGTAAGCTTCCTTTACACCATTATAAATCATGAAAAGGGCATTAGAGCCACACAAAGTTTTCTCTCCACTTCAGACATAGTCCCCCCTATGCAGGAATTTCTTTTGAAAGGAATTCAATTTATACTGGAACATAATTTCTTTTTATTCAAGGGAGATTTTTTTATACAGTTAATGGGGACCGCTATGGGCACCAGGTTCGCCCCAAGCTATGCAAACTTATTTCTGGGTCGTTGGGAGGAAGATCAGGTTTGGCATGGCAAATATGGGGCGAACCTGGTGCTTTGGTCCCGCTATATAGATGATATTTTTTTCATTTGGAAGGGGAATAAGGAAACTTTAGATGATTTTTGTACACATCTAAATAACAATGACCTTAATATCCAACTAACGTTTGATATAGAGACAGAAAAAATCAATTTCCTAGATATAACTATTTATATTAAGGATAACAAAATGTGTACATTAACATATCAAAAACCCACGGATTGTTCATCGTACATCTTCGCAGACAGTTGCCATCATAAAAATTGGCTCACCTCCATTCCAGGGGGCCAATTCAAAAGATTGAGACGCAATTGCACTGAAGATGCTACTTTTGAACTTCAGGCCGAGGATATGAAAAAGTCTTTCCTTTCCTGTGGCTATGATGAAATAAAGGTGGAAAAAGGTCTGGGAGAAGCTAGGGCCACCAGTAGAATGGATTTATTGTGCCCACGCAAACAAACTAGAGAGAAAAATACAGACACCCTATGGGCCTTTGTCACCGATTATAATGCCCAGCATAGGGAAATTGAGAAGATCTTTAGGAGACACTGGACCACTTTAAAGTTGGATCCTGTAATAGGACCCCATCTACCCAGTAAACCTTTACATATATATAGGAGAGCTCCCAGTATTAAATCACAATTAGTCAAAAGTATACATCCGGAAGTTAAAAGGCCAGGATATAATAGATCTAAAGGCTTTTATAGATGTAGTGACTGTATAGGGTGTCGCAATATCAGTGGGGGTTCCACATCTAAACATGAAACAATGAAGATAAATGATAAAGACTGTAAAATCATGGAATTTATCACATGTAATACTGCCAATGTGGTCTATGCGATAGTTTGTGACTGCAATAAGGTGTATATTGGACGAACAACCAGACCTTTAAAGGTCAGACTGGGGGAGCATTTAAGAAACATTCGTAAGGGCCTGGAGACACACTCCCTGTCTGCACACTTTAAATTGGTGCATAAGTGCTCAACAGGCCACATTAAAAGTTTTTTTGGGATCAAACATATCAAACCCACTGAGAGGGACAAGAATGTGGCGGCCCGCTTAGCACAAACTGAAATGAAATTTATTTATACATATAAAACTCTGGCACCAATGGGGTTAAACCAGGATTTTGAAATTAAATGGTTTTTATGAGGTTTTTTATTTCCATTAGATTCATGTAGGGTTTTTTTTGCTTTTTTATTGTTTTTAAGTTGTGTAAATATGCCCTTCCTGTATTTTCCTGGGTATGGACAGTAAAACATAATTTTTATTGTAGATGGAACGGCAGGTGTAATAGAAATTAAATTTGGAATTCTTGCAATATAATGCCGTTGAACTGAGAAATGGACCGGAAGTGGGGCATATGCAACTGCGTCGAAGGACGGAAGTCGCGAGGCAGCCATCTTGTGTGAGGCATACGAACGGAGGAGACCTTGAGCGGGACACATGTCACATCCGAGGAGGATGATCATTGCCGGACCGGATTTGGATTGATTACATCAAGGACTCACCTGTCCGCATGAGGAATCGAGCGGCAGGAAGTGGACTCATGTTATTCCCGTATCTGATGTCACTTCCGTTTTCTCTGTTTGCATACTTATGCCCGGGACTATGAATTCGCATATCTTTTTTAGGTACACACATGAGTAATGATATACTATTATACATACTCCAGGACATTGCCCTGCAGTTCACACACCTGTGTCCCATACATAATTAGGATAGTATAAAAGTTAAGTTAGAATGAGGTCTCTCATACCTTGACAAAGACCCTGGAACGGGCCGAAACGCGTCGGTGGAGAGATCTATTTTGGATGAATATACCCGTGGGAGACCAGGAGGAGATCAGATTAACGGGGCCCCGTTCTGTCTGTATACCATCTTTTTCCCCTCCGACCCTCCAGGGTATGATCACCATTGTTTTTACCAGTGTTTGTTTGTTTTAATAAATCATACTTTTACTCCAAACCTTCCTTTCCTTGGTTCTCATTTTGGGAGAAATTGAGCCAAAGGCTGGAGACTAGGAGTGAATTTTAAAGACCCACCCTACAGGCCTGTGATATATTCATCTGACCGTGAGTGCTTTGCATAGGGGGCAACCCCGGCATTCTTCTTCACTTGGTGACGGTGTATTCGATCAGGGAGTTGTTTTTTTTGATTATGAATGCTTCTTGACTTCCACACTTGTGTAAGTGTACTGGTAAGGGGAGAGTGTTCCCCGTTAAATTGAACGTCTTGCAAATAGGATTTACATCACTACATTGTTTTCTGATATGCTGATTTACTATTTAGTTGTGTAAGTGAATTGGAAGGGGGAAGTTCCCCCAACACTTAACCGACTGGGCATACGTTTTTCATGGGAAGGGGGAGTGATACTCTTTATTGTTTGGAAGTAATACACGAGGAGTGCGGTGCATATTTGTCTTCTCTTGCATGTACAAGAACTTCCCATGAACAATTCAGAAGAGAGAAACTTCAAGACGCTTCTTATCATTAACATCAAGGGAAGTGTTCCATTGTGAGCGCCCAGGCGCTGTATTTTGTACTGCTGTTGCATTGTGGTAATGAAGGTTGCCCACTGCAAACCACAGGTACTGCTGATGAGATACCGCAATAGGAATATGTAGGTAGGCATCCTGTATGTTCAGGGAGACCATATAGTCCCCAGGCTCCATGGCCAGACAATAGAGTGCAGCGTTTCCATACGGAACTTGGAAAGTTGCACATGCTTGTTCAAAGACTTCAGATTGAGAATGGGCCGCGAGGACCCGTTCGGTTTCGGGACTAGAAACAGCGGTGAATAGAACCCCTTGCCCCTCTGAGTCCGAGGCACCTGTACCACCACTCCTGTGCTTTTGCCGACCCAGAGGCACATCTGTTAGGCAAAATCGATGAGGGGGGCGATTCTTGAAGGGTATGGCGTAACCTCGAGCAACGACTTCCCTCACCCAGGTATCCGAAGTGGTCTTCAACCATTCCTGGGTAAAACCTAGAAGTCGGCCCCCCACCCTGGGATCCCCAGAGGAAGGCCCACCCCGTCATGCGGCCGGCTTATCAGTTTTTGAAGCTGGCTGACGGGTGGCCCAAGCACGCTTCGGTCTGGGCTTGGCAGGCCTGGAAGCACGGGATTGCTTTGGGTACGCCTGACCTTTTGCTTTACCTGGAGTATGAAAGGGCCGAGGGAAAGTACTTTTAGCCTTCTGTGTGGAAGGAGCTGTACTAGGCAGGCAGGCTGTTTTAACAGTAGCCAGGTCAGCCACAATCTTATTGAGGTCTTTTCCAAAGAGAATGTCTCCCTTGAAAGGAAGTACCTCCAGGATTTTTCTGGAATCCAAATCCACCGACCAGGATCTCAACCAAAGGATACGTCTGGCCAAAACAGATACAGTAGCAGCCTTGGCCGTGAGCACCCCAGCATCGGAGGCCGCCTCCTTAAGGTACAGAGTGTCACGGTTCGGGTAACTGGTCGTCATTTCTTACCAGTCAAGTGTCTTCTAAGGTTGGCTCTGTGTTCCAGGGTCGGGTCCTAGCTGTGTTGCTGATGTATGTATTCTGCATCGCTTCACTGTTGGCCCATAGCACTGGTACAGTGTACTTCCCAGTATACTTGTCAGGTCTCATTCCGCCTCGACCGCTGCAGCCGTGCCTGTGCTTTCAGTGTGCAGAGAGCTGGGTATGACGTCTCATGCTCACTGCGGTCTCTGTCACTGTCCCTGTGGCCTTGCTGCGCGGGTGAACAGGTGTGGCGTCTCCTGCCCGCCGCGATCTCCGTTGCCGCCGGTCCTGTGCCCTCAGTGTGCAGAGAGCTGGGTATGACGTCTTCTGTCCACTGCGGTCTGGCTATGCAAATGGATCAGTGTGGCGTCTTCTGCCCGCTGCGCCCTCCGCCACCATTACTGTTGTTCTCCACGTGTTTTTCCCCAAGCTGACTTTCCCTACAAGTAGTAACATGGGCACAGCAATGTTGCTTTTGGTCACATGCTGTTGTTTCCTCCAATCAACTGCGCCACAGAACTCTGATTAATTGCTTAGCCAATGCCTGCATCCCAGCAGGTATAAATATCCTGTTTCTGTGCTGGAGGATTGTCAGTGCTTCAATTGTCATTCCAGTGATACCAGTCTCTCCTCATTGTGGTTGTTCCTGTCTGCAAAACTCCACTAGAGACTTGCACCAGTTCTATTCCTCATGGTGCAGCCTGACTCCGCAATCTATCATCATTGCACCCTACGTCTGGCAGATTACTCAACACCGGCTTCCAGCATTCCAGCGGTGCCCTGTCTCTGTTCTCTGGTAATCTGCCCTCTCAAGCATCACCAGTATATGCTCCCAAGCATCACCTGTATATGCTCTCAAGCATCACCTGTATATGCTCTCAAGCATCACCAGTATATGCTCCAAAGCATCACCTGTATATGCTCTCAAGCATCACCAGTATATGCTCCCAAGCATCATCTGTATATGCTCCCGAGCATCATCTGTATATGCTCCCGAGCATCACCTGTATATACCTTCGCTCCCTAGCTACATTAGTGCACTCCAGCACTACTAACACAGCTCATCTGTTGGACCAGTCCCATCTGGTAAACCCTGACAGTTTACACAGTCACCAGCTTCTGTGTCCAAGTCACCACTCAGTGCATTGGTGTTGGTAAGGACATACCACCTCCAGGTCCTTTAAGACTGTTTCCTAAATTGTACCACACCTAGAGACTTCCTACTGCACTTAAGGAACTGTGACTTGTTGTCTGTTGAATTCCATACTGCAACTGCCAATATACCTGTGAGCTGTGTTCTTAATAAAACCCTTGAACATATTCTGTTTGTCGTGGTCAAGCCTTCGGGCACTGGTACTGCAAGTCCACACGCATGTCCAGGAGTCCTATCTTACCTCCCAGGTTTAAGTATACCTCAGCCCCTACAACTGAGGCTTCCCGTAGTCAGCACCAGCCCTCAGTTGTGACACAGATAAACCGTGGCAATATATAAGAGACATTGTTGAGCATGCTCAGATGCATCAGAAGGCAGTTCCGCCTCGAGATCCTGAGCCCACGCCTCAACAGCTTCAGCAGCCCAAGTCGCTGCAATAGTTGGCCTTTGAACAGCCCCAGACAGGGTATAAATCGCTTTTAAACAGCCCTCCACTCGACGATCCATCGGTTCCTTCAGAGAGGTGACGGTAGTTACTAGCAGGGCAGAGGAAACAACCATAAGCGCCACATGAGAATCTACAGGCGGAGGGGTTTCCCAATTTTTACACACCTCTGCAGAGAGAGGATAGCGAGCCAACAGTCTCTTATTCGGTGTAAACTTTGTCCCCGGATTTTCCCAGGATTCAATCAGGTGTTTAGAGTAGGGTGAGACCTGCTTAACCACCTTCTTACGCTTAAACCTTAAAATCAGGTTTCTTGGAGACAGTCTCAGGCTCAGAATCATCAGCCGACTGAAGAATGAGCCGTATCGCCTCAATCAAATCCGAGACATCCACAGACGATTTCCCCTCCCCATGTGAAACATCAGCGTCAGTGTCTGAGGGGTCAGTATAAGCACCGTCCTCCTCGGAGGACGTGTCAGTTAAGGCCGCGGATCGGGAGGAGGTAATGGCCCTTTTAGAAGACGACTTAGTCTTATGTGGGCGAGAGTGACCCTTAGATTTGGACATGGATCGGTTCAAATGATGTAACTGAGTGTAAAGCTGAACTGCCCATGGCGGGTTCACAGCGAGGACCATAATCTGTGGTAGCGGCACAGGTGGTCCCACAGGGGGCGTCAATTTAGTTACAAGTGTATTTAACAATGTGGAAAAAGTAGCCCAAGGTGGTTCTTGTGATGCCCCGAGTGCTACCGACCCACTGGGGGGCAAGGAAGCCCCTGAACCTGAACTCTCAGCTGCTAAATTATCCTCCATTCCGTCAGTGGCCTCACTACCACGCAGTGTGGGAGAGGCCCCAATGTCGTTGCCACGTGCAGCAGACATAACAATGTGCACAGTAATGGGCAACCCGGTACAAAAAGTTATTTTATTATTATTATTTTTTTATTTTTTTTAGCAGCACTATACCTAGTAAGAACTCTCAGAGGAACAGCCGAAGCTGGCACAGACCGAGGGTTCAATAGGAATAGAACATATGGTGACTATAATTCACAAGTAAAAAATACTCCAGTAGCATATCTTGTGAAACAAACCTATATTATCAGAGAAAACCTGAAACACTTGGCCCCCACAGGTATAGTAATATAGGAATAGCACGCTGAGTGAAATACCCTGCAATAAGGCAACCACACAGCAGCTACATGCACACACACGTATATAGTCACAAACGTACCATGCAGAAATGATGTACCATAAACTGCACTGGACTAGCAATACAAAGTAATACTCAGTATGGCTATATGTGATAATAATAGATATAACAAACGCAGTAAGCACTGGATGTATATCACAGGGTGTTTGTACCACACAACCCTGACAGTATGCACTCTTTCTTAACTAGCACAGTCGCAGTGACAGGTAGAATACTCAAGTGTCCTGTAGGAAGCACAGCACTGGCAGTCAGGCGGTTCCACAGAGGAGGATTTGCCCTAGCAGTCCTAGAAACAGCTCAGCTCAATCTGTGATGGCCGCTGGTCAGGAGTGAGGGAGAGATATGCAGCTCCAGGGTGGGAACATTGCAGAAATGGCGCCCTGGGGCTGGGGGGAGGGGCCTCAGGACCGGCCTGTTCCCCCTGCTGGCATTCCCAGTAAAAGAAGCGGGGGTGGGGGTGGGGGGGTAATGGTACAACGTCCCCCCTGACCTGTGCCCCTATAGAAACACCCTGGTGGCTAGTGGAATATCAGCCCAGTAATGTGTCCCTGCCAGCACGCGCGCAGCCTCCCTCCTACGGGCGCGCGGGATTGCGGTGCAAAGTGCGGCACAGAAGCCCCTTACCTCCCCCTTGTCAGCGGCCCCGCGATCCGGGAGATGGCGGCGTGTGTGTGACTCACATGACAGAGGAAAAAAGCCGGTGCCTCAGCTGTAGTGACCCGGCAACCGCGGCGCGGGAGTATACAGCGCCGCTGGGGGTGATGCAGCCCTCGGTAGAATCCTCTTCTGTCTTTAAAGTTAAAGCTAAGAATAGGCTGCCTGAAGCAGCCCCCTGTTAAGTGACCTGCTACTGCAGGCACCAACTACAAATTGAGCTCACTGGCATGGAGGCGGGGTTATAGAGGAGGCGGCGCTGTGCATCTTGGGAACAGTCTAAAACTTTGAGCCTGTTGGTGCTTCGGATCAAGATCCTACTCTACACCCCCGATGTTATTCCTTGTGGAGCCCAGTGTACCCCGCAGCAGAAAGTACAGTATATTTTGCCGACAGAGGCACCCTCAGTCACTTGCAGGACAGCAGTTCAAGCTCTGACAACAGTAGTACTATAAGAGGAAAGTCATGAAACTCACCATGTGGGCACCACTAGTCACCAGCTGCAGAGCACCTGTCCCCCGACACAGCTCCACCTCAATTTGCTGACTGCTCGGCAGACCGAGTGAAAGGAAGTACGGATGGAAGGGGCAGGGTTTTGGGAACAGGAGGACATCCTCACTGCAGTGCAGCCCACTGGGATGGGGAAGAACACAACCAATCAGCATCAGCGGAGCCGGCCAATGCAGAAATCAGCGTGGCAGTAACAATGTGAACGACTGTCTGGCACTGGTAGGCAATGTGTAGTATTATGGTATTCACTGCAGAATGTTGGGTCCAAAGCTAAATGCAAGCTCTGCGCTGGCGCCCAGGGTACATACTCTACTCGTCCCGGCAGCTGTCTGATCACTGACAGCATGCCGGGAATAATCAGCCAGCTCAGCGCTTTCAGTACGCCAATATTCATTCTGCCCTGTCGGTGGACCCCCTGAGACCCGCCGGGCCCTAAGTGGCTGCTTAGGTTGTCTATCGGTAAATCCACCTCTGCCAGGGTTACCATTGTTTTATTTTTATATTCTCGGTTAGGGGGTGTAGCCAAAACGGAAGTAGGGTTAGAACCAATTATATGTCATAAGAGCTCCATAAGCCCTTTTATATACTATCTGATCCACATAACTCTATATATGCCATCAGACCCATCCTACACATGCCACTTTATATGACATATGAGAACCCCGTTATGCTAACATAACATACCTTCGCTGGCTTGGCTTACTATGTGAGGGCAACAGTATACAGTCTACTAATAGGGGAGGGGAACAGAGCAAACAGTGTAAAAAGTGTTTTACTGAATATTCACAAAACTTTTGAAAATAAATTTGCATAAATAATAATGATAATAGTGCTTTACATTTGCATTTACAGCACAAAATACAAAATAAGCTTAACAACAAAGAGAACTAATGTGGTTACATTCTAGACGATACGCGGCATGAGTGATATTGTCAGAGTTTCCCCTTTACATCCCGGGCAAACGAGGCAATGCATACATACTAGAGATGTGCTGCGGGCACTTTTCGTGTTTTGTGATTTGGTTTTGGTTCTGGTTCCATCCTCGTGTTTTGGATCTGGATTGGTTTTGCCAAAACCACCCTTTCGTGTTTTGGATGATTTAAAAAACAAAAAACAAAAAAAAACAACTAAAATCACGGAATTGTGGGGTAATTTTGATCCTACGGTATTATTAACCTCAATAACACTAATTGTCACTCATTTCCAGTCTATTCTGAACACCTCACAATATTGTTTTTAGGCCAAAAGGTTGCACCGAGGTGGCTCTATGACTAAGCTAAGCGACACAAGTGTGCGGCACAAACACCTGGCCCATCTAGGAGTGGCACTGCAGTTGCAGACAGAATGGCACTTAAAAAAACTAGGCCCCAAACAGCACATCATGCAAAGAAGAAAAGAAGGTGCAATGAGGTAGCTGTATGACTAAGCTAAGCGACATAGGTGTGCGGCACAAACAACATGGGACGTGCTGGAATTTGCCCAGATGTAATACACGCACAATATTGGTGGCACATGAAAGCGTACCCCTATACCACACACACGGCAAAGCCTGCAAAATTATTTTGGATAATAATAACCCTTTTATTTGGAGCTATTATAATAATATGCAGCACAGGCGAGCGTACCCCTACACCACTCAGGGCAAACCCTGTAAAAATTATATTTGGATTAAATGTTAATAACCCCTTTATTTGGAGTAAATAATATACAGCACAGGACACTACCACTGGTCTGATGCAGGACAACACAGCGACACTGTAAGGTACTTATTATACAGCAGCACTGGTCATATGGCAGCAGAGGATACCACCACTGTGATTGCTCACTGGACTGAATGATGCACATGACACTACCACTGGTCTGATGCAGGACAACACAGCAACACTGTAAGGGACTTATTATACAGCAGCACTGGACATATGGCAGCAGAGGACACCATCACTGTGACTGTTCACTGGACTGACTGATGCACAGGACACTACCACTGGTCTGATGCAGGACAACACAGCAACACTGTAAGGGACTTATTATACAGCAGCACTGGACATATGGCAGCAGAGGACACCATCACTGTGACTGTTCACTGGACTGACTGATGCACAGGACACTACCACTGGTCTGATGCAGGACAACACAGCAACACTGTAAGGGACTTATACAACAGCACTGGACATATGGCAGCAGAGGACACCACCACTGTGACTGGTCACTGGACTGACTGAGTCACAGGACACTACCACTGGTCTGATGCAGGACAACACGGAGACACTGTAAGGGACTTATTATACTGCAGCACTGGACATATGGCAGCAGAGGACACCACCACTGTGACTGGTCACTGGACTGACTGATGCACAGGAAACTACCACTGGTCTGATTCAGGACAACACAGCGACAGTGTAAGGGACTTCTTATACAGCGGCACTAGACATATGGCAGCAGAGGACAGGGAAACCACCACTGGACTGATGCAGGATAACACAGCATCACTGCAATGGACTGGACTTACACAGCAGCACTGGACATATGGCAGCAGAGGACACCACCACTGTGACTGGACTGATGCAGCACAAGACAACACCATTGGACTGATGCAGCACAAGACAGCACCACTGAACTGATGCAGGACACTGAGGACGGAGACACGTCCTCTCTCTACACTCTCCAATGCCGGAGTGAAAATGGCGGCGATGCGCGGCTCCTTATATGGAATCCAAACCCTGCGAGAATCCAACAGCGGAATGATGATGCTTTGCCTCGTTCTGGTTTCCGAGTCAGGTGGTAAAACCCGAGCCGGGCTCGGGTAGTGAAGTCCGGTAGGGTTTGGTTCTCAGGGAACCGAACCCGCTCATTTCTAATACATACTAAACTATATCACTGACGTCATCCTGCCGCTGTCCTGTAAACGCATCGTCAACAACAGTCAAAATTGATCTGCATGTACAGACGACAGAAGCCCTCATAAACGACCCATTGGAGCGCACATATTGTGCGTACACACTGGACGATATTACAAACGATATCGCTCAAAAGCCAATTTTGACTTGCTGAAACAAACAATGAAGGACATAAATTGGGAAATTGTGTTTCATGGTAAGAATACGGCTGAAATGTGGGATGTTTTTACAACTGAGCTCAATAAGTACACTCATTTGTTCATTCCCAAGGTTAACAAAAACAGGAGTAGTAAATTCAAGCCAAAGTGGCTTAATAAGAAGGTCAAGGAACAAATGGATAAAAAGAGGAGAGCTTTCAAAGCATTTAAGTCTCACGGGAAGGCGGAATCTTTCCAATTCTACAGGGAATGTAACAAAAAATGTAAAAAAGAAACCAGAGCAGCCAAAATAGAAAACGAAAAACAAATAGCAAAGGAGAGCAAAACAAACACCCAAAAGTTATTTAAGTATATAAACGGTAAAAGGCTAAAAAATTAGAATATTTGACAACCAAAGGGCGAGCTAGATGTCTTGATTAATGACGATAGGGAAAAGCAGATTTATTGAATAAATTATTTTCATCAGTATTCACGAGAGAGGACTGGTTGACGGGAGAACGGCACGACATAAGCGTTAATGGCGACCCTTTGCTAAGTACTTGGTTAAACGAGAAAGTGGTCCAAGAGAGATTAAGTAAAATTAAGATAAATAAATCTCCTGGGCCAGATGTACTACACCCCAGAGTTCTTATGGAACTTAACTCAGAGCTATCGAGGCCCCTATATTTGATTTTCAGTGAGTCAATTACATCAGGAATGATACCAAAGGACTGGCGCACAGCAGAGGTAGTCCCAATATTTAAAAATAGGATTTTAATTACCTACCGGTAAATCCTTTTCTCGTAGTCCGCAGAGGATGCTGGGCGCCCAGACCAAGTAGCCGCTCGGCAAAGCTGCAAAGCCGAGACACCGCGGGCAGCCGCCCAGGAAGACCCCACTTTACGAGTAGAGTGGGCCTTAACAGATGTTGGACACGGCAATCCTGCCGTAGAATATGCATGCTGAATAGTAAACCTGATCCAGCGAGAAATCGTCTGCTTAGAAGCAGGACACCCAAGTTTCTTGGGATCATACAGGACAAACAGAGTCCGATTTTCTGTGACGAGCAGTCCTCTTCACATAGATTTTCAGAGCCCTTACAACATCCAAGGACTTTGATGAAACTGAGGAGTCAGTAGCAACTGGCACAATAGGTTGGTTGATATGAAATGCCAACACAACCTTCGGAAGGAACTGCTGACGTGTCCAGAGCTCAGCTCTATCCTCATGGAAGATCAAGTAGGGGCTCTTACAAGACAAAGCCCCAAACTCCGACACACGTCTAGCAAAAGCTAATGCCAACAAAATGACAGCCTTCCATGTTAGAAATTTTACCTCAAGGCGGCACAAAGGGAGGCTGGATGTGCAGAACCCCTTTCAGAAAAGTCTGAACCTCAGGATGGGAAGCCAACTGTTTCTGGAAGAAAATAGACAGGGCCGAAATCTGGACCTTTACGGATCTCAAGCGCAGGCCCATATCCACACCTGCTTGCAGGAAGAGGAGAAACCGTCCCAGTTGAAACTCCACCGTAGGAAATTTCTTGGACTCACACCAAGACACATATTTTTTCCAAATATGATGGTAACGTTTATACGTTACTAGTGATGTGCACCGGAAATTTTTCGGGTTTTGTGTTTTGGTTTCGGTTCCGCGGCCGTGTTTTGGATTCGGACGCGTTTTGGCAAAACCTCACCGAAATTTTTTTGTCGGATTCGGGTGTGTTTTGGATTCGGGTGTTTTTTTCAAAAAACCCTAAAAAACAGCTTAAATCATAAAATTTGGGGGTCATTTTGATCCCAAAGTATTATTAACCTCAATAACCATAATTTCCACTCATTTTCAGTCTATTCTGAACACCTCACACCTCACAATATTATTTTTAGTCCTAAAATTTGCACCGAGGTCGCTGGATGGCTAAGCTAAGCGACACAAGTGGCCGACACAAACACCTGGCCCATCTAGGAGTGACACTGCAGTGTCAGGCAGGATGGCACTTCAAAAAAATTGTCCCCAAACAGCACATGATGCAAAGAAAAAAAGAGGCGCAATGAGGTAGCTGTGTGACTAAGCTAAGCGACCCAAGTGGCCGACACAAACACCTGGCCATCTAGGAGTGGCACTGCAGTGTCAGGCAGGATGGCCCTTCAAAAAAATACTCCCCAAACAGCACATGATGCAAAGAAAAAAAGAGGCGCACCAAGGTCGCTGTGTGACTAAGCTAAGCGACACAAGTGGCCGACACAAACACCTGGCCCATCTAGGAGTGGCACTGCAGTGTCAGGCAGGATGGCCCTTCAAAAAAATACTCCCCAAACAGCACATGATGCAAAGAAAAATGAAAGAAAAAAGAGGTGCAAGATGGAATTGTCCTTGGGCCCTCCCACCCACCCTTATGTTGTATAAACAGGACATGCACACTTTAACGAACCCATCATTTCAGTGACAGGGTCTGCCACACGACTGTGACTGAAATGACTGGTTGGTTTGGGCCCCCACCAAAAAAGAAGCAATTAATCTCTCCTTGCACAAACTGGCTCTACAGAGGCAAGATGTCCACCTCCTCCTCATCGTCCGATTCCTCACCCCTTTCACTGTGTACATCCCCCTCCTCACAGATTATTAATTCGTCCCCACTGGAATCCACCATCTCAGGTCCCCGTGCACTTTCTGGAGGCAATTGCTGCTGGTGAATGTCTCCACGGAGGAATTGATTATAATTCATTTTAATGAACATCATCTTCTCCACAATTTCTGGAAGTAACCTCGTACGCCGATTGCTGACAAGGTGAGCGGCTGCACTAAACACTCTTTCGGAGTACATACTGGAGGGAGGGCAACTTAGGTAGAATAAAGCCAGCTTGTGCAAGGGCCTCCAAATTGCCTCTTTTTCCTGCCAGTATACGTACGGACTGTCTGACGTGCCTACTTGGATGCGGTCACTCATATAATCCTCCACCATTCTTTCAATGGTGAGAGAATCATATGCAGTGACAGTAGACGACATGTCAGTAATCGTTGGCAGGTCCTTCAGTCCGGACCAGATGTCAGCACTCGCTCCAGACTGCCCTGCATCACCGCCAGCGGGTGGGCTCGGAATTCTTAGCCTTTTCCTCGCACCCCCAGTTGCGGGAGAACGTGAAGGAGGAGCTGTTGACGGGTCACGTTCCGCTTGACTTGACAATTTTCTCACCAGCAGGTCTTTGAACCTCTGCAGACTTGTGTCTGCCGGAAAGAGAGATACAACGTAGGTTTTAAATCTAGGATCGAGCACGGTGGCCAAAATGTAGTGCTCTGATTTCAACAGATTGACCACCCGTGAATCCTGGTTAAGCGAATTAAGGGCTCCATCCACAAGTCCCACATGCCTAGCGGAATCGCTCTGTTTTAGCTCCTCCTTCAATGTCTTCAGCTTCTTCTGCAAAAGCCTGATGAGGAGAATGACCTGACTCAGGCTGGCAGTGTCTGAACTGACTTCACGTGTGGCAAGTTCAAAGGGTTGCAGAACCTTGCACAACGTTGAAATCATTCTCCACTGCGCTTGAGTCAGGTGCATTCCACCTCCTTTGCCTATATCGTGGCCAGATGTATAGGCTTGAATGGCCTTTTGCTGCTCCTCCATCCTCTGAAGCATATAGAGGGTTGAATTCCACCTCGTTACTACCTCTTGTTTCAGATGATGGCAGGGCAGGTTCAGGTATGTTTGGTGGTGCTCCAGTCTTCTGTACGCGGTGCCTGAACGCCGAAAGTGGGCCGCAATTCTTCGGGCCACCGACAGCATCTCTTGCACGCCCCTGTCGTTTTTTAAATAATTCTGCACCACCAAATTCAAGGTATGTGCAAAACATGGGACGTGCTGGAATTTGCCCAGATGTAATGCACGCACAATATTGCTGGCGTTGTCCGATGTCACAAATCCCCAGGAGAGTCCAATTGGGGTAAGCCATTCTGCGATGATCTTCCTCAGTTGCCGTAAGAGGTTTTTAGCTGTGTGCCTATTCTGGAAAGCGGTGATACAAAGCGTAGCCTGCCTAGGAATGAGTTGGCGTTTGCGAGATGCTGCTACTGGTGCCGCCGCTGCTGTTCTTGCAGCGGGAGGCAATACATCTACCCAATGGGCTGTCACAGTCATATAGTCCTGAGTCTGCCCTGCTCCACTTGTCCACATGTCCGTGGTTAAGTGGACATTTGGTACAACTGCATTTTTTAGGACACTGGTGACTCTTTTTCTGACATCTATGTACATTTACGGTATCGCCTGCCTAGAGAAATGGAACCTAGATGGTATTTGGTACCGGGGACACAGTACCTCAATCAAGTCTATAGTTGGCTCTGAATTAACGATGGATACCGGAACCACGTTTCTCACCGCCCAGGCTGCCAAGGCCTCAGTTATCCGCTTTGCAGCAGGATGACTGCTGTGATATTTCATCTTCCTCGCAAAGGACTGTTGTACAGTCAGTTGCTTACTGGAAGTAGTACAAGTGGTCTTCCGACTTCCCCTCTGGGATGCCGATCGACTCCCAGCAGCAACAACAGCAGCGCCAGCAGCAGTAGGCGTTACACTCAAGGATGCATCGGAGGAATCCCAGGCAGGAGAGGACTCGTCAGACTTGCCAGTGACATGGCCTGCAGGATTATTGGCTTTCCTGGGTAAGGAGGAAATTGACACTGAGGGAGTTGGTGGTGTGGTTTGCAGGAGCTTGGTTACAAGAGGAAGGGATTTAGTGGTCAGTGGACTGCTTCCGCTGTCACCCAAAGTTTTTGAACTTGTCACTGACTTATGATGAATGCGCTGCAGGTGACGTATAAGGGAGGATGTTCCGAGGTGGTTAACGTCCTTACCCCTACTTATTACAGCTTGACAAAGGCAACACACGGCTTGACACCTGTTGTCCGCATTTCTGTTGAAATAATTCCACACCGAAGAGCTGATTTTTTTTGTATTTTGACCAGGCATGTCAATGGCCATATTCGTCCCACGGACAACAGGTGTCTCCCCGGGTGCCTGACTTAAACAAACCACCTCACCATCAGAATCCTCCTTGTCAATTTCCTCCCCAGCGCCAGCAACACCCATATCCTCATCCTGGTGTGCTTCAACACTGACATCTTCAATTTGACTATCAGGAACTGGACTGCGGGTGCTCCTTCCAGCACTTGCAGGGGGCGTGCAAATGGTGGAAGGCGCAAGCTCTTCCCGTCCAGTGTTGGGAAGGTCAGGCATCGCAACCGACACAATTGGACTCTCCTTGGGGATTTGTGATTTCGAAGAACGCACAGTTCTTTGCTGTGCTTTTGCCAGCTTAAGTCTTTTCTTTTTTCTAGCGAGAGGATGAGTGCTTCCATCCTCATTTGAAGCTGAACCACTAGCCATGAACATAGGCCAGGGCCTCAGCCGTTCCTTGCCACTCCGTGTCGTAAATGGCATATTGGCAAGTTTACGCTTCTCCTCAGACGCTTTTAATTTTGATTTTTGGGTCATTTTACTGAACTTTTGTGTTTTGGATTTTACATGCTCTCTACTATGACATTGGGCATCGGCCTTGGCAGACGACGTTGATGGCATTTCATCATCTCGGCCATGACTAGTGGCAGCAGCTTCAGCACGAGGTGGAAGTGGATCTTGATCTTTCCCTATTTTTTTAACCTCCACATTTTTGTTCTCCATATTTTAATGTGTGGAATTATATGCCAGTATCAATACTAGCAATGGCCTACTACTATATATACTGCGCACAACTAAAATGCACCACAGGTATACAATGTAGATGGATAGTATACTTAATGGATGACGAGTGATGACACAGAGGTAGGTACAGCAGTGGCCTACCGTACTGCTATATATAGTATACCGGTGGACACTGTCAGCAAACTGCTAAACTAGTCTAAAATGCACCACAGGTATACAATGTAGATGGATAGTATACTTAATGGATGACGAGTGACGACACAGAGGTAGGTACAGCAGTGGCCTACCGTACTGCTATATATAGTATACCGGTGGACACTGTCAGCAAACTGCTAAACTAGTCTAAAATGCACCACAGGTATACAATGTAGATGGATAGTATACTTAATGGATGACGAGTGACGACACAGAGGTAGGTACAGCAGTGGCCTACCGTACTGCTATATATAGTATACCGGTGGACACTGTCAGCAAACTGCTAAACTAGTCTAAAATGCACCACAGGTATACAATGTAGATGGATAGTATACTTAATGGATGACGAGTGACGACACAGAGGTAGGTACAGCAGTGGCCTACCGTACTGCTATATATAGTATACCGGTGGACACTGTCAGCAAACTGCTAAACTAGTCTAAAATGCACCACAGGTATACAATGTAGATGGATAGTATACTTAATGGATGACGAGTGACGACACAGAGGTAGGTACAGCAGTGGCCTACCGTACTGCTATATATAGTATACCGGTGGACACTGTCAGCAAACTGCTAAACTAGTCTAAAATGCACCACAGGTATACAATGTAGATGGATAGTATACTTAATGGATGACGAGTGACGACACAGAGGTAGGTACAGCAGTGGCCTACCGTACTGCTATATATAGTATACCGGTGGACACTGTCAGCAAACTGCTAAACTAGTCTAAAATGCACCACAGGTATACAATGTAGATGGATAGTATACTTAATGGATGACGAGTGACGACACAGAGGTAGGTACAGCAGTGGCCTACCGTACTGCTATATATAGTATACTGGTGGACACTGTCAGCAAACTGCTAAACTAGTCTAAAATGCACCACAGGTATACAATGTAGATGGATAGTATACTTAATGGATGACGAGTGACGACACAGAGGTAGGTACAGCAGTGGCCTACCGTACTGCTATATATAGTATACTGGTGGACACTGTCAGCAAACTGCTAAACTAGTCTAAAATGCACCACAGGTATATAATGTAGATGGATAGTATACTTAATGGATGACGAGTGACGACACAGAGGTAGGTACAGCAGTGGTCTACCGTACTGCTATATATAGTATACTGGTGGACACTGTCAGCAAACTGCTAAACTAAAATGCACCACAGGTATACAATGTAGATGGATAGTATACTTAATGGATGACGAGTGACGACACAGAGGTAGGTACAGCAGTGCACTCTGCACTGTACTCCTCCTATATAATATTAATTATACTGGTGGTCCCCAGTCCCCACAATAAAGCAGCAGACTGTGAGCACAGATATGGAGTGTTTTTCAGGCAGACAACGTATACTGGTGGTCACTGTCAGCAAAACTCTGCACTGTACTCCCCAGTGCCCACAATTAAGCAGTGTGAGCACTCAGCACAGATATATCATGCAGCACACTGAGCACAGATATGGTATGGAGCGTTTTTTTCAGGCAGAGAACGGATAAAAACTGGTGGTCACTTATCAGCAAAACTCTGCACTGTACTCCTAACAGCTGCTCCCCAATCCTCCCCACAATTAAGCAATAAAAAACAAACAAGAATCAACTGTCTTCTACAATAAACGGAGAGGACGCCAGCCACGTCCTCTCCCTATCATCTCCAATGCACGAGTGAAAATGGCGGCGACGCGCGGCTGCTTATATAGAATCCGAATCTCGCGAGAATCCGACAGCGGGATGATGACGTTCGGGCGCGCTCGGGTTAGCCGAGCAAGGCGGGAAGGTTCGAACCTGCCTCGGACCCGTGTAAAATGGGTGAAGTTCGGGGGGGTTCGGTTTCCGAGAAACCGAACCCGCTCATCACTAGACGTTACTACTTTTCTAGCCTGTATCAGGGTAGGAATAACCTTGTTCGGAATGCCCTTCCGAGCTAATATCTGGCGGTCAACCTCCATGCCATCAAACGTAGCCGTGGTAAGTCTTGATAAGCGAACGGCCCCTTCTGTAGCAGGTCCTCCCGAAGAGGAAGAGGTCTCGGCTCTTCCAGCAGTAGATCCAGAAGATCCACGTACCAAGCCCTTCTTGGCCAGTCCGGAGCAATGAGGATTGCCTGGACTCTTGTTCTCCTTAGGAGCTTTAGAACTCTTGGAATGAGTGGAAGTGGAGGAAACACGTACATCGACTGGAACACCCACGGAGTCACTAGGGCGTCAACCGCCACGGCTTGCGGGTCCCTCGACCTGGAACAACACCGCCGATGCTTCTTGTTGAGACGAGAGGTCATGATGTCTATTTGAGATACACCCCAAAGATCTGTTACCTCCGTGAACACCTCCGGATGGAGTCCCCACTCTCCTGGATGGAGATTGTGTCTGCTGAGGAAGTCCGCTTCCCAGTCGTCTACTCCCGGAATGAAGATTGCTGACAGCACCAACGCGTGTTTTTCTGCCCAGAGGATGATTCCTGTTACCTCTGACATTGCAGCTCTGCTCTTCGTTCTGCCCTGTCGGTTTATGTAAGCCACAGTCGTTACATTATCCGACTGCACTTGAATGGCTCGATCTCGCAGAAGATGGGCCGCTTGGAGAGGACCGTTGTAGATGGCTCTTTGTTCCAGAATGTTTATTGGAAGGCTGGATTCCAGGCCTGACCACCTTCCTTGGAAGGTTTCCCCCTGAGCGACTGCCCCCAGCGACTTGCATCTGTGGTCAGAAGGACCCAGTCCTGAATCCCGAACCTGCGGCCCTCCAGAAGGTGAGTCAGTTGCAGCCACCAGAGAAGTGAAAACCTGGCTTTCGGCGACAGACGTATTCTCTGGTGCATGTGTAGATGAGATCCCAATCACTTGTCCGGGAGATCCAGTTGGAAGGGCCGAGCATGAAACCTTCTGTACTGTAGAGCCTCATAAGAGGCCACCATCTTCCCCAGAAGGCGAATGCACTGATGAACCGAAACCCGGGATGGCTTCAGAACATCCCGGACCATTGTTTGTATCACCAACGCTTTCTCCTCCGGGAGAAACACCCTCTGCACTCCTGTGTCGAGGCTCATTCCCAGAAAAGACAACCTCCTGGTCGGCTCCAAATGTGATTTTGGAAGATTCAGGATCCAACCGTGTTCCCTGAGCAGATGAGTCGTGAGAACAATGGACTGCAACAACCTCTTCCTGCACGATGCCTTTATCAGCAGATCGGCCAGATATGGGATTATGTTCACCCCCTGTCTGCGGAGAACCATCATCTCTGCCATCACCTTGGTGAACACCCTCAGTGCTGTGGAGAGGACGAATGGCAGTGCCTGGAATTGATAGGGACTGTCTAACAGTGCAAATCTGAGATAAGCCTGGTGAGGCGGCCAAATCGGAATGTGGAGGTACGCATCCTTGATATCCAGGGATACCAGAAACTCCCCCTCCTCCAGACCTGAGATCACCGCTCTCAGAGACTCCATTTTGAACTTGAACTACCTTAGAAAGGGGTTTAGCGATTTCAAGTTCAAAATTGGCCTGACCGAACCATCCGGTTTCGGTGACATGAAAAGGTTCGAATAATAACCTTTGTTTTGCATATGAGGTGGAACTGGGACAATGACCTGTGACTTTTCCAATTTTTGGATGGCTTCCTGTAGGACAGCCCTGTCTGCCAGATGGCAAGCCTGATTTGAAGAAAGGGTGAGGTAGGAGTTCTTGAAACTCCAGTCTGTACCCCTGGGACACAATATCCTGTACCCAGAGATCCAGACCGGATGACACCCAGGTGTGGCTGAAACACCTGATTCTCGCCCCCACCAGGCCCTCCTCCAGGCTGTGCGGTCCACCGTCATGCTGAGGATTCTGATGTACCAGAAGCAGGCTTCTGTTCTTGGGAACCTGCAGTAGCAGTTTTATGGGGATTTTGCCCGACCTCCTCTAAAGAAGGTGAACAGATAGATTAGGTGCAATAGGATGCGCTAATTGTGAAAAAATAGCTTATATAATGTAGATTTCTCTTGTGTGCAATATTACAAATAAATTAATACTTCCCTTAATACTTCCTATATGCGTATACTCTTAAATTCATTCCACATGTAAAGAGATAGAAAAAAATGCATATAGTATAGTATATTTAAATAGGGCAAGATTTAATACAATAACGGTCGTAATATACAGTGTACATTTAAAAACACACATAAAATGCTGATTCAATTTGTGAATAACTTTTGCACCCAAATGGAGGGTGATAAAGGTGGAGGATTACCAGATGAAAGTATTCAGTGGGCGTTTCAGATGTAACCTTAGGGTAACTGGCTCCGGAACCGGGTCCCCTCGTCCACGTCCCAATCGTCTGGTCAGCCTTTCACCTGCTAATGGTTCAATGGATACTCCACTCTCCTGCTGCTACGCGTTTCGGGAATGTCCCTTCGTCAGGCAGTGAGAGTGAAGTGAACAAGACATCCTATTTATACCCACAACCCTTTTAACTTCCGGTTCAGGGGTCATACCTCCACAATAATTAATATGACTTAGAATGATATGGAATGTCCGATGGACATGATCAAAAATAAAAATAAACATTAAAAACAATGCTATACATAAAACATGAGTTGATTAAATAACGTTATCGTCACCGGAAGTGGTATTAATGTGACTTCCGGTCCGGACAGTGATAAATACTACTATGAAGACCTCAGAAATACCAAAGTTCAAAAGTATCTTTAAAGCTTCTATTCAAGTGTAATAGAAAACTTCTCAATCTATGGATGGATCGTACTTGATGAGTCCCGATCATGTGTAACGGGATGCCCAGCGTATAGCCTGCTGGAACGCACTTGGAGCGCACCTCTGTTTCCGGTGACGTACTTCCGGTTTTGCGGTGGAACGCACTTGGAGCGCTTGAGGGTTTCTTACGATGCACTTCCGGTCGCGGTCACCAACGTCGACGGATTTAAACCATACTTTGTGCATCTATTCAGTGTCTTTATGTTGTCCCAAGTATTCATACAGCTACATGGTCATTATTGTTCTTTGAAAAAACGGGAGGCATTACCATCCGCGGGGTGTATTAGGAAACACAGGATCTTTTGAGACACAGTACTTCCTGGATCCCAGTTCCATTTTGCTTGTGGGCAACATTGCCCATACTGCTGACTTAATGTAAATAACAATTAGAAATTTCATCAAAATGGTATAAAAAACATAACATATTTATAAGTGAAAGACTAAGAGCTATTCTAATGGTGAAAAGAAAAAGAAATGGTGGTTTAATTAAAATTTTACGATAGGAATGGAGAAAATTGAATTAAAGTTTAAAGGAACCATTTTAATTCAAAATCTGCGTTAAGTCCATGCGGGATAAGGCTCTTAACTTTATGGATCCATTTCATTTCATTTTTAGCCAAGCGTGTTGCTTCATCTCTATATCTCCAGTTGTTCTTGATATTTTCTATGGCTAAAAAGCGGATGATGTTATTGGTGGAGCAGTTGTGTACTTCTTTAAAATGATTCGATAGGGAATGTGTCGTTAGGCCCTTCTTAATATTTCGGAGGTGTTCACTTAGTCTAGTTTTCAGTGCTCTGCTTGTTCGGCCAATGTAAACCAGATTGCAACTACATTCAATTAAATAAACTACATTGGTGGTATGGCATGTCATGAATTGTTGTAGTTTATATCTGGTGTCCTTCACTGTGAATTCCTCATATTTGGATTTTTCCGATTTAATCTCTCGACAAGCCTGACATGTCCCACACCTGAAGAAGCCTTTATTTCTTATAGGATGATGGTCCTGGTATGGTAAGGCGCTTCTAGTGAGTTTATCCTTAAGATTCGGGGCTTTTCTATAGATAAAGCGTAATCATGAATATTATAAGAATGAGGGGAAGGATCCTTTTGCACATATGAAAGAAGATAATTCTATGGTTTCTGTATGCTCCATTATTGAAGATCATGAAGTTACCTCACCTATATCTGATCACGAAACGAATATCACCCATCGAGAAGACTGCCCCCGTTATACGAAAAAAGAAAGACCATCTAACCACATACAAAGATCAAGACTTCAGAATAAGACTCAGAGAAGATCATCACCTAACAATTACTAGGCAAGAGGTAACAACTTCAGAATGAAAGACTATTTAGAAGATATCTCGCCTGAGAGAGACGGAGACTTTATATACAGGAGTCCTAGAAAAGAGATAGAGAGAAGTAAGTGGGCATCACCAATAAGGAAAGATAGAATAGCAGGCAGAACCTTCAACAATAGGAATTATCAGTATCAAAGAAGTCCACAGCAATACAGAAACTGGAGAAGAAGATACCAAAATCATGATGACGAAGGAAATTATCGGAGAAACAAAAAAGACAATAGAGAGGAGACCATGTTGAGGACTAACTACAAAAGACAAGATGACTATGTCCATTTTTTAGAGAGACGCCAATACCCGAAATATCAAAGATAAGAAAACGGGGAAAGCGAGGTGGAATAAAAAAGAAGAAAAAAACCACAAAAAAACCCAAAGTCATTAATTCAATCTCGACAATTAAAGAAAATGAGCCAATTGAAACAACACAAGGAAAAATCTTCAATTTAAGCGACAGGAATCTCACCGATATAGAAGAAAAACTGTTATTAAAGGGACTGAAATACGCACCAACCAATAAGCCTTCTCCCTTTGATGTATACATTGATGTGGAAAAGTTCGTTAGAAAACTTACAGTTAAAAAATTCTTCTTAACAAAAAATCCTGCGGACCTAAAAGAGATGGACAGTACGAAAGAACAATTCAAGAAAAAATCAACCTTTTACCCAAAATACCTGAAGGGAAGTCTAGTGGATAGCTTCCAAAAATCAGTTCTGGAAGATATGGAAAGGCTGGATAAAACTAAAATAAAGAAGTGGAACTTGTCAAAAAAGGAACGTCTGGCATTGAAGACGCTTCAGAAAGATGATAGCATTGTGATCAAACCGTGCGATAAAGGGGGAGGAGTGGCCGTACTAAATAAGGCAGACTATAAGAAAGAGATCTATCGTCAACTAGATGATGGGGGCACATACTCAAAATTAAGAAGCGACCCTACCAACAGAATAAAAAATGCTCTTAATCAACTTCTAAAGGCACATCTAGATAAAAAAACAATTACTGAGAAAGAATTTGAGTACCTTAACGTTTTAGATCCAGCGACACCAACCATCTACGTGCTTCCGAAGGTACATAAGAATCCAACGAATCCACCAGGAAGACCAATCGTGGCAGGGGTGGGTAGCCTAACGGCCAACCTCTCGGAATTTATTGATGCCCACCTACAACCACTGGTAACAAAGACGGATTTCCATCTTAAGGACACAACCGACATACTTCGGAAGATTAGTGCATTGGAATGGTCTGAGGAAATGTGGATGGCAACGGCCGATGTGGAAGCACTATACACTAATATACCACACGAGAAGGGAGTAGAAGCTGTCAAGTATTATCTAGACAAGACAGAGTATTCGGAGGATAAAAAAGAATTTTTGTTGGAAGGAATAAGATTTATACTTAAAAATAATTATTTCTACTTCGATGGGACATATTACAACCAACTCATCGGAACCGCAATGGGGACAAAATTCGCCCCAAGCTTTGCGAATTTATTTATGTCCTATTGGGAAGAAAAAAACATCAAAGTGAATCCAACATTCGGAAACGAGCTTATTTTGTGGTACCGTTATATTGATGACATCATCCTTTTCTGGAAAGGCAATAAAGAAACCTTGGATACTTTCGCAGAAGAATTAAATTCTAATGATTTGAACATCAAATTAAGTGTTACCATCAGCCAAACGGAATTAAGCTTCTTGGATCTGTCACTATACATCGCAGACGGTAAATTGGAGACCAAATGCTTTAAAAAACCGACAGACGCCAATAATTATATTGCAACAACTAGCGAACATCATTTTAACTGGCTTACTAGCGTCCCCAAAAGTCAATTCTTAAGACTTAGACGGAATTGCAGTAAAAAAACAGTGTGTGAAGAACAAATAGACACCATGAAAACGGGTTTTATAAAAAAGGGCTATGATGTGAATAAGCTAGAGAGATTTAAGAACGAAGCCCTCCAAAAAGATCGAACTGAACTCCTAGAGGAGAAGGAGAAAAAGGGAAAAGAAAAGGATGAAAAAAACTCAATTTGCCTTTATCACTCAATATAACAGCCAACACAAGAAAATGGAATCCATTGTACGAAGACACTGGCATCTACTACTTAAAGATCCAGTCTTAAAAGGAGTACTACCACAATTACCACGCTTTATCTATAGAAAAGCCCCGAATCTTAAGGATAAACTCACTAGAAGCGCCTTACCATACCAGGACCATCATCCTATAAGAAATAAAGGCTTCTTCAGGTGTGGGACGTGTCAGGCTTGTCGAGAGATTAAATCGGAAAAATCCAAATATGAGGAATTCACAGTGAAGGACACCAGATATAAACTACAACAATTCATGACATGCCATACCACCAATGTAGTTTATTTAATTGAATGTAGTTGCAATCTGGTTTACATTGGCCGAACAAGCAGAGCACTGAAAACTAGACTAAGTGAACACCTCCGAAATATTAAGAAGGGCCTAACGACACATTCCCTATCGAATCATTTTAAAGAAGTACACAACTGCTCCACCAATAACATCATCCGCTTTTTAGCCATAGAAAATATCAAGAACAACTGGAGATATAGAGATGAAGCAACACGCTTGGCTAAAAATGAAATGAAATGGATCCATAAAGTTAAGAGCCTTATCCCGCATGGACTTAACGCAGATTTTGAATTAAAATGGTTCCTTTAAACTTTAATTCAATTTTCTCCATTCCTATCGTAAAATTTTAATTAAACCACCATTTCTTTTTCTTTTCACCATTAGAATAGCTCTTAGTCTTTCACTTATAAATATGTTATGTTTTTTATACCATTTTGATGAAATTTCTAATTGTTATTTACATTAAGTCAGCAGTATGGGCAATGTTGCCCACAAGCAAAATGGAACTGGGATCCAGGAAGTACTGTGTCTCAAAAGATCCTGTGTTTCCTAATACACCCCGCGGATGGTAATGCCTCCCGTTTTTTTCAAAGAACAAAAATGACCATGTAGCTGTATGAATACTTGGGACAACATAAAGACACTGAATAGATGCACAAAGTATGGTTTAAATCCGTCGACGTTGGTGACCGCGACCGGAAGTGCATCGTAAGAAACCCTCAAGCGCTCCAAGTGCGTTCCACCGCAAAACCGGAAGTACGTCACCGGAAGCAGAGGTGCGCTCCAAGTGCGTTCCAGCAGGCTATACGCTGGGCATCCCGTTACACATGATCGGGACTCATCAAGTACGATCCATCCATAGATTGAGAAGTTTTCTATTACACTTGAATAGAAGCTTTAAAGATACTTTTGAACTTTGGTATTTCTGAGGTCTTCATAGTAGTATTTATCACTGTCCGGACCGGAAGTCACATTAATACCACTTCCGGTGACGATAACGTTATTTAATCAACTCATGTTTTATGTATAGCATTGTTTTTAATGTTTATTTTTATTTTTGATCATGTCCATCGGACATTCCATATCATTCTAAGTCATATTAATTATTGTGGAGGTATGACACCTGAACCGGAAGTTAAAAGGGTTGTGGGTATAAATAGGATGTCTTGTTCACTTCACTCTCACTGCCTGACGAAGGGACATTCCCGAAACGCGTAGCAGCAGGAGAGTGGAGTATCCATTGAACCATTAGCAGGTGAAAGGCTGACCAGACGATTGGGACGTGGACGAGGGGACCCGGTTCCGGAGCCAGTTACCCTAAGGTTACATCTGAAACGCCCACTGAATACTTTCATCTGGTAATCCTCCACCTTTATCACCCTCCATTTGGGTGCAAAAGTTATTCACAAATTGAATCAGCATTTTATGTGTGTTTTTAAATGTACACTGTATATTACGACCGTTATTGTATTAAATCTTGCCCTATTTAAATATACTATACTATATGCATTTTTTTCTATCTCTTTACATGTGGAATGAATTTAAGAGTATACGCATATAGGAAGTATTAAGGGAAGTATTAATTTATTTTTAATATTGCACACAAGAGAAATCTACATTATATAAGCTATTTTTTCACAATTAGCGCATCCTATTGCACCTAATCTATCTGTTCACCATTTTCACATTGGTATAAGGGAATACCACTGGTGCAAAGGGGAAGCTGCTTTTTGTTATTGGCGCCACATTCGTTCTCTGCACTACTTTTATACCACTCCTCTAAAGAAGGTGTTAGAAGGCTTGGTCCTCTTTATTTTAGCCGTACAAAAGGACTGCGCTGTAGAAGAAGAAAAAGTTTTCTTCGTAGCTGGCGAGGCTAAGGGAAGAAAAGGTGACTTACCCACGGTTGCCGTGGAAATCCACGCATCCAACGCCTCCCCAAATAGAGCCTGACCTGTGTAGGGTAGGTTCTCCACACCTCTCCTGGATTCCGCGTCGGCAGACCATTGGCGTAGCCAGAGTCCCCTGCGAGCCGAGACAGACATGGAAGATATCCCTGCAGCCATCGAACCCAGGTCTTTCATGGATTCCACCATAAATCCTGCAGAATCCTGTATGTTACGTAAAAACAATTCAACGTCACTTTTATCCATTGTATCCAAGTCCTCAAGCAACGCGCCTGACCACTTTACAATAGCTAACGAGGGAAGAGGAAAGAAAGCTCTTGTGTGGGCGCACTCTCATGAAAAGAAGAAAAATTCTTCAATTATGAAGATAATTAAAACATATATTTATTAATCAAGATTAAAATAATTACCCGTCTGCGATCCAAAAGGAAAGGAGTGTGAAATGAAGAGAGTGTGAGAAATTATTAAAATGTCCTGGTCTGTAAACCACAAGAGAGATATTAGAAAGGCTGCAGACACCTGATAGTCTGACACCGGTTTCTCCTGACCGGTACAGATGTTCTGTATTAATGGGACCCAGAGAGGAGGTCAGTGTTGAGTCTTAGAAGGACCACTTAAATTGGGTCAATACTGTGCACTTTGCTAGTCACCCGTTACTCCGTATAGTACATATTAGAATTGTTGATTTTTCGTTACCTGATGCTTATAGAGATGTAAAGAAAAAGATAAAGATAAGAAGAGGAAAAAAGCAATTAGTGGTGATACTGCTGTTGGTGTCCACCCTTCAAAAGAAGGGGAATAGTTCCTACTCTACAACACCGGGTATTCCCAGGGAGTCTCCTCTCAAGGTACTGACCCAGCCCGACGCTGTTTGGCTTCCAAGATCGGACGAGATCGGGCATTAGCAGCGTGGTATGATAGTAGAGAGGCTATCTACCAATGAGAGTGCACCTATATACGAATGATAGAATTGGGAGATTTAGAGAAAGATAAGACCATAAAATGTGTGGATCTGCTTTCCACGTTAGGCAAGGTAAAACAAGAGCCACACTGTGGCGTTGTACACCTTGGATCGTGGATGAGAGTCCACAGAGGAATAGGAAACACAGAGGAATAAGAATGGATTAAACCTAATTGGATACGGCTAGTGGTTGGTATCCGGGGGGAGATAACGAAAGCAAATCAAAAATATAGACAAAATATAGTCAAATGCACATTGTTTTTGTACGTGGACACCTATGAGTGCTGTAGCAGAAAATCAATACTTAGGCAAAAATCAAAACAAGCTTACATTGAGTATGCCACACTGCATAGGACTTTATAATCAGGCAGTGCAATAAGGAACAAAATTAATCTATAATCAGTAGGATTTGTAAGCTGTAATGTACACAGAAAAATCATGGGTACCTGGTCTACATTAGTTAATGATATGCCAAGTGAGGATAGGCGCATACAGAGATAATTAGCAATAGTAATTCAAACTTAAATTGAAAAATAAGGAGACAAAGATACTCATTGTGTCAACTCAGGAGACAGGTGGTGACACTAGGTCCTCCAATCAATACTTAGGCAAAAAAATCAAAACAAGCTTACATTGAATATGCCACACTGCATAAGACTATATAATCAGGCAGTGCAACAAGGAACAAAATTAACCTATAATCAGTAGGATTTGTAAGCTGTAATGTACACAGAAAATCCTGGGTACCTGGTCTACATTAGTTAATGATATGCCAAGTGAGGATAGGCGCATACAGAGATAATTAGCAATAGTAATTCAAACTTAAATTGAAAAATAAGGAGACAAAGATACTCATTGTGTCAACTCAGGAGACAGGTGGTGACACTAGGTCCTCCAATCAATACTTAGGCAAAAAAATCAAAACAAGCTTACATTGAATATGCCACACTGCATAAGACTATATAATCAGGCAGTGCAACAAGGAACAAAATTAACCTATAATCAGTAGGATTTGTAAGCTGTAATGTACACAGAAAATCCTGGGTACCTAGTATACAATGTGAATAATATGCCAAGTGAGGATAAGCGCATACAAAGATAATTAGCAAAAAGTAATTCAAACTTGAATTGAAAAATGAGGAGAAGAAGATACTCATTGTGTCAAATTCAGGAGACAGGTGGTGACACTAAGTCCTCCATGGGAAGGTCCCTCTGTAAAATCCGTGGAAAACGCGTTTCACCCTTTGGGCTTGTTCACTTCCGCCGCCATTACTGCAGATTCTCACATGTGGAATACAAACAGACTTACCCTCCAGTTTCAGACATGGGCGCAGCCATGTTTGTTTTGCATCACATGTTGTTTTCAGCCTATCCGCTGCAGTCCGGACTTTGTGTAATTATCCAGCCTATCCCTGCTCACCAGCTGGTATAAATATCCTGTTCCAGGGCTGGATAATCAACAGTGCTTTGGTTGTCAATCCTGCAAACATGTCTCTCCTGTTTGGTGAATTCTCAGCTTGACTTTCTAGGTATTCCAGCTCCTGTGATTCAGCTTCTCCAGAGAGACCGGCACCAATCACCATCCTGCAGTGCAGCCTGACTCCTGCAGTGTTCCAGCCCTGCTTCCTGGCTTCTACTGCTATCCTGATACCGGCTTCCGGCACAGGTTCTATCCTACCTCCAGCTTCCAGCGGTATCCTGGCATCATTATTGTTTCCAGCTATCTACAGCATCGCACTCTAGCTTCTGTGGTAAAGTGTCACTGGCTTCCAGCTTCCAGCGTGTCCCTCACATAGTTTTCAGCTTCCAGCAGTGATTGATCTTACCATCTGCCTACAGTGTTGCTGCATACCATCTCCAGCGGTATTCCTATATCACTCTGCACTACTGCATCGCTCTCTAGCTTCAAGGTACATTTGTCACTGGCTTCCAGTGTTCCATCGCTTCCAGCAGTGTTGGGTGTTACCATCTGTCTTCAGCGGTGCTTCATCTCATCTCCAACGATATTCATATATCGTCCCGCATACCATACCACACAACATCGGACCACAGTATCTACCGATGCTCACCATCAAACTGTTGCTCTACTGGTGAGTTCAGCGTATCTTTACTCACACCGGTTCCGTCCGGTAGTCTCTGGCAATCCTGTCTACATCATTTCAACCTCAGTGTATCAGTGCCTATTTCAAACTCCTGTTTACCACCTACTGTGCAGTACTTGCCATTCCTCATTCCAGCGGTTAACTGTGGCCACGGACTTTCCAAATCTGTATATTGGCAAAGGACTTTACCATCTTGTTCTACATAGCCACAATCTCAAATACCACTTGCATTCCCAGGAACTGTACTGCATTTTTATTCTGCACTCACTGTTGATGATTCTCATTGCCAAGAGTTATACTGTGTGTTCAATAAACTGTCTTATAATTTTACTCCGTTGTTGTGGTCACGCCTTTGGGTTCAAGGTATCTAATCATACTGCATGTCTAGGAAACTAATCTCACCTCCATGGTTCACCTACACACCAGCCCCTGCAACTGAGGCTTCCCCCAGTCAGCCTCAACCCTCAGTTGTGACATTCCTATTTCTTTCTATCCTTCTCAGGGAAGGGAAAAGCAATCAGAACCTTTCTTGGGATCTGGAATTTTTTCTCCGGGTTTTCCCAGGATTTTTCAAATATAGCATTTAATTATTTAGACGCTGGGAAGGTTAGCAAGGCTTTCTTATTATCCGTGAAGTAAGCTTCCTCAACCTGCTCAGGTGTTGTGCCAGCAATATTTAACACATCTCTAATGGCCTCAATCATCAACTGCACTCCTTTTGCAAGAGATGTCGCTCCCCCCCCCCCCCCCAAGCACATCCCCATCACCGTCTGCCGTGTCAGAATCGGTATCCGTGTCATCTTGTATAATCTGGGCAAGAGCAAGTTTTTGAGGATGTATGCTAGGGGCCCCAGAAGGAACAGAACCGGACCAAATCGCCATACAGTTCTGTAAAACCTGAGTTGCAATCTCAATCTGTGCTACCCTAAGAGAAATCTGAGAAATCATACCCTTAAGAGAGGCTAACCACTCAGGCTCCCTTGCAGGAATCTATGATAAAACAGTACAATCCTGATTACATGGAATGGGATGATCCTGAGAGGAATTATTCTCTGCAGCTTAGGACACAGAGTCCCTAGACATGGATTTTGGAGACAGCAAACACTCCACACACACACACACACACACACACACACACACACACACACACACACACACACACACGCACACACACACACACACACACACACACACACGGAAAGGACAGATACAGTTTCCCCCTAAGAATGCCAAGAGAGCCACAGAGATTGGAGCGAACCCACACACAGCACTTTTTTAGATAGAGGGAAGCCACTACCCAGCGCTTACTGTGCACCTTAATAGGCTACACAGCATTTACACAGCCTCCCCTCCCCCCCCACTACAACCCCCTGGTACCGTACAGGATAGCTGGAGTTGATTTGGAGGGACAGCTCTCCCTGTCATCATCTCACAGTGATCTGCAGCCAGGAAAAATGGCGCTGAACGCTGCTGGTTCCGCTCTGAGAAAATCCGCCCCCTTTCATGGCGCTGCTTCCCGCTCCGCTGTTCGTTTATACTGGCCTGAGGATTATGCTGTCATAGGAACCGGGGCCCCTGACAGACTTCAATACCAGTGTAGGGTACGGCGCTGGCTCAGTGCGCCCCACACAGCACCGCACTAAGTACCGCTGAGCCTCCGGAGCGCAGTTAGTACTGCGCTCCCACCCTGTTGCCGCCATCTTCACACTGGCTCCCCACTTGCTTGGATAGCCGGTGACTCACTCGCCACTTGAATCTTCTGGCTCTGTAAGGGGGTGGCGGCATGCTGCGGGGGTGAGCGATCACCTGTGGCGGCGAACAATCAGTCCCCTCAGGAGATCAGTGTCCTGTCAGCAGAGATAGTGGCTCAGACCCCTCAGGGTGGACACTACTCCCCCCCCCCTTAGTCCCACGAAGCAAGGAGGCTGTTGCCAGCGGTTTCCCTGTGCATATACGCTAATAAAAAAATAAAACCAGGGAAACTCCTATGGAGCTCTACTAGCTGTGACTGGCTCCTCCAGGCACGTTTTCTAAACTGAGTCTGGTAGGAGGGGCATAGAGGTAGGAGCCAGCCCACACTCTCAAACTGCCAATGGCTCCTGGTGGACCCGTCTATACCCCATGGTACTAATGTGGACCCCAGCATCCTCTAGGACGTAAGAGAAAATAAGATTTTACTCACCGGTAAATCTATTTCTCGTAGTCCGTAGTGGATGCTGGGAACTCCGTAAGGACCATGGGGAATAGCGGGCTCCGAAGGAGGCTGGGCACTCAAGAAAGATTTATGACTACCTGGTGTGCACTGGCTCCTCCCACTATGACCCTCCTCCAAGCCTCAGTTAGGACACTGTGCCCGGACGAGCTGACATAATAAGGAAGGATTTTGAATCCCGGGTAAGACTCTTACCAGCCACACCAATCACACTGTACAACTCGTGATACAATACCCAGTTTAACAGTATGAAAACAACTGAGCTTCTCAACAGATGGCTCAACAATAACCCTTTAGTTAACAGTAACTATGTACAAGTATTGCAGACAATCCGCACTTGGGACGGGCGCCCAGCATCCACTACGGACTACGAGAAATAGATTTACCGGTGAGTAAAATCTTATTTTCTCTGACGTCCTAGTGGATGCTGGGAACTCCGTAAGGACCATGGGGATTATACCAAAGCTCCCAAACGGGCGGGAGAGTGCGGATGACTCTGCAGCACCGAATGAGAGAACTCCAGGTCCTCCTCAGCCAGGGTATCAAATTTGTAGAATTTTGCAAACGTGTTTGCCCCTGACCAAGTAGCAGCTCGGCAAAGTTGTAAAGCCGAGACCCCTCGGGCAGCCGCCCAAGATGAGCCCACCATCCTTGTGGAATGGGCTTTTACTGATTTAGGATGCGGCAGTCCAGCCGCAGAATGTGCCTGCTGAATTGTGCTACAAATCCAGCGAGCAATAGTCTGCTTAGAAGCAGGAGCACCCAGCTTGTTGGGTGCATACAGGATAAATAGCGAGTCAGTTTTCCTGACTCCAGCCGTCCTGGAAACATAAATTTTCAAGGCCCTGACTACGTCCAGTAACTTGGAGTCCTCCAAGTCCCTAGTAGCCGTAGGCACCACGATAGGTTGGTTTAAGTGAAAAGCTGATACCATCTTAGGAAGAAACTGGGGACGAGTCCTCAATTCTGCCCTATCCATATGGAAAATCAGATAAGGGCTTTTACATGATAAAGCCGCCAATTCTGACACTCGCCTGGCTGAAGCCAAGGCCAATAACATGACCACTTTCCACGTGAGATATTTTAGATCCACGGTTTTAAGTGGCTCAAACCAATGTGATTTTAAGAAACTCAACACCACGTTGAGATCCCAAGGTGCCACAGGGGGCACAAACGGGGGCTGAATATGCAGCACTCCTTTCACAAATGTCTGAACTTCAGGTACTGAAGCTAGTTCTTTTTGAAAGAAAATCGACAGAGCCGAGATCTGTACTTTAATGGAGCCTAGCTTTAGGCCCATATTCACTCCTGCTTGCAGGAAATGCAGAAATCGACCGAGCTGAAATTCCTCTGTTGGGGCCTGTTTTGCCTCGCACCATGCAACATATTTCCGCCATATGCGGTGATAATGCTTTGCTGTAACGTCTTTCCTGGCCTTAATAAGCGTAGGAATTACTTCTTCCGGAATACCCTTTTCCTTCAGGATCCGGTGTTCAACCGCCATGCCGTCAAACGCAGCCGCGGTAAGTCTTGGAACAGACAGGGCCCCTGCTGTAGCAGGTCCTGTCTGAGCGGTAGAGGCCACGGGTCCTCTGAGAGCATCTCTTGAAGTTCCGGGTACCACGCTCGTCTTGGCCAATCCGGAACCACGAGAATTGTGTTTACTCCTCGCCTTCTTATTATTCTCAATACCTTTGGTACGAGAGGCAGAGGAGGGAACACATAAACCGACTGGTACACCCACGGTGTCACTAGAGCGTCCACAGCTATCGCCTGAGGGTCCCTTGACCTGGCGCAATATCTTTTTAACTTTTTGTTGAGGCGGGACGCCATCATGTCCACCTGTGGTTTTTCCCAACGGTTTACCAGCATCTGGAAGACTTCTGGATGAAGTCCCCACTCTCCCGGGTGGAGGTCGTGTCTGCTGAGGAAGTCTGCTTCCCAGTTGTCCACTCCCGGAATGAACACTGCTGACAGTGCTAGTACATGATTCTCCGCCCAACGGAGAATTCTTGTGGCTTCTGCCATCGCCATCCTGCTTCTTGTGCCGCCCTGTCGATTTACATGGGCGACTGCCGTGATGTTGTCTGACTGGATCAGCACCGGCTGGTGTAGGAGCAGGGATTTTGCTTGACTTAGGGCATTGTAGATGGCCCTTAGTTCCAATATTTATGTGAAGGGAAGTCTCCTGACTCGACCATAGTCCTTGGAAGTTTCTTCCCTTTGTGACTGCCCCCCAGCCTCGAAGGCTGGCATCCGTGGTCACCAGGACCCAGTCCTGTATGCCGAACCTGCGGCCCTCTAGAAGATGGGCACTCTGCAGCAACCACAGTAGAGACACCCTGGTTCTTGGAGACAGGGTTATTAAGCGATGCATCTGAAGATGCGATCCGGACCACTGGTCCAACAGGTCCCACTGAAAGATTCTGGCATGGAACCTGCCGAAGGGAATTGCTTCGTAAGAAGCCACCATCTTTCCCAGGACCCGCGTGCAGCGATGCACTGATACCTGTTTTGGTTTCAGGAGGTGACAACTCCCTGGCTTTCTCCTCCGGGAGAAACACTTTTTTCTGGACTGTATCCAGAATCATACCCAGGAACAGTAGCCGTGTCGTCGGAACCAGCTGTGACTTTGGGATATTCAGAATCCAGCCGTGCTGGTGCAGCACCTCCTGAGATAGTGCTACTCCCACCAACAACTGTTCCTTGGACCTCGCTTTTATTAGGAGATCGTCCAAGTACGGGATAATTAAAACTCCCTTTTTTCGAAGGAGTATCATCATTTCCGCCATAACCTTGGTAAATACCCTCGGTGCCGTGGACAGTCCAAACGGCAGCGTCTGGAATTGGTAATGGCAATCCTGTACCACAAATCTGAGGTACTCCTGGTGAGGATGGTAAATGGGGACATGCAAGTAAGCATCCTTGATGTCCAGGGATACCATGTAATCCCCCTCGTCCAGGCTTGCAATAACCGCCCTGAGCGATTCCATCTTGAACTTGAATTTTTTTATGTATGTGTTCAAGGATTTCAAATTTAAAATGGGTCTCACCGAACCGTCCGGTTTCGGTACCACAAATAGTGTGGAATAGTAACCCCGGCCTTGTAGAAGTAGGGGTACCTTGATTATCACCTGCTGGGAATACAGCTTGTGAATAGCCGCTAGCACCGCCTCCCTGTCTGAGGGAGCAATCGGCAAGGCAGATTTTAGGAACCGATGGGGTGGAGACGCCTCGAATTCCAGTTTGTACCCCTGAGATACTATTTGAAGGATCCAGGGATCCACCTGTGAGCGAGCCCACTGATCGCTGAAATTCTTGAGGCGGCCCCCCACCGTACCTGGCTCCGCCTGTGGAGCCCCACCGTCATGCGGCGGACTTGGAAGAAGAAGCGGGGGAGGACTTTTGGTCCTGGGAACCTGCTGTTTGTTGCAGCCTTTTTCCCCTACCTCTGCCTCTGGACAGAAAAGACCCGCCTTTTCCACGCCTGTTTTTCTGGGTCCGAAAGGACTGAACCTGATAAAACGGCGCCTTCTTAGGCTGTGAGGGGACATGGGGTAAAAATGCTGACTTCCCAGACGTTGCTGTGGAAACTAGGTCCGAGAGACCATCCCCAAATAATTCCTCACCCTTATATGGCAACACTTCCATGTGCCTTTTAGAATCTGCATCTCCTGTCCACTGGCGAGTCCATAAGCTTCTCCTAGCAGAAATGGACAATGCACTTACTTTAGATGCCAGTCGGCAGATTTCCCTCTGTGCATCTCTCATATATAAGACTGAGTCTTTGATATGGTCTATGGTTAGCAGGATCGTGTCCCTGTCTAATGTGTCAATATTTTCTGACAGTTTATCTGACCACGCAGCGGCAGCACTGCACATCCAAGCTGACGCAATAGCTGGCCTAAGTATAATGCCTGAGTGTGTATATACAGACTTCAGGATCGCCTCCTGCTTTCTATCAGCAGGTTCCTTGAGGGCGGCCGTATCCGGAGATGGTAGTGCCACCTTTTTAGACAAACGTGTGAGCGCTTTATCCACCTTAGGAGGTGTTTCCCAACGTGACCTATCCTCTGGCGGGAAAGGGAACGCCATTAGTACCTTCTTAGGAATTACCAATTTTTTATCAGGGAAAGCCCACGCTTCTTCACATACTTCATTTAATTCATCTGATGGGGGAAAAACTACGGGTAGTTTTTTCTCCCCAAACATAATACCCTTTTTAGTGGTACCTGTATTTATATCAGAAATGTGTAACACCTCTTTCATTGCCTCAATCATGCAGTGAATGGCCTTAGTGGGCATCAGGTTAGACTCATCGTCGTCAACACTGGTGTCAGTATCCGTGTCGACATCTGGGTCTGCGGTCTGAGGTAGCGGGCGTTTTAGAGCCCCTGATGACCTGTGCGACGCCTGGACAGGCACGAGCTGAGAAGTCGGCTGTCCCACATTTGGCATGTCGTCAAATTTCTTATGTAAGGAGTCTATACGTGCACTCATTTCTTTCCATAAGCTCAACCACTCAGGTGTCTGCCCCGCAGGGGGTGACATCCCTTCTAAAGGCATCTGCTCCGTCTCCACATCATTATCCTCATCAAACATGTCGACACAGCTGTACCGACACACCGCACACACACAGGGAATGCTCCAACAGAGGACAGGACCCACAAAAGCCCTTTGGGGGGACAGAGTGAGAGTATGCCAGCACACACCAGAGCGCTATATAATGCAGGGACTAACTGAGTTATGTCCCCTATAGCTGCTTTTTTTATAATTGTATACTGCGCCTAAATTTAGTGCCCCCCCTCTCTTTTTTACCCTTTTCTGTAGTGTAGACTGCAGGGGAGAGCCAGGGAGCTTCCTTCCAGCGGAGCTGTGAGGGAAAAATGGCGCCAGTGTGCTGCAGGAGATAGCTCCGCCCCTTTTCCGCGGACTATTCTCCCGCTTTTTCCTATATTCTGGCAGGGGTATTTTCCACATATATAGCCTCTGGGGCTATATATTGTGGTATTTTTGCCAGCCAAGGTGTTATTATTGCTTCTCAGGGCGCCCCCCCCCAGCGCCCTGCACCCTCAGTGACCGGAGTGTGAAGTGTGTGTGAGGAGCAATGGCGCACAGCTGCAGTGCTGTGCGCTACCTTGGTGAAGACTGATGTCTTCTGCCGCCGATTTTCCGGACCTCTTCTTGCTTCTGGCTCTGTAAGGGGGACGGCGGCGCGGCTCCGGGACCGAACACCAAGGACTGGGCCTGCGGTCGATCCCTCTGGAGCTAATGGTGTCCAGTAGCCTAAGAAGCCCAAGCTGGCTGCAAGCAGGCAGGTTCGCTTCTTCTCCCCTTAGTCCCTCGCTGCAGTGAGCCTGTTGCCAGCAGGTCTCACTGAAAATAAAAAACCTAATTTCTATCTTTCTTTCTAAAGGCTCAGGAGAGCCCCTAGTGTGCATCCAACCTCGGCCGGGCACAAAATCTAACTGAGGCTTGGAGGAGGGTCATAGTGGGAGGAGCCAGTGCACACCAGGTAGTCATAAATCTTTCTAGAGTGCCCAGCCTCCTTCGGAGCCCGCTATTCCCCATGGTCCTTACGGAGTTCCCAGCATCCACTAGGACGTCAGAGAAAAGGGAATTAAAACTCATCCCGGCAACTATAGACCGGTAAGTTTGACATCAATAGTGTGGAAAATACTGGAAGGAATATTAAGGGATAGTATACTAGAGTACTTAGATACCTCCAAGGTTATTAATAGGCACCAAGATGGTTTTGTGAAGTATAGGTAATGTGAAACTAACTTAATAAGCTTCTACGAGAAAGTGAGTGACAATATTGATCAAGGTAAAGCAGCTGATGTGGTCTTTTTGGACTTTGCTAAGGCCTTTGACACAGGTCCACATAAGAGACTAATTTTCAAATTGAGAGAGCTTGGGGTGAAAAACACTATTTGTACTTGGGTAAGTAATTGGCTGTATAACAGAAAACAGCAAGTGGTGATAAATGGGATGTATTCTGAATGGGCCTCAGTGCTTAGTGGAATACCGCAGGGTTCAGTACTCGGGCCAATGCTGTTTAACATATTAATTAATGACCTGGGCAGGGACGAAACTAGGATTTTCGTCACCCGGGGCACGGCAGTAATTTACGCGCCCCCCTCTACACACACGAATTAAATAAATAAATACATAAAAAATAATAATAATAAATAAAAATACAAAAAATAAAATAAAATACAAATAAAATAAAAAAATTAAATAAAACATAATGATAAATAAAATTATATATATATATATATATATATATATATATCACACCCAGTCGGCGGCACTCACAGCTCCCTCAGCAGGGAATAAAACGAGACGGAGTCACGGAGCTTGTCAACGTTTCAATGTTATAAATACAACATTTTCATCAGGACATATGTCCTGATGAAAATGTTGTATTTATAACATTGAAACGTTGACAAGCTCCGTGACTCCGTCTCGTTTTATTCCCTGCTGAGGGAGCTGTGAGTGCCGCCGACTGGGTGTGATGTTTAAGGACATCCCTGCTGGGGATGTTACACGGAGGGCACCGGCTTTTTCCATTTCTATTATTTAGTATGGAGTGCTGCCGACCACTGCTAATTCTATATATATATATATATATATATATATATATATATATATCTATCCTGCATACAGAATGTACTAATAATCCAAATAGCATTGCTTCTTTTACATAAAATGTACCATTGTGCAGGTAGAAACATGAAGAATCAGGCATGGTTGTGGTATACATTACAGTAAGCTATGGAGATGGTAGCTTTATTGTGAGAAAAAGTGAATTAAAAATACTCCCACAGTACTGAGCTATCTAAGGACCCTAATAAGCAGCTGGAGGACTGTGTGCTACACTAGAGATTATGCAATTGCAGACCCCTTGAGTGCTGCAAGCACAGCTACAGGTATAAACAGTTTAGCAGGTAGAAAGCCCATATTAAAAGCACTATACCTACATCGTTTAAGGCTGTAGGAGAGGATACTGCTGGAATGTGGGCTCTGCTGCTGCTGTGAGATTTCAGCACGCTGGCAGTGTCAGTGAGATATACAGCAGCTGCTGCTGCCCCGGGATCAGGAAGGCTCACGTCACGATAATCAGATGAGCTCTGCAGTTGATAGATCTAGTCTGCTGCAGACAGCATAATCGATCTCATCTTTGATGCCGGCAAAGCAGCAAGCGCAGATTCCGCACAGCGGAGACTGATTGCAACTGGCTGAGGGAGCTGACAGAAGGTTTTGCGCCTGCTAAGATCCGGCGCCTAGGGCGCATGCCCCCCTAGCCCTTCCCCTAGTTACGGCCATGACCTGGGAGTGGGCCTAGAAAGCAAAGTGTCAATTTTTGCAGACGACACTAAACTGTGTTGAGTAATTAATTCAGACAAGGATGTTGAGTCTCTGCGGAATGATTTATCCAGACTGGAGGTCTGGGCAGACAAATGGGGACTGAGTTTCAATATAGAAAAATGTAAAGTTATGCACTTTGGGACTAAGACTAATCTGGCAGCCTATAAATTAAATGGGGATAATGTAGGGATAACCGTAGTTGAAAAGGATTTGGGTGTGCTCATCGATAATATACTTAGTAGCAGTACGCAGTGTCAAAATGCAGCAACAAAAGCAAATAAGGTGTCAGCATGCATAAAATGGGGAATGGAGACAAGGGATGAGAGTGTAATCCTGCCACTGTATAAATCATTGGTATGACCGCACCTGGAATATTGTGTACAGTTCTGGGCACCGCACTATAAAAAAAGATATCTTGGAACTCGAAAGGGTTCAGAGGCGAGCCACCAAACTGGTTAAGGGCTAGATATGTTTACACTGGAAATGAGGAGGCTGAGAGGGGACATTATTAACATTTATAAATACATTAAGGGACAATACATGGACTTATCAGACGATCTGTTTATCAAAAAAACGCTACATAGGACATGGACACGCCCTGAGGTTAGAAGAAAAAAAGATTCATACACAACGGAGGAAAGGGTTCTTCACAGTAAGAACAATAAAGATCTGGAATTCCCTACCAGAGAAGGTAGTAATGGTGGACTCACTAAATGAGTTAAAAAACGGATTAGATAAATTCCTGATAGAAATATCCAAGGCTACAGCATCTAAGTGATATATAATTTAAAATACAGGTTGAACTCGATGGACATCTTGTATTTTTTCAACGTCACCAACTATGTAACGGGTTTAAAATATCGCCTAGTGTGTACCCAGCTTAATCATATGGGTTTTATTTTGATTTTTTTCTGAAATCGTGTTTATTTATAATTTTTCAAGGTTGCATCCACAGTAGACATTATATCAGGCATATAAGACCAAGGTAGAATAATACAAATATTGGCGAATAGCTTACTAAAACAAAGAACGGTAAATGGAGCACATATGGAACGACCCAGCCATGGACATTGATAGCAACAAGTCAGAAAGCCGAGAGCTTGACTCCCACATGAATTCAGGGAGATTCTATGTTCTGCTAGCAGTCCTTTATCTACACAACACTGTAATTGAGATGGGCAGTATGGAATCAGAAGCAGCTTCAGGGCCCTGGATATGTAGGGCTTTGAATGTCAGTAAATCTATCCTGAAATAGTTTCTCCATCTTACAGGTAGTCAGTGAAGGGAGTAGAGGATGGGTGTTATGTGGCTGGAATGGGGCTGGTTGGTTAATAGCATTTTGTGCCAGCTGCAAGCGGTGCACTTCTTTTGCTTGGAAACCCATGTACTGGGCATTGCAATAGTCTAGGTGTGATAATAGAAATACATGTATGACTTTAGGGAGATCTGAGGGAATTAAGTGCTTGGTTTTGGTTGTGGCTGATACCTGATGTTTAATTTTTCAAGCCACTATCCAGGACATCAATATTCAACACATGTTCAGTGTTTTGTAATTCTGAAACCCCAAGCTCATCAAGACAGCCATTTAGGGACTTCCGGTGGGAGGGGCACCTAGCGTGGCTACATTTTACATGGGCTCTGGACCTTGACTCCTGAAATCATCCTGCAACAAAGTTATTCTTTTCAGAAATTCATCTCCCAGGCTGTTGAGCTGCTTCCAAACTCTGGAGAGAATACAGATACGTTTTCAGGTCTGGAGTCCCTTTCTATTCACCGGAGTCAAGCCTGTATCCCTTCAGGTGTCTATGACCACCCTCGGCCATATTAGGGCACAGAAGCTGAGTGTGCGCTACTCTCCTAAAGCAATTTATCATATCTGCCACTGCACTGCTGATCTTCACTGACGTGGCCAACTCACTTCTGCCTATTGCAGTTGGGAATCTATCCTGCTGTACCTGCTGCAGTTACAAAGCCTCCAGACTGTCTTTCATGCTTCAGGTTTCTTTAAGCCTGTGGCTGCAGGTTTTGGATGCACATTGGGAAAGGATTCCTGCTATAGAGGTGTACTGCTGAGCAGCTGCGCTATCACCCTTATGGAGGAGTTGCCCTTGAGGGGAGGTGTGACAGTTTTACTGACCTGGACTGTTGCCTGCCATTTTGTCACATGGCGGGTACTCACCGCCGCGGGTCCCGGGATCCATACCCTGCCGGCGCAGCTAGCGGTGGTGCTCGGTGGCCACATGGGGGAGCGTCGCGGTTAGCGACGGGAGTGACGGCTTCCTGGAGGCTGGAGGGAGGACCTAGTGGCTGCAGCCTCCCTGTGTGTCTGCAGTACAGGGGGCAGCCATGTTGGAGACCAAGTGCAGCACCAATGAGCGTATGGGTGAGTGTCAACCAATCCTGGTTTTCTGCTGCCTATAAATAGGCTGGGATTGTTGCATTCTGTGCCAGTGCTTTGTTGTGTTACTCTGTACCCTAGCTCTGTGCTCTGGCAGATTACTCTCTGCGTCTTTAGGTAATTTGGTTCCATCTCGCTCTCCGAGTTGTCAGTCAGCTCTCATTGCACTACGACCAAAAACCCAAAGGCTAAGTATAGTATCAAGGGTACTATAATGGAAACTACTGAGGAGGAAAGAGATTTAGGAGTCACTATTTCAAGTGACTTGAAGGCAGGAAAGCAATGCAACAAAGCAATGAGAAAGGCAAGTCAGATGCTTGGTTGCATAGGGAGAGGAATCAGTAGCAGGAAAAAAGAAGTGATAATGCCACTGTATGGGTCATTGGTAAGGCCCCATCTGGAATACTGTGTCCAGTTCTGGAGACCCTATCTCCAGAAGGATATAAATACATTAGAGAGTGTACAAAGAAGGGCAACTAAAATGGTGCATGGCCTACATCACAAAACTTACACGGAAAGGCTAAAAGATCTTAACATGTATAGTTTGGAGGAGAGAAGGGAAAGGGGAGACATGATAGAAACTTTCAAATATATAAAGGGTCTTAACAAAGTTCAGGAGGGAAACATTCTTCAAAGGAAAAGAAGTATTAGAACTCGAGGGCATACATTGAGACTGGAGGGGGGGAGGTTCAGGGGAAATTTAAGGAAAAATTACTTCACAGAAAGGGTAGTGGATAAGTGGAATAGCCTCCCATCAGAGGTGGTAGAGGCTAAGACTGTAGGGCAATTTAAACATGCTTGGGACAGGCATATGAATATCCTTACAAAGAATCAAGTTAAAAAAGGGTTGAGATTGCCTAAAGGATAAAATAAAAAAGGGGCAGACTAGATGGGCCAAGTGGTTCTTATCTGCCGTCAAATTCTATGTTTCTATGACCACCAGCTTCCCTGTGCGCGGTCACAGTCGACCACTCTCCCGCCGGTGTCTTCAAGTTCTCTAGGTTTCCTGTGGTGGTTTGTCAGCCTCAGTCTGTGTCCTTCGGTCACGTCTCCGCATCATCCAATGGAGATCCTTGCAGCTCCTCAGTTACGTCCTCGCTTCAGCTAGATACCCGTCTTCACAGTTCTCCTTCCACGTCTTCGCATCATCCTGCAACCGGTCTTCACAGTTCTTCAGCCACGTCTTCGCATCATCCAGCAACTTAACCTCACAGTTCTTCAACCACGCCGTCGCATCATCCAGCAACTTAACTTCACAGTTCGTCAACCACGTCTTCGTATCATCTAAAGCAAACTTTTCTCAGTTCTTCAGTCTCGACTTCGTATCATTCATTGGACAATCTTACAGTTTTTACTCACGTTATCAACCCATCCAGAAACCTATTCTCCGCAGTTCATCTCATGCCCCCACGTCACCCTGCAAACCTCATCATAGTTCCACAGTCACGCCCATTCTTCGAACCATCTCTCTCTGCAAGCACCAGCCTCTTCCTTCAGGAGTTCAAAGACTTCATTCTCTACAGTTTATCAGTCCCAAGCCAGTTTGACTTCATACTGCTTTTCTCTGTTTGTGCCGTTAATAAATATATGAAAAGGAATAATCTTCGACCTCCTTGTTTACTGCACTCCGGAGCATCTGCTCCTTCGGTTGGTCTGAGTCCAACGGATTCACAAAAACAGACTGTCCTGGCACATGTGTGCTGAATTGGTTGCTGCAGCTGTGTTCCCTGAGCTGAGGGGGATCCGGTCTACAAGGTCTCCCACTGTGGCATGTCAGATGCCACCTTGGTCACTGATGTCTGCAGAGGATTGTCAAATTCGCAACTCTATCCTGCTTGGCTCGACCCCCCTGATCTGCTGAGCGGTTATAGTGATTTTGGACTCTGTTGTGACACCCTGAGATCCCCCAGTGGCGGTTGATGGAGGACCATCTCCCGAGGGCTGCAGTGACCTGCACATTTAGGACCCCTGCCTCTCTGTGCATGAAACTTCGTATACAACACATATTTTGGACTCTTGTTACTCTTTATCCCATTCTCCCTACTTCTGGACAGTTTGGACAGTTGCTATACTAAAGTCCACATACTTGTTTTTTGTTCGAATTCACATTTATTTTCTTTCATTCTTTGTTTCACTGAATCTGTTCCCATTTGCGTTTAATTAGCCATTAATACAGTAGCTTTACATAGTGTATGCTTTTGTTTGCTGTGTCCCACTGCCACCCTGTGGTCAATATTCCACATTACCACATTGATATTTAAGCTTCCCGTTTGGATTCTTTTCACATTATAGCAACAGTGTGTTTACCATTAGGATTGCTGTACTCAGGGTCGGACTGGCCCACAGGGGATCAGGGGAAACCACCGGTGGGCCACACTTTATGTGGGCCCTCCTACTCCTCTAGGGATCAGGTTCCAGACTTTATCCAGGTGCACTTGAATTATGCATTATACATATGTTACGATATACTTCACAAGAATATGGTTTATTATATATTTACACAGAAAATGTACTCTTTAATGGTTAGTCAAACCTCTGTGGTGGCTGGCCACACCCCCACTTGAGCCTGGCCACACCCTTAAAGCATGGGCCTGTACAACAACATTCCCCCGGTGGTCCCTTCATGCCCCAGTCCGATACTGGCTGTACTGTAACTTACTTTACATGGTTCATTATTTGTACTGATACAGATCTTTCCTTGTGGGTATTTCTCACTCATTTGTTTCAGACTGCCATTTTGTGATTGTTTCAAACCACCTCATTTACACTGTTATCTATGCTAAGTGACAGGTATCATCTTATACCATATTCACTGTGGATTCTTTAACTTTTCAATATGCTACCATAAGAGTCTTCCCAAGTGGCTGAGTGTTTGTCTTCACTTCTTTCTGCTTCACAAGTGGTGGAGGTACAGTGTGAAACATTGGTTAACCAGCTGGCAATGGAATTATTGAATATCTTGCTACCTCACATAGATAGCAAGTTTGATCATATATTGTCTAATTTGGGCATTGACTCTGTCCCTATTAATGATCAGACGCCTTGTCTGGATGCCCCAACTCAGTTGCTGCATAACGTTGAGCTTAGTGCCCTAACCTCTCCTGGTTTCCAACCAGAGTTTGCTGTGTCTACGTGAGTACCTTTGGTTGAAGCTACCATCGCTACTTTTGCCCCAACGCCTGCTCTCTGTTCTGCATTGCTCAGTTTTGGAGGGAATTGGGATCAGTCCCACAGTTTACTACCTGATTCTCCTCAGTGGACTGTACAAAGTGGGTACAAACATGGCTGTATCAGCCCATACGTTCCAATTTTCTACCCTCCTAATGGGATGTTGCATTCATTCAATAGAAGGAATGGATTATTCCCTCGCTCTGAGTATCTAGCATTTCTATTTAGGGATCCCATAGGTGCTGTTACTTAATTATATAACTACTTGCTTTTACCCTCATGGTCTTTTATGCTGGACCAATCATCATTATCCTGATTATGGCAATTTATACTGGATCTCCTTTAGAGTTTTGACATTTTGGGTAATGTTACTCAACTGAGGTTTTATTTTGTTATGCCCTTTTGTAACTTTTATTTTAGACCTCTCATCTCTGGTATGTATACCGCTATATTATTCTGATTTTGAGGTCTTTTAAGGACTGATTGCAAGTTCATGTCTCTTATGTCATCTTAACATTTGTGGAATTTGAGCCATGTCATTTTACATCTGTTTTCTGTAATATTTTTGTAGTACATAGTTATTTTCAGAACGCGGGCTGTGGCTGCAGCTCCCGTTCTCCTGTTCATTCCGTTATGGTTTTGGAAAACTAGAAAAATAGAGTGGTAGAAGCACTGTATCTCTATACTAATTTGTGCTGAATAGTTCCATCTCATATTTCCTGCATAAGTATTTGATATTATAATTTGCACACGGTTCCTTTTATACTTTGTGTAATTACTTGCGTCATTAGTTGCATAATTGTGATTATTATATTTCTTCTCAGCTATGTACGCAATTTACTCAATGCTTATGTAACATGTACTGATACATATGCTTCAATAAAAAAATGGTTTAACAAAAAAAAGGACAGCCATTTAGGGATATTATTGGGTTTTCAGTACACGGATCAAAAGACAAGTACAGTTCTGTATCATCTGCTTATTAGTGGTATACCAGGCCATGATGTCTGATTCTCAATTACCTTACCTAGAAAAGGAAGGTTTGATACTGGTTTATTTCTATTATCTCTTACGTCCTAGAGGATACTGGGGTCCACATTAGTACCATGAGGTATAGACGGATCTACTAGGAGTCATGGGCACTTTAGGAAATTGATAGTGTGGGCTGGCTCCTCCCTCTATGCCCCTCCTACCAGACTCAGCTTAGAAAATGTGCCCGGAGGAGCCGGTCACGCTTGGGAAGCTCCTGAAGAGTTTTCTGCATTTCTTTTCTTTTTTTTTATTGTTTTCAGGGAGGTCTGGCTGGCACCAGACTGCCTGCTTCGTGGGACTTGGGGGGTGACCTCCCTAAGGTTAGTGGTCCCGTTCCCCGCTGACAGGACACTGAGCTCCTGAGGGTCCTATTCGCAAGCCCCACCACGGCGAGCGTACAGACCCGCAGCACGCCGCCACCCCTAACAGAGCCTGAAGTCAGAAGAGTGGTGAGTAGGTGGCCGGCGTCCCGGTTAGCGGGTCGCCGGCTGTAATGGCGGCACAAGGGTAGGAGCGCAGCGCTGACATGCAGGCTGCGCTCCAGGCTTCAGAGACACTTTAGTGACCGCTGTGAGGGGCGAGCTGAAGCCACTACTGATACCCACACTGGCAGTGCACTGCAGGGGTTTTAACCCATTGTAGCACAGTATAATTACCTCAGCCAGTATAAAAAACCCAGGAAGACAGAGTGCCATTAAAGGGGAGGGCTTCACTCTGAGCGGATCCAGCAGCTCACCAGCGCTTTTTTCCCTCTGCAGCTATACACAGGCAGATTGACAGGGAAGCGCAGCTCCTCCACAAGGACTCCAGAACACCTCAGCAGTACCAGGGGGTCATAGCTGGGGGGGAGCAATATTTGGTGTACTAAGTCCTATTAAACTTAGTTTGCGACCCAGCTAAACGTGTTATTTAGCTGTAGGGGCGCTGTGTAGCGGGCTCCATTATACTCTGTGTTTCCCTAGGAGGGCACTGTGTGGGTTAACCGTGTATTTAACCTATTTCCTGTGTGTGTGTGTTCTTTCACATTTGCTATGTCAAAGGAGTGTGTATCATTCACAGCAGTGTTTTTCTCAATCTGGGGGTTCACTGCCGTGTACTCAGGATAGTACACATTCTCAGGCTAGTGCATCTGAACCAGTATGGTGAGGTGGACTCGGGAGAGGGGGATGCAGCTTTGTCACAGGGAATACAGGCCCTGATAGAAGCTATTGGAGAGGTCCTGCAAATCCCTGATAAGGTATCAGAGGACAAGGAGCAATCTTATTTTAATGTGAAAAAGAAATCCTCAGCTACTTTCCCTGCATCTATTAAATTCCCTAGTTGAAGCAACTTGGGTAAATCCTGGCAAGAAGTTTCAGGTCCCAAAACGGTTACTCACATCCTTCCCGTTTCCTCAGGATGATAGGAAAAAATGGGAAAACCCACCGATAGTTGATGCATCGGTTTCTAGGCTGTCTCGTAAGATAGTTTTACCTGTCCCTGGCGCAGCTTCCTTGAAGAATGCTGCAGACCGCAAGATTGAGACCACTCTCAAATCTCTGTACACAGCTGCGGGGGTGGCCCAGAGACCCACTATAGCTTGTGCATGGATCTCCAGAACCATTGCTAATTGATCAGGTAATCTAATTGACGGGTTAGATTCCTTATCCAGGGGGGGGGGGGGGAGATAATTTTACTCCAACAGCATATGCAGGATTCTGCTAACCTTATGGTGGAGGCCATAAAGGAAATGGTTTACTCAATGCATGCACCACTGCCATGGTGGTGTCAGCACGCAGGGGCTTGAGGCTACGCCAGTGGACTGCGGACGCGGATTCCAGGAAAGGCGTGAAAAACCTTCCTTTCACAGGTGAAGCCCTGTTTGGAGATTAATTGGATACGTGGATATCCAAGGCTACGGCGGTTAAGTCTACATATCTTCCTTCCGCAGCTCCCCCGGCTAGAAAATCCTAAACTGCTCCAACTCTGCAGTCCTTTCGGACAGCAAAGTTTAAATACAAAACCAAAGGTTCTTCTATGGCCTTCAAAGGCAATAGAGGTAAACCAACAAAAACAACAACTGCAGGTTCACAGGAACAGAACCCCGGTTCTGCTTCCTCTAAGCCTTCAGCATGACTGTGGACTGCACTGCCTGGAAGACAGGCAGGTGGGAGCCCATTTGAGATTCTTCAGTCACATATGGGCAACGTCATGCCAGGATCCCTGGGTCAAAGATCTTATAGCCCAGGGCTACAGACTGGAGTTTCAGGAACTCCACCTCACAGATTCTTCAAATCAGGCTTACCAGCTTCTCAAGAAGCAAGTATGACTTTACAGGAAGCAATTCAGAAACTGGTACATACTCAGGTCATTGTTCCAGTTCCACTTCAGCTGCAAAACCAGGGTTATTATTCCAACCTTTTTGTAGTTCCGAAACCGGACGGTTCAGTAAGGCCCATTTTAAATCTCAAGTCGTTGAACTCGTTCTTACGGGTGTTCAAGTTCAAGATGGAGTCACTGAGAGTGGTGATCTCAGGTCTGGAGGAGGGGGAATTCTTGGTATCTTTGGATATCAAGGATGCGTACCGTCATATTCTGATTTGGCCACCTCATCAGGCTTATCTACAGTTTGCATTACAGGACCATCACTACCAGTTCCAGGCCCTGCCATTTGGCCTCTCCACAGCACCGAGGGTGTTCACCAAGGTAATGGCAGAGATGATGTTTCTCCTCCGTAAACAGGGAGTGAACATAATACCATACCTGGATGATCTGCTGCTAAAAGCACCATCCAGGGAGAGGTTGTTAGTCAACATTGCCCTCTCAACCCGACTACTCCAGGATCACGGGTGGATATTGAACCTACCAAAATCTCATCTGGAACCAACATGGAGGCTTCCATTCCTGGGGATGATATTGGATACGGAGGCACCGAAGGTATTCCTTTCGTTGGAAAAATAAGATTTTACTTTCCGGTAAATCTATTTCTCGTAGTCCGTAGTGGATGCTGGGGACTCCGTAAGGACCATGGGGAATAGACGGGCTCCGCAGGAGACAGGGTACTTTAAGAAAGAATTTGGATACTGGTGTGCTCTGGCTCCTCCCTCTATGTCCCTCCTCCAGACATCAGTTAGAGAAACTGTGCCCGGAAGAGCTGACAGTACAAGGAAAGGATTTTGGAATCCAGGGCAAGACTCATACCAGTCACACCAATCACACCGTATAACTCGTGATAAACTTACCCAGTTAACAGTATGAACAACAACGGAGCATCAGATCAACCCTGATGCAACCAACATAACCCTTATTTAAGCAATAACTATATACAAGTATTGCAGAAGAAGTCCGCACTTGGGACGGGCGCCCAGCATCCACTACTGACTACGAGAAAATAAGATTTTACTCACCGGTAAATCTATTTCTCGTAGTCCGTAGTGGATGCTGGGAACTCCGTAAGGACCATGGGGAATAGACGGGCTCCGCAGGAGACTGGGCACTCTAAAAGAAAGATTAGGTACTATCTGGTGTGCACTGGCTCCTCCCTCTATGCCCCTCCTCCAGACCTCAGTTAGGATACTGTGCCCGGAAAAGCTGACACAATAAGGAAGGATTTTGAATCCCGGGTAAGACTCATACCAGCCACACCAATCACACCGTATAACTCGTGATACTATACCCAGTTAACAGTATGAAATATAACGGAGCCTCTCAACAGATGGCTCAACAATAACCCTTTAGTTAGGCAATAACTATATACAAGTATTGCAGACAATCCGCACTTGGGATGGGCGCCCAGCATCCACTACGGACTACGAGAAATAGATTTACCGGTGAGTAAAATCTTATTTTCTCTGACGTCCTAGTGGATGCTGGGAACTCCGTAAGGACCATGGGGATTATACCAAAGCTCCCAAACGGGCGGGAGAGTGCGGATGACTCTGCAGCACCGAATGAGAGAACTCAAGGTCCTCCTCAGCCAGGGTATCAAATTTGTAGAATTTAGCAAACGTGTTTGCCCCTGACCAAGTTGCAGCTCGGCAAAGTTGTAAAGCCGAGACCCCTCGGGCAGCCGCCCAAGATGAGCCCACTTTCCTCGTGGAATGGGCTGTTACTGATTTAGGATGCGGCAATCCAGCCGCAGAATGCTCCAGCTGAATTGTGCTACAAATTCAGCGAGCAATAGTCTGCTTAGAAGCAGGAGCACCTATTTTGTTGGGTGCCTACAGGATAAAAAACGAGTCAGTTTTCCTGACTCCAGCCGTCCTGGAAATATAAATTTTTAAGGCCCTGACTACGTCCAGTAACTTGGAATCTTCCAAGTCCCTAGTAGCCGCAGGCACTACAATAGGTTGGTTCAAGTGAAAAGCTGATACCACCCTAGGGAGAAACTGGGGACGAGTCCTCAATTCTGCCCTATCCATATGGAAAATCAGATAAGGGCTTTTACATGACAAAGCCGCCAATTCTGACACACGCCTGGCCGAAGCCAAGGCCAATAACATGACCACTTTCCACGTGAGATATTTCAAATCCACAGTTTTAAGTGGCTCAAACCAATGTGATTTTAAGAAACTCAACACCACGTTGAGATCCCAAGGTGCCACAGAAGGCACAAAAAAGGGGCTGAATATGTAGCACTCCCTTTACAATGTCTTAACTCCAGGCAGTGAAGCCAGTTCTTTCTGGAAGAAAATCGACAGAGCCGAAATCTGGACCTTAATGGAACCCAATTTTAGGCCCATAGTCACTCCTGACTGTAGGAAGTGCAGAAAACGACCCAGCTGAAATTCCTCCGTTGGGGCCTTCCTGGCCTCACACCACGCAACATATTTTCGCCAAATACGGTGATAATGGTTTGCGGTTACTTCTTTCCTGGCTTTTATCAGCGTAGGAATGACTTCCTCCGGAATGCCCTTTTGCTTTAGGATCCGGAATTCAACCGCCATGCCGTCCAACGCAGCCGCGGTAAGTCTTGGAACAGACAGGGCCCCTGCTGTAGCAGATCCTGTCTGAGCGGTAGAGGCCATGGGTCCTCTGATATTATTTCTTGAAGTTCTGGGCACCAAGCTCTTCTTGGCCCATCCGGAACCACGAGTATCGTTCTTACTCCTCGTTTTCTTATTATTCTCAGTACCTTTGGTATGAGAGACAGAGGAGGGAATACATAAACTGACTGGTACACCCACGGTGTCACTAGAGCGTCCACAGCTATTGCCTGAGGGTCCCTTGACCTGGCGCAATATCTAGTTTTTTTGTTTAGGCGGGACGCCATCATGTCCACCTGTGGCCTTTCCCAACGGTTTACCAACAGTTGGAAGACTTCTGGATGAAGTCCCCACTCTCCCGGGTGTCGGTCGTGTCTGCTGAGGAAGTCTGCTTCCCAGTTGTCCACTCCCGGAATGAACACTGCTGACAGTGCGAAGACGTGATTTTCCGCCCATCGGAGAATCCTTGTGGCTTCTGCCATCGCCATCCTGCTTCTTGTGCCGCCCTGTCGGTTTACATGGGCGACTGCCGTAATGTTGTCTGATTGGATCAGTACCGGCTGGTTTTGAAGCAGAGGCCTTGCCAGACTTAGGGAATTGTAAATGGCCCTCAGTTCCAGAATATTTATGTGTAGGGACGACTCCTGACTTGACCAAAGTCCTTGGAAATTTCTTCCCTGTGTGACTGCCCCCCAGCCTCGAAGGCTGGCGTCCGTGGTTACCAGGACCCAGTCCTGTATGCCGAATCTGCGGCCCTCTTGAAGATGAGCACTTTGCAGCCACCACAGTAGAGATACCCTGGTCCTTGGAGACAGGGTTATCAGCCGATGCATCTGAAGATGCGATTCCGACCACTTGTCCAAGAGGTCCCACTGAAAGGTTCTTGCATGGAACCTGCCAAATGGAATTTTGCTTCGTAAGAAGCTACCATTTTTCCCAGGACTCGTGTGCAGTGATGCACCGATACCTGTTTTGGTTTCAGGAGGTCTCTGACTAGAGATGACAGCTCCTTGGCTTTCTCCTGCGGGAGAAACACTTTTTTCTGTTCTGTGTCCAGAACCATCCCCAGGAACAGTAGGCGTGTGGTAGGAACCAGCTGTGACTTTGGAATGTATAGAATCCATCCGTGCTGTTGTAGCACTTCCCGAGATAGTGCTACTCCGACCAACAACTGCTCCATGGACCTCGCCTTTATAAGGAGATCGTCCAAGTACGGGATAATTAAAAACTCCCTTTTTTCGAAGGAGTATCATCATTTCTGCCATTACCTTGGTAAAGACCCTCGGTGCCGTGGACAGTCCAAACGGCAGTGTTTGGAATTGGTAATGGCAATCCTGTACCACAAATCTGAGGTACTCCTGGTGAGGATGGTAAATGGGGACATGTAGGTAAGCATCCTTGATGTCCAGGGATACCATGTAATCCCCCTCCTCCAGGCTTGCAATAACCGCCCTGAGCGATTCCATCTTGAACTTGAATTTTTTTATGTATGTGTTCAAGGACTTCAAATTTAAAATGGGTCTCACCGAACCGTCCGGTTTCGGTACCACAAACAGTGTGGAATAGTAACCCCGTCCTTGTTGAAGTAGGGGCACCTTGACTATCACCTGCTGGGAATACAGCTTGTGAATTGCCTCTAGCACAGCCTCCCTGCCTGAGGGAGTTGTCGGCAAGGCAGATTTGAGGAAACGGCGGGGGGGAGACGCCTCGAATTCCAGCCTGTACCCCTGAGATACTACTTGAAGGATCCAGGGATCCACCTGTGAGCGAGCCCACTGATCGCTGAAATTTTTGAGGCGGCCCCCCATCGTACCTGGCTACGCCTGTGGAGCCCCCGCGTCATGCGGTGGACTCAGAGGAAGCGGGGGAAGAATTTTGATTCTGGGAACTGGCTGATTGGTGCAGCTTTTTCCCTCTTCCCTCGTCTCTGTGCAGAAAGGAAGCGCCTTTGACCTGCTTGCTTTTCTGAAGCCAAAAGGACTGTACCTGATAATACAGTGCTTTCTTAGGCTGTGAGGAAACCTGAGGTAAAAATTTTTCTTCCCAGCTGTTGCTGTGGATACGAGGTCCCAGAGACCATCCCCAAACAATTCCTCACCCTTATAAGGCTCTATGTGCCTTTTAAAGTCAGCATCACCTGTCCAGTGTCGGGTGTCACGAACCGGTCTCTCACCTTTGCGGGTTCTGGGGTTCATCCGTTGCCAGTGCGGTTGCTCGCGGTGCTGTGCGCCCGTGTGGGGACACGGCGTGATCAATGGCACAGGTAATGCAGAGTCTGGGAACTGTGAGTGCGGGGACCAAATGGCCTAAGGCACTGCGGTGTGTCTGCTGTATAGGAGGTGGCCATGTTGGAGACCAAATAGCTAATACTGAGCACTTGTGAAAACACCTGTGGGCAGGTGTAAGCCAATCCCGTGCTTGTGCTGCCTTTAAGTAGGCTGGGATTATGTCACTCTGGGCCAGTGCTTTGTTGTATCAAAGCTGTGCTCTAGCTCTGAACTCTCTCCGTGCGTTCCTGTGTGATTCCCGTGGTCCAGATATCGCCTCCGTTCCCAGAGGTCCGTTTTGCAGCCTTCACTGCCAAAGATCTACCGGCTCTCCATTGTGCTATCAGTCAATTGCACACCTATTGGAAATACTTGGATTCCCAGTGTCCTGCATGAGGTTACCTTGTCTGTCTGCCTATCATACAAAGTCTGGAGGATTCCAATTCCCTCAGCTGTTCGTTTGTTCAACTCTGCATTTAACCCATTCATCACCTTGCCATCTACTACAGTTTCACAGTGATCTCCGGAACCCGCAAGTAACCCAATTCAGTACTTTTTCTATGTTGTCATTACAAGGATAATTCTTCACAGTCTCTCAGTTAACTCTTAAAACTCCATTGCAAATTCTTACAGTTAATTCTCCATGTCTGCATTAACCAGTTAAACACAATCTACAGTTCAGCATCAAAGCCTGTTTATATTTGGACAATTCAACATTTATTCTTCAGCTTGTTTTTGCATATGTTTCCATGAACATTTCTTTTATTTATTTCTGAGTTTTCTCTTGCATATTATTTCTGTCATTCCTGCAATACTTCAGTATAATGATGATTAACAACTAGTCATTTAACTCCTTACTGAATTGTTACTTTAATAAATATATGAAACGGAACTTCCTTCGTCCTCCCTGTTTTCTTCATACCCCAGCACCTACACCTGTGGTTGGTTCCAGGTTAACGGATTCACAAAAACACCCGGACCTGACAGTAAGCACTGGCCACATGGATCCGTCAAGTGACCAATTCGCAGGAGGCGGTGCTACGTCAAATATCCTTTCCCGTCTGGAAAACCAGGAGTCTATACAGACACAAATAGTGCAGTTTATGCAAACTATGGCAGACCGTTTAGAGACTCTTCATACAGCAATTAAAACGTCTCAAGTCCAGATTCCAACTCCGGTTGTCCCAGTTACCACTACAGCTTCTCCTGTGATGCTGCCTACGTCCCGCTTGCAGTTACCCTCTCCGAGTAAGTTTGACGGAACTCCAAAACTTTGCAGGGGATTCCTGAATCAATGCGAGATCCAGTTCGAACTGATGTCCGCCAGTTTCCCATCAGCTCGTTCTAAAGTCGCATATATTATTGCCCTCCTCTCCGGTCAGGCTCTGGAGTGGGCATCACCATTATGGGAGAGAGGTGATCCTATCCTCTCTAATTACAAAGAGTTTGTATCTTCTTTCCGGAGAATCTTTGACGAACCCGGCAGGACCACCTCAGCATCTTTGGAGATTCTCCGTCTACGTCAAGGTTTACGTCCTGTCAATCAATATATTGTTCAGTTTCGCACGTTGTCTTCAGAGTTAAACTGGAATGAGGAGGCCCTGATCGCCGCGTTTTGGAATGGACTTTCTGAGAGAATCAAGGACGATTTAACTATCCGGGATGTGCCAACTAAACTGGATGAATTGATTTCTCTCTGTAACAAACTTGACCTACGCTACAGGGAGCGATGTTTAGAGAAATCCAGGGCAGAGCGATCCAGTCCACGTTATCATCCTAGGCCTCGACAAGATTCTTCATCACAGTCTCCGGTAACGACAGACGAACCTATGCAGATTGGGCGCTCTCGCCTCACAGAAGAGGAACGACTTCGTCGTCGACAGGGTAACCTCTGCATGTACTGTGGGTCCTCTGAACACTTAGTTAAATTCTGCAAACTCCGACCGGGAAACTCTCGCTCCTAGCTTATTCAAGAGAGGTTAAGCTAGGAGTTACTCTAGAATCACGTTCTGGGAAAGAGCCGACCTTGTCTATTCAATTAGAAGTTCCAAGTTCTACAGTGAAAGTTTCAGCTCTCCTAGATTCTGGGGCAGCCGAGAACTTCATCTCCTCAGCCTTTGTCATGCGGTCTAAAGTTCAAACCATGCCTCTGGAAGCAGCAGTTGCCGTTACAGCAGTGGATGGAAGTCGAATTCCAGATGGTATAATTACTCATCGAACCGTATGTCTCAAGATGAAAGTTGGTGTGCTCCATTCCGAATACCTCTCCTTCTACGTGATTCCCAAAGCCTCTCAAGATGTGATACTTGGTTTACCTTGGCTGCAGAAACATAACCCTCAACTTAATTGGCAAACCATGGAAGTCCTTTCATGGGGTAAATCTTGTACCAAGGACTGTTTAGCCTCAATTGTACCTCTCCGGTCAATCAGCCTTCCCGACCTACCTCCGGTGTATCAATCCTTTGCGGATGTTTTCAGTAAACAAGCAGCAGACTCTCTACCTCCTCATCGCGAATGGGACTGCCCAATTGTCCTGGTTCCGGGTAAAACACCTCCTAGGGGACGAATTTATCCGCTATCCATCCCAGAGACGCAAGCTATGTCTGATTATATACAAGAAAATCTAACCAAAGGATTTATCAGACCATCTTCTTCACCTGCAGGAGCCGGATTCTTTTTCGTTAAGAAGAAGGACGGTGGGTTACGACCATGCATAGATTACCGTGGACTCAATGAGATCACTGTGAAAAACAAGTATCCATTACCCTTAATTCCAGAATTATTTGACCGGGTAAAAGGAGCTACTGTGTTTACTAAACTGGATCTCCGAGGGGCCTACAATTTAATCCGCATCCGAGAAGGGGACGAGTGGAAGACTGCTTTTAATACCCGGGATGGGCATTACGAATACCTTGTAATGCCTTTCGGTCTTTGTAATGCACCTGCAGTTTTTCAAAGCTATGTGAATGAACTTTTTCGTGATCTTCTCTACAAGTGTCTAGTAGTGTACCTGGATGATATCCTAATATTCTCTAGGGATATAAAGTCTCACCGTCACCAAGTTAAAGAGGTACTGACACGTCTGAGAAAAAATCAACTTTATTGTAAGTTAGAGAAGTGCACTTTTGAAGTATCTTCCATACCGTTCCTTGGTTACATCATTTCTGGATCAGAGCTATGTATGGATCCCGGTAAGGTACAAGCTATCCGAGATTGGTCCACTCCTACAACTCTCAAGGGGATTCAGCGATTTCTCGGCTTTGCTAATTTCTATAGGAGATTCATTAAGAATTATTCCACGTTAGCTGCTCCCATCACAGCCCTAACTCGTAAGGGAGCAAATCCTACGAACTGGTCTTCAGAAGCAATCAAAGCCTTCTCTGATTTAAAGCAAGCCTTTGTGTCAGCCCCCATTCTTCGACAGCCTGATCTGAATCGTCCCTTTCTACTAGAGGTGGATGCATCTACAGAAGCAGTAGGAGCTGTGTTGTCACAAGTCTTTGAAGATAAAAAGGTCCATCCCTGCGGATATTTCTCCCGTAAGTTCCTCCCGGCAGAACGTAATTATGCAATCGGTGAGCAAGAGTTACTTGCCATCAAGTTGGCATTTGAGGAGTGGAGATACCTTCTAGAAGGAGCTCAACATCGCATTACAGTTTATACTGATCATAAGAATCTTCTGTATCTGCAGTCAGCTCAGTGTTTAAATCCACGACAAGCTCGATGGGCGCTTTTCTTCTCACGATTTGATTTCAAACTCACCTATCGTCCAGGGTCTCAGAACAAAAAGGCAGATGCCCTTTCCCGGTCCTTTGCTTCTTCTGAATTAAATGATGCTACCACGAATCAAGCCATTGTGAATCCTAGGTCCTTTTTAATGACTCGAACCTCTCCAGTTCCTCCGCCTGGCAAGACCTTTGTCGCCACAAGTCTTCGAAAACGGCTGCTTACCTGGGCTCACTCCTCTTCCTTCATGGGTCATCCTGGGGTTCTAAAGACTCTCAAGTTTATTCAACAGTCTTATTGGTGGCCACGTCTCAAAGCCGATGTCCAAGAGTTTATAGCAGCATGTCCTAAATGTGCCCAACATAAGAGTCCAAGAAGTTCTCCACCAGGTTTGTTACATCCACTATCCATACCCAAACAACCATGGACTCATATCTCAATGGATTTCGTGACCGATCTACCTCCATCAAAAGGGCGAAATACCATTTGGGTGATAGTGGATCGATTTTCGAAAATGGCACATTTCATTCCATTAACTGGGTTACCATCAGCCCCTTTACTAGCCAGATTGTTCATCTCTGAAATCTTCAAGTTGCATGGCCTTCCTCGAGAAATTGTTTCTGATCGGGGAACACAGTTTGTGGCCAAGTTTTGGAGGTCGCTTTGTTCATCTTTAAATGTCAAGTTGAACTTTTCTTCTGCATATCATCCTCAGACAGATGGACAAACTGAGAGAGTCAACCAAGACCTTGAAACATTTCTCCGGCTATATATATCGTCCTCTCAGGATGACTGGGTTGACTACCTTCCATTGGCAGAATTTGCTCATAATAATCTCTTCCATTCATCTTCAGAATCTACGCCCTTTTATATTAACTTCGGCTTTCATCCTCGTGTGCCAGAGTTTCATCCATTGCCAGCCCTAGAGGTCCCAGCAGCAGATCAAGAGCTTCAACGTCTATCTAGCATCTGGAGTTGTGTACGTAAGTCCTTGGTCAAAACTTCCGCTCGTTATAAATCTTTTGCAGATAGAAAACGTAAAGCTGTACCGAATTACAAAGTGGGAGACCAAGTTTGGATTTCTACGCGCAATCTCAAGTTCAAAGTTCCTTCTAAGAAATTTGCTCCCAGGTTTATTGGTCCATTTCCCATTGTAAAGGTACTCAACCCTGTGTCATACAAAGTCAAGCTGCCACCGTCTTTGAGAATTCCTAACGCCTTTCATACATCTTTACTGAAGCCTTTGATTCTCAATAAGTTCCGTACTACCCAGTCCAAATCTCCTAAAGTTCACTCTTTGCAGAACGAGGAATTTGAAGTTAAAGAGATTGTGGACTCACGTTCCCGATATGGACGTTTACAGTTTCTGGTCGACTGGAAGGGTTACGGCCCGGAGGAGAGATCCTGGGTTTTCTCTGAAGATGTTCATGCTCCAAGACTGGTACAGAAATACTTCTCCAAAAATCCTGACAAGGTTCAAAGGTGTTCGGAGACCACCCGTAGAAGAGGGGGTACTGTCACGAACCGGTCTCTCACCTTTGCGGGTTCTGGGGTTCATCCGTTGCCAGTGCGGTTGCTCGCGGTGCTGTGCGCCCGTGTGGGGACACGGCGTGATCAATGGCACAGGTAATGCAGAGTCTGGGAACTGTGAGTGCGGGGACCAAATGGCCTAAGGCACTGCGGTGTGTCTGCTGTATAGGAGGTGGCCATGTTGGAGACCAAATAGCTAATACTGAGCACTTGTGAAAACACCTGTGGGCAGGTGTAAGCCAATCCCGTGCTTGTGCTGCCTTTAAGTAGGCTGGGATTATGTCACTCTGGGCCAGTGCTTTGTTGTATCAAAGCTGTGCTCTAGCTCTGAACTCTCTCCGTGCGTTCCTGTGTGATTCCCGTGGTCCAGATATCGCCTCCGTTCCCAGAGGTCCGTTTTGCAGCCTTCACTGCCAAAGATCTACCGGCTCTCCATTGTGCTATCAGTCAATTGCACACCTATTGGAAATACTTGGATTCCCAGTGTCCTGCATGAGGTTACCTTGTCTGTCTGCCTATCATACAAAGTCTGGAGGATTCCAATTCCCTCAGCTGTTCGTTTGTTCAACTCTGCATTTAACCCATTCATCACCTTGCCATCTACTACAGTTTCACAGTGATCTCCGGAACCCGCAAGTAACCCAATTCAGTACTTTTTCTATGTTGTCATTACAAGGATAATTCTTCACAGTCTCTCAGTTAACTCTTAAAACTCCATTGCAAATTCTTACAGTTAATTCTCCATGTCTGCATTAACCAGTTAAACACAATCTACAGTTCAGCATCAAAGCCTGTTTATATTTGGACAATTCAACATTTATTCTTCAGCTTGTTTTTGCATATGTTTCCATGAACATTTCTTTTATTTATTTCTGAGTTTTCTCTTGCATATTATTTCTGTCATTCCTGCAATACTTCAGTATAATGATGATTAACAACTAGTCATTTAACTCCTTACTGAATTGTTACTTTAATAAATATATGAAACGGAACTTCCTTCGTCCTCCCTGTTTTCTTCATACCCCAGCACCTACACCTGTGGTTGGTTCCAGGTTAACGGATTCACAAAAACACCCGGACCTGACATCGGGTCTCTAATACCCTCCTGACAGAATGGACATTGCATTAATTCAGGATGCCAGCCGGCAAAATATCCCTCTGTGCATCCCTCATATATAAGACGACGTCTTATGTTCGCAAAATAGTATCCCTGTTTGACAGGGTTACAGACCACGCTGCAGCAGCACTATCTGCAGGTCTCAGTCTAGTACCTGAGTGTGTAAATACAGACTTCAGGATAGCCTCCTGCTTTTTATCAGCAGGTACCTTCAAAGTGGCCGTATCCTAAGACGGCAGTGCCACCTTTTTTGACAAACGTGTGAGCGCCTTATCCACCCTAGGGGATATCTCCCAGCGTAACTTATCCTCTGGCGGGAAAAGGTACGCCATCAGTAACTTTTTAGAAATTACCAGTTTCTTATCGGGGGAACCCACGCTTTTTCACACTTCATTCACTCATTTGATGGGGGAACAAAACACTGCCTGCTTTTTCTTCCCAAACATAAAACCCTTTTTTAGTGGTACTTGGGTTAATGTCAGAAATGTGTAACACATTTTTTATTGCCGGGATCATGTAACGGATGTTCCTAGTGGATTGTGTATATGTCTCAACCTCGTCGACACTGGAGTCAGACTCCGCGTCGACATCTGTGTCTGCCATCTGAGGGAGCGGGCGTTTTTGAGCCCCTGATGGCCTTTGAGACGCCTGGGCAGGCGCGGGCTGAGAAGCCGGCTGTCCCATAGCTGTTACGTCATCCAGCCTTTTATGTAAGGAGCTGACACTGTCGGTTAATACCTTCCACCTATCCATCCACTCTGGTGTCGGCCCACAGGGGGCGACATCCCATTTATCGGCATCTGCTCCGCCTCCACATAAGCCTCCTCATCAAACATGTCGACACAGCCGTACCGACACACCGCACACACACAGGGAATGCTCTGACTGAGGACAGGACCCCACACAGCCCTTTGGGGAGACAGAGAGAGAGTATGCCAGCACACACCAGAGCGCTATATAATGTAGGGATAAACACTATCACTGAGTGAATTTTCCCCAATAGCTGCTTGTATAAACAATATTGCGCCTAAATTTAGTGCCCCCCCTCTCTTTTTAACCCTTTGAGCCTGAAAACTACAGGGGAGAGCCTGGGGAGCTGTCTTCCAGCTACACCGTGAAGAGAAAATGGCGCCAGTGTGCCGAGGGAGATAGCTCCGCCCCTTTTTCGCGGACTTTTCTCCCGCTTTTTTATGGATTCTGGCAGGGGTAATTATCACATATATAGCCTCTGGGGCTATATATTGTGATTATTTTGCCAGCCAAGGTGTTTATATTGCTGCTCAGGGCGCCCCCCCCCAGCGCCATGTACCTTCAGTGACCGGAGTGTGAAGTGTGTATGAGGAGCAATGGCGCACAGCTGCAGTGCTGTGCGCTACCTTGGTGAAGACTGAAGTCTTCTGCCGCCGATTTTCCGGACCATCTTCATGCTTCTGGCTCTGTAAGGGGGACGGCGGCGCGGCTCCGGGAACGAACACCAAGGACGGGTCCTGCGGTCGATCCCTCTGGAGCTAATGGTGTCCAGTAGCCTAAGAAGCCCAAGCTAGCTGCAAGCAGGTAGGTTCGCTTCTTCTCCCCTTAGTCCCTCGTTGCAGTGAGCCTGTTGCCAGCAGGTCTCACTGTAAAATAAAAAACCTAACATATACTTTCTTTCTAGGAGCTCAGGAGAGCCCCTAGTGTGCATCCAGCTCGGCCGGGCACAGAAATCTAACTGAGGTCTGGAGGAGGGGCATAGAGGCAGGAGCCAGTGCACACCAGATAGTACCTAATCTTTCTTTTAGAGTGCCCAGTCTCCTGCGGAGCCCGTCTATTCCCCATGGTCCTTACGGAGTTCCCAGCATCCACTAGGACGTCAGAGAAATAGATTTACCGGTAAGTAAAATCTTATTTTCTCTAACGTCCTAGTGGATGCTGGGGACTCCGTAAGGACCATGGGGATTATACCAAAGCTCCCAAACGGGCGCGAGAGTGCGGATGACTCTGCAGCACCGAATGAGCAAACATGCGGTCCTCCTCAGCCAGGGTATCAAACTTGTAGAACTTTGCAAAGGTGTTTGAACCTGACCAAGTAGCCGCTCGGCAAAGCTGTAATGCCGAGACCCCTCGGGCAGCCGCCCAAGAAGAGCCCACTTTCCTTGTGGAATGGGCCTTAACTGATTTAGGCAGCAGCAACCCAGCCGCAGAATGAGCCTGCTGAATCGTGTTACAGATCCAGCGAGCAATAGTTTGCTTTGAAGCAGGCGCCCCAAGCTTGTTGGAAGCATACAGGATAAACAAAGATTTTGTTTTGCTGACCTTAGCCGTTCTGGCTACATAAACCTTCAAAGCCCCGACTACATCCAGTGACTCGGAATCCTCCAAGTCAGTAGTAGCCACAGGCACCACAATAGGTTGGTTTATATGAAAGGATGAAACCACTTTCGGCAGAAATTGTGGGCGGGTCCGCAATTCTGCTCTATCCGCATGGAAAACCAGATAAGGGCTTTTATGTGACAAAGCCGCCAATTCTGACACACGCCTAGCCGAAGCCAAGGCTAATAGCATGACCACCTTCCACGTGAGATATTTTACTTCCACCGTTTTGAGTGGTTCAAACCAGTGTGATTTCAGGAAAATCAACACCACGGTAAGATCCCAAGGTGCCACTGGAGGCACAAAAGGGGGCTGAATCTGCAGCACTCCCTTTACAAACGTCTGGACTTCAGGCAGAGAAGCCAGTTCTTTTTGAAAGAAAATGGATAAGGCCGAAATCTGAACCTTAATGGAACCCAATTTAAGGCCCAAAGTCACTCCCGACTGTAGGAAGTGAAGGAAAAGGCCCAGCTGGAATTCCTCCGTAGGGGCATTCCTGGCCTCACACCAAGCCACATATTTTCGCCATATACGGTGATAATGTTGAGCCGTCACATCCTTCCTAGCCTCTATCAGCGTAGGAATGACCTCATCCGGAATGCCTTTTTCTGCTAGGATCCGGTGTTCAACAGCCATGCCGTCAAACGCAGCCGCGGTAAGTCTTGGAACAGACAGGGCCCCTGTTGCACAAGTCCTGTCCTAGAGGCAGAGGCCACGGGTCCTCTGTGAGCATTTCTTGCAGATCTGGATACCAAGTCCTTCTTGGCCAATCCGGAACAAAGAGTATTGTTCTCACTCCTCTTTTCCTTATGATTCTCAGCACCTTGGGTATGAGAGGAAGAGGAGGAAATACATAGACCGACAGGAACACCCACGGTGTCACCAGTGCGTCCACAGCTATCGCCTGAGGGTCTCTTGACCTGGCGCAATATCTCTGCAGCTTTTTGTTGAGGCGGGATGCCATCATGTCCACCTGTGGCAGTTCCCACCGACTTGCAATCTGCATGAAGACTTCTTGATGAAGTCCCCACTCTCCCGGCTGGAGGTCGTGCCTGCTGAGGAAGTCTGCTTCCCAGTTTCCACTCCCGGAATGAACACTGCTGACAGTGCGCTTACGTGATTCTCCGCCCAGCGAAGAATTCTGGTGGCTTCTACCATCGCCACCCTGCTCCTTGTGCCGCCTTGGCGGTTTACATGAGCCACTGCGGTGATATTGTCTGACTGAATCAGAACCGGTTGGTCGCGAAGCAGGGACTCCGCTTGACGTAGGGCGTTGTATATGGCCCTTAGTTCCAGGATGTTGATGTGAAGGCAAGTCTCCTGACTTGACCACAGCCCTTGGAAATTTCTTCCCTATGTGACTGCCCCCCACCCTCGGAGGCTTGCATCCGTGGTCACCAGGACCCAGTCCTGAATGCCGAATCTGCGACCTTCGAGAAGGTGAGCACTCTGCAGCCACCACAGGAGAGACACCCTGGCCCTGGGGGATAGGGTGATTAACCGATGCATCTGAAGATGTGATCCGGACCACTTGTCCAGTAAGTCCCATTGGAAGGTCCTCGCATGGAACCTGCCGAAGGGAATGGCCTCGTATGATGCCACCATCCTTCCCAGGACTCGAGTGCAGTGATGCACTGACACCTGTTTTGGTTTTAATAGATTCCTGACCAGTGTCACGAGCTCCTGAGCTCTCTCTATCGGGAGATAAACCCTTTTCTGGTCTGTGTCTAGGATCATGCCTAGGAGAGGCAGATGAGCTGTAGGAACCAACTGCGACTTTGGAATATATAGAATCCAGCCGTGTTGCCGTTACACTTCCAGAGAAAGTGATACGCTGTTCAGCCACTGCTCTCTTGATCTCGCTTTTATGAGGAGATCATCCAAGTACGTGATAATAGTGACACCTTGCTTCCGCAGGAGCACCATCATTTCCGCCATTACCTTGGTGAATATTCTCGGGGCCGTGGAGAGACCAAACGGCAACGTCTGAAATTGGTAATGACAATCCCGTACCGCAATTCTGAGGTACGCCTGATGAGGTGGATAAATGGGGACATGAAGGTATGCATCCTTTATGTCCAGAGTCACCATAAAATCTCCCCCTTTCAGGCTTGCAATGACCGCTCTTAGCGATTCCATCTTGAACTTGAACCTTTTCAGGTATATGTTCAGGGATTTTAAATTCAATATGGGTCTGACCGAACCGTCTGGTTTCGGGACTACAACATGGTCGAATAATAACCCCCTCCTTGTTGAAGGAGGGGAACCTTGACCACCACCTGTTGAAGATACAATTTGTGAATTGCAGTTAACACTGTTTCCCTCTCGTGTGGGGAAGCCGGCAGGGCCGTCGGTGAGGGGGCATCTTCTCAAAGTCCAGCTTGTATCCCTGAGACACAATATCTATTGCCCAGGGATCTAACAGGGAGTGAACCCACTTGTGGCTGAACTTACGAAGGCGTGCCCCCACCGGGCCTAGCTCCGCCTGTGGAGCCCCAGCGACATGCGGTGGATTTTTGTAGAGGCCGGGGAGGACTTCTGTTCCTGGGAACTAGCTGTGTTGTGCAGCTTATTTCCTCTGCCCCCGCCTCTGGCAAGAAAGGACGCACCTCGGACTTTCTTGTTTCTTTGTTCGAAAGGCTGCATTTGATAATGTCGTGCTTTCCTAGGCTGTGCAGGAATATAAGGCAAAATATCAGAATTACCAGCTATAGCTGTGGAGACCAGGTCCGAGAACCCTTCTCCACACAATCCTCAGCCTTCCATATGCCTCTTAAGTCGGCATAATCTGTCCATTGCATATTCTACAGGACACGTCAAGCAGAAATCGACATAGCTTTGACTCTAGGACCCAGTATACTCATGTCTCTTTGGGCATGTTTTATATATATATATCTCTTCAGACAGCATCTTTAATATCTCTCTCTCTCTCTCTCTCTCTATATATATACATACTAGGGTCTCAATCTCTGCTGATAAGGTACCTGTCCACGCTGCCACAGCGCTATAAACCCATGTAGTGTAGTGTACCAGAATGTGCACGCTATCTGCAGGATCCCTGAGAATAGCTGTTACGTCAGGGCTACCTTTTGGGGAAACGTGACACCCTAGGGGGAGATTCCCATCATATCCTGGCCCTAGTGGGGAAAGGATACTGCCTGAGAATTCTTTGTGGGAAACTGCAGTCTCTTGTCTTTGTGGGAAACTGCAGTCTCTTGTGCAGATTCCCGCTCTTTTTCATCATGAGAGGAGGGAAATTTACCTCAGCTTTCTTCTCCTTAAACATGTGTACCCTTGTGTCAGGGACAGATGAGTCATCAGTGATATGGAAATCATCTTTTATTACAATAATCATATATTGAATACTTTTCTGCCATTTTGGCTGTAACTTTGCATTATCGTAGTCGACACTGGAGTCAAACTCTGTGTCGATATCAGTGTCTATTATTTTGGATAGTGAGCATTGAGAGACTCTGAAGGTCTCTGCGACATAGGGACAGACATGGGTAGATTCCCTGTCTGTTCTCTAATCTTTTGTGCAATAAATTCACCTTAGCACTTAATTACACATATCCAAACAGGTGTCGGCGTTGTCGACGGAGACACCCTCTCACACACATATTTGCTCTATCTCCTCCTTAGGGGAGCCTTTTACCTCAGACATGTCGACACACACGTACCGACACACCACACACTCAGGGAATGCTCATCTGAAGACAATTCCCCCATTAGGCCCTTTGGAGAGACAGAGAGAGAGTATGCCAGCACACACCCCAGCGCTATTAACCCAGAAATAACACAGTAACTTAATGTTAACCCAGTAGCTGCTGTTTATATTGATTTTTGCGCCTAATTATGTGCCCCCCCTCTCTTTTTACCCTCTTCTACCGTGTAACTGCAGGGGAGAAACTGGGGAGCTTCCTCTCAGCGGTGCTGTGGAGAAAAAACATGGCGCTGGTGAGTGCTGAGGTAGAAGCCCCGCCCCCTCGACGGCGGGCTTCTGTCCCGCTTTCATGTACAATTTTGGCGGGGGCTCATACATATATACAGTGCCCAACTGTATATTATGCAAACTTTTGCCAAAGAGGTCTCTAATTGCTGCCCAGGGCGCCCCCCCTGCGCCCTGCACCCTACAGTGCCCGGAGTATGTGGGTTTAATGTGGGAGCAATGGCGCACAGCTGCAGTGCTGTGCGCTACCTCAGTGAAGACTGGAGTCTTCTGCCGCCGATTTCGAAGTCTTCTTGCTTCTTTCACCGGCTTCTGTCTACCGACTCTGCGAGGGGGACGGCGGCGCGGCTCCGGGATCGGACGACAAAGGGTGAGATCCTGTGTACGATCCCTCTGGAGCTAATGGTGTCCAGTAGCCTAAGAAGCAGGACCTATCTTCAGTGAGTAGGGCTGCTTCTCTCCCCTCAGTCCCACGCTGCAGAGTCTGTTGCCAGCAGATCTCTCTGAAAATAAAAAAACCTAACAAAATACTTTCTTATAGCAAGCTCAGGAGAGCTCACTAAGTAGCATCCAGCTCGTCCGGGCCCAGATTCAAACTGAGGTCTAGAGGAGGGACATAGAGGGAGGAGCAAGAGCACACCAGTATCCAAATTCTTTCTTAAAGTGCCCTGTCTCCTGCGGAGCCCGTCTATTCCCCATGGTCCTTACGGAGTCCCCAGCATCCACTAGGACGTTAGAGAAAAGCATTGGTGATCCAGTCGATGGTGCGGGATGTTCTAAGACAAAACCCGGACATCGGTGCATCTATGCATTCGCCTTCTGAGAAAGATGGTAGCCGTTTACGAGGTGCTGCAATATGGAAGGTTTCACGCAAAGCTCTTCCAGCTGGATCTGTTGGACAAATGGTCCGGATCGCATCTTCACATGCACCAGAGGGTCCGTCTGTCGCCAAAAGCCAGGTTTTCTCTTCTGTGGTGGCTTCAGACTTCTTACCTGACCGAGGGCCGAAGTTTCAGGATTCAAAATTGGATTCTGCTAACCACAGACGCAAGCCTCAGAGGTTGGGGAGCAGTCACCCAGGGGGAACAGTTCCAAGGAAAATGGTCAAGTCAGGAAGCCATTCTTCCAATCAACATTCTGTAACTAAGGACCATATACAACGCCCTTCTACAGGCATCATATCTTCTTCAAGATAAAGCCATTCAGGTTCAGTCGGACAATGTGATGGCAGTAACATACATAAACTGACAAGGTGGAACGAAGAGCAAGGCAGCAATGCCAGAGGTAACAAGGATTCTCCTCTGTGCAGAAAGACACGCTGTGGCATTGTCTGCGATCTTCATTCCGGGAGTAGACAACTGGGAAGCAGACTTCCTCAGCAGACATGACCTCCGCCCAGGAGAGCGGGGCCTTTACCCGGAGGTGTTCGGGCACTTGACACGTCGGTGGGGAATGCCACAAATCGACATGATGGCCTCTCATCTCAACCAGAAGCTTAAACGGTATTGTTCCAGGTCGAGGGACCCGCAAGCAGCGGCGGGGGACGCTCTGGTGACTCCATGGGTCTACCAGATAGTGTACGTTTCCACCACTCCCATTGATCCCAAAGATTCTCAAAATAATAAAAAGGGAAAAGGTTCAAGCAATTCTCATTGCTCTGAACTGTCCAAGAAGGGCCTGGTATGCGGATTTACTGGAGATGCTCCTAGAGGACCCGTGGCCTCTACCTCTTTGCGAGGACCTTCTCCAACAGGGACCGTTCATCTATCCAGACTTACCATTGCTATGTTTGACGGCATGGAGGTTGAGCGTCAAATTCTAGTCCGGAAAGGGATCCCGGATAGGGTTATTCCAACCCTGATCCAAGCCAGAAAGGGGGTAACGTCTAAACATTACCACCATATTTGGAAAAAATACGTCTCTTGGTGTGAGTACAGGAAATTTCCTGCGGTGGAATTTCAACTGGGACATTTTCTCCTTTTTCTGCAGTCAGGTGTGGATGTGGGCCTACGTTTGGGCTCCATAAAAGTCCAGATTTCGGCCTTATCCATTTTCTTCCAGAAACAATTGGCTTCTCTCCCTGAGGTTCAGACATTTTTGAAGGAGGTTCTGCACATCCAACCGCCTGTCTGGAACTTTGGGGCTGCCAGGGAGTTGTAGACAGGTCCCTAAGATGACACTGCTGTGCACCTTTTGGTGGGTGGTGTGTAGTTTCTGCAGAGAGAACTGATATTCACAATGGCCTGTGGCCACACATGTTCTCCACACACACCTGGCCACACCCTTAAACAGAGTACCCACTGCGCAATATATTGTTCTGCTGTTTATAAGCCGAGCACTGTCGGAGTTGCATCACTGTTGTAACATCTGACCTGGATCCCAAGTGCACTACTGCGCTGTGCAGCATCTCCACACATCTTCTGTCTGTCTTATGGTGTGTACGGTGAGATATTTTCTTATGATTTTGACTATATAGTCAAAATCGTAAGAAAAGTTAGTTCAGATCACAAGGTGAAAGTCACCTTGCGATCCCGATTCGATGTGATGCGCGGTCGGCATCGCAAGAATAGATAGACTGTGCAGGCAAGTCAATTTTGACTCTCTCTATAGAAGAGATAGTCAAAATTGACACTTAGCCAAAATCACACAGTCAGTATCGCAAGCACATAATGAGTGTGCTTGCGATACTGACTACGTGCCGACCTAGCCCGTCGCATAGTGAGAATCGGGCATAGCCCGAATCTCACCGTGTGTATGAGCCATTAGGAAGAGGATGTGCCCCTGAGCGTCTTTTTATAATGATGACTGTGCCATACAGTGGAAGCACCACAAACTCCAGTGTCAAAACCACATACAGGTGGGTGCTGCTCCACCTACATTTACACCTGCATTGACCCTGAAGCTACTGGCTGGATCTGTCCGCATGTGCATTAACTCTGTATTACCATGCATCCACTAATCTGCAAGTAAATAAACCAATGATCCTGGTTAAATTATCTGCCTTGTAGATTAACCATCAAACACTGCTGACGCCTATCAACACCATAGCTTCTGCCATTAATAGTAAGTCTACTGCCTATGTAACAGAACTGTGCTAGAAACTGAAGTTAGATGTAAATAAAGATATATGTAGTTTACTGATGCATTAATTTCACCAGTAGAACAGGACCCCAGCTGCACGTATACACTCGCATGTATAGGATCACTTATTCACTGTTCAGGTACAAGAGCCTGAGGTGAGACTGGCTACAACCGTGTGGCGCTCCCAAGGCTCTGGAGATGTAACATGTACAGTAATGCATAAGTATGTACTCCTGGCACCGGCCATTACTCAGACAGTAGGGTTCTACAGCCATATTAACTCGGTCACTTCAAAAGTGTTTCTGAAAGAATAACCCTAGGGAGTAGAGCTATTGCACAGCAGGAGCACGCACTCACTGTTTATGCTGCTATTCCTCCTGTATGCTCACTGCTGAGCAGGTAACAACCCCCCCAGCCAGGTGTCACCGGAAGATGCTGGTGTTACACGTTCTCTCTTCCTGCCGGAAATATAACGCTGCTGCACCTACATCTGTAGCGCCGGTGCTGCAAGTGAGTGCTGAGCTCTAGTCGCGGATAGCTACACAGGGAGCGCAGAGGTCAGACCCTGGGGCTGCAGTAAGGGCTATCACGGCACAGCAGAGTGTTGGTTCCGGGATGACGTTTCCTAGGGGGAAAGGAAAGGACTGTGCACCAGGCCGGTGACTGAGAGCCACGTCTGATGGGGAGAGGCCAGTAGGGAGACCAGCAAGAGCCAGGACCGCAGTGACAGTAGACTGTAATACGGCCTAGGACTGCATATTCTCGGTGAGTCACCAAAGCTGATCCTGTATTACCCCTTCCCTGGCATTGCCAGTCCTCTCAGCTGGGCACCCATCCACTGGCACTGGCACACCTCCATGTTCCTGGCATGGTGTGACATGGGAGAGATGCTGTGACGCCTCCTGACAGTGGTGTATATGCAGAATTCGGCATATCCCTCTTGTGCCACATCCCATACCAGTGGCACCACTCCAAGCTGCCCCACACCCGGACTTACCCCCTGTGCCATTTCCCCTGCTTTATCTCAGTGTCTTCTCTGCACCTCCAGCATCAGGGCAATCCTTTCGATTAGACTGTCACCAGTATCTTAATCACTACCCTGTAGCATTACATTTCCTTACACGGAATATCTCCTGCGCTGCTCTTTCATGTTTGTTACTGTGCATTAATCAACATGCATTGATCCTATGACTAGTCTGACCCATCTGGCCTTTGTTTACACTTTGTGTTTTGCGCTGGACCCCAATTGTGTATAGAAATGTATAACCTGTTACTTCACAGTGTATAGCATACCAAATTGTTTATGGTAAAAAGAAACCTAAAAAAAAAATCTTGAACCTCAGAGGCACATGTATTTTTATTTTAGATGGTTATTGTCTTTATATAATACTTGCTAAAATAGTGTGGTCATTTTGGCATGCTTGCTTTGACATTTCTGGGAAAATCTAAACATGCACCAGTGTGAGTCTGTTACCCAGTTGTCAAGAATGGTCTATTTATATTGTACATTTTACAAGCTAGGATGAGCTTCTATAGCAACATATAAGAATAATAACATTACTATGCTGATGAATGCAAGCTTTTTCTTTTTTCTTATTTGAATACAATGCTTTTGTCTTCCAGGGAACAAGTCAATGTAACGGATTGTCTTATTTATGTGGTGTCGCCTGCAGTCTGTTACAGATAGTGATTTGTTTGTGGAAACCACCCCAACATGTTCATCCAGTTTCTTACGGGCATAAACTGAACTCTGTCAGGTCTTCGGAAACCTAACTCTGCAAGTCGTTTCTAAGTCAACAGCAAAAAGACAGGTCTAGTCATGCAGTCCGTGCCTCACTCCCCTGATGTTTTTTTTGACTCTGTGGCTGGAAATGGGATTTCAGTCAATCAAATTGGACTTGCTGATGCCAAAGTTGAACCAAACAGAATAAATGGTGAGTTGCAATGAGAAATAATTTTGTATACTTACTAACAGAAGGAAAGGGAATTCTAGTTGTGTTCCTTGTGCTCTCTTTAACTCGCATTGAAATTTTATGTCACAAATATATCAAGTGTGGGTATCAGTTGGTCAACACAACTGAGATACATTTTATTTGCTTTTACCATGTGCTTTTCCAAAATTATACGTACAACTGTGTAGTTCAATAGTTAAATTATTTATTAAATATTACTTAAATTCTCCTTTTTATCTTTGATATGACCTGCTTAATGTTTAGCTTTTACATATTTCTTGGCTAATAAATACTATCAGAAATGTATAATCCAGTTTTCCACCAAAAAAACATGTTTATTGATTTTAAAAGGAAGTGTCCTTTAAATGAATAAGTAGACCTTCCTAGCTCCTGTATTCAGCAACTTCTTGGGTGCTTTCTCCATGCTTTGCTTGTTTTTAATGGGGAACCTTTATGGCAACAAGACTAGATACAAAATATTCTATGGTTTATACCAGAATGGGGGCGGGGCTGCACTGCACACCCTAATTCTACACATAAGGGGGGGTCATTCCGAGATGATCGTAGCTGTGCTAAATTTAGCACAGCTACGATCATTCACACTGACATGCGGGGGGACATCCAGCACAGGGCTATCCCGCCCCCGCATGTCAGTGCCCCCCCCTTCCCCGCAGAAGTGCAAAGGCATCGCACTTTAGCGTGCTGGCCGGGAGCTGCTCTTCGCTCCCCCGGCCCGCAGCGGCTGCGTGTGAGGACACACAGCCGATGCGGGCCGCCCCCGTTCGGTCCGGCTATGCCTACGTTGGCCAGACCGTGCCCACGAAACTGTTGCCAAACGCCGCCGTTCCGCCCTCTTCCCGGCCAGTGACCGACTCAGCCTGTCAATCAGGCAGAGGTGATCGTAGCGGCTCGACGGCCTTTGGCCATCAGGCATGCGCCGGTGCACTCCGGCGCATGCGCAGTTCTGACCCGATCGCACCGCTGCGATAAGCTGCAGCGTGCGATCGGGTCAGAATGACCCCCAATATGAGGTGCTATCGTGCTGAGGCTTGTAGTTCCGCACAAAAAAAGAAAGAAAATGCCTGTGCACACTCACACAAAATAATGTTAGGAACCCACCTGATGAGATCACCTGGCCGCTGTAGGTGGGTCCATATTTTTTTGACAAATTTAGCTAAGAATCTCCGTTTTTTTACTTTGTTAAATTGCAGAGTTTATTATAATTGTTCTTATTGTCAATTCTTAGTTTTTAGAGTGTACACCAGCATTTTCTCTGTATTAACTTTGTTTAACCATAATTGTGCTGATGCTGTGTCTGAAGCAGCTGCTACATGATAATAAGCCACAGTACTCAACAGCCATAATAGAATAACCATAGCAAAAAGAAAGCTGCTCTTCACATACTTCATGTGTAAAAGATTGATTAATCAATTGTCTATACAATGGATACTTTGGGGGAAATTTACTAAGCATTGGTTTTATTGGTGATTTTAAACTGGTGCAGTCCGCTGCTGAATAATAGCAATTTAGAGATCAAAACCATTTAATTTACTAAAGAGCAGTTTATAAACAAACCCCATCTTTGGTGCTTGTCTATTTACAAAGGCCCAAACTGCTGCAAAACAGATATCAAGTATGGCATCAAAGGCTACTTGCAGCAGTGTTCTTTATAGAAAATTAAATACATTTATAAAAAAAAAAACACCAGTATGGCTCTTAGCTCACTAAAGTGCCAGCCAACCAACAGTAGCTTGGGTTTTTGCCAAATTTGGGGTGGATAAAACAGATGTGGTCCCCCTTGAAATTGTCTCTACCAGCGATAGGCTTTCACTGTCTGGTCTCTTGGCACTACAGCAGGGACACCATCAGAGTGCGGTACTTAAAGGGCCCCATACACTTATACGACATGATGGTCCGTCATGTCGTATAAGATTTCCTCCAACCTCCCGGCAGCCTCCCTGTTGGCAGGATAGTATTAGCTATATCGTATTCAGTATGTTTTTTTTTGTAAACAATGTATCTTTTACTTTCTCTATCGTCCTAGTGGATGCTGGGGTTCCTGAAAGGACCATGGGGAATAGCGGCTCCGCAGGAGACAGGGCACAAAAAGCAAAGCTTTCCGATCAGGTGGTGTGCACTGGCTCCTCCCCCTATGACCCTCCTCCAAGCCTCAGTTAGATTTTTGTGCCCGGCCGAGAAGGGTGCAATCTAGGTGGCTCTCCTAAAGAGCTGCTTAGAAAAGTTTAGCTTAGGTTTTTTATTTTACAGTGAGTCCTGCTGGCAACAGGATCACTGCAACGAGGGACTTAGGGGAGAAGAAGTGAACTCACCTGCGTGCAGGATGGATTGGCTTCTTGGCTACTGGACATCAGCTCCAGAGGGACGATCACAGGTACAGCCTGGATGGTCACCGGAGCCTCGCCGCCGGCCCCCTTGCAGATGCTGAAACAAGAAGAGGTCCAGAATCGGCGGCAGAAGACTCCTCAGTCTTCTAAAGGTAGCGCACAGCACTGCAGCTGTGCGCCATTTTCCTCTCAGCACACTTCACACGGCAGTCACTGAGGGTGCAGGGCGCTGGGAGGGGGGCGCCCTGGGAGGCAAATGAAAACCTATTTGGCTAAAAAAATACCTCACATATAGCCTCCGGGGGCTATATGGAGATATTTAACCCCTGCCAGAATCCACTAAAGAGCGGGAGACGAGCCCGCCGTAAAAGGGGCGGGGCCTATCTCCTCAGCACACAGCGCCATTTTCCTTACACAGCTCCGCTGGTCAGGACGGCTCCCAGGTCTCTCCCCTGCACTGCACTACAGAAACAGGGTAAAACAAGAGAGGGGGGGCAAAATAGTGGCAAAAATTATATTATAAAAGCAGCTATACAGGGAGCACTTATTATAAGGCTATCCCTGTCATATATATAGCGCTTTGGTGTGTGCTGGCAGACTCTCCCTCTGTCTCCCCAAAGGGCTAGTCGGGTCCTGTCTTCGTTAAGAGCATTCCCTGTGTGTCTGCTGTGTGTCTGTACGTGTGTGTCGACATGTATGAGGACGATATTGGTGTGGAGGCGGAGCAATTGCCAAATATGGGGATGTCACCTCCTAGGGGGTCGACACCAGAATGGATGCCTTTATTTATGGAATTACGGGATAGTGTCAACACGCTAAAGCAGTCGTTTGACGACATGAGACGGCCGGACAATCAATTAGTGCCTGTCCAGGCGCCTCAAACACCGTCAGGGGCTGTAAAACGCCCTTTGCCTCAGTCGGTCGACACAGACCCAGACACAGGCACTGATTCCAGTGGCGACGGTGACGAATCAACCGTATTTTCCAGTAGGGCCACACGTTATATGATTTTGGCAATGAAGGAGGCGTTACATTTAGCTGATACTACAGGTACCACTAAACAGGGTATTATGTGGGGTGTGAAAAAACTACCTATAGTTTTTCCTGAATCAGAAGAACTAAATGAGGTGTGTGATGAAGCGTGGGTTGCCCCCGATAAAAAGATGCTAATTTCAAAGAAGTTATTGGCTTTATACCCTTTCCCGCCAGAGGTTAGGGCGCGCTGGGAAACACCTCCTAGGGTGGACAAGGCGCTCACACGCTTCTCTAAACAAGTGGCGTTACCCTCTCCTGAGACGGCCGCACTTAAAGATCCAGTAGATAGGAGGATGGAAAATATCCAAAAAAGTATATACACACATACAGGTGTTATACTACGACCAGCTATAGCGACAGCCTGGATGTGCAGTGCTGGAGTAGCTTGGTCAGAGTCCCTGATTGAAAATATTGATACCCTGGATAGGGACAATGTTTTACTGTCTTTAGAGCAAATAAAGGATGCATTTCTTTATATGCGTGATGCACAGAGGGATATCTGCACACTGGCATCACGGGTAAGTGCTATGTCCATTTCGGCCAGAAGAAGTTTATGGACGCGACAGTGGTCAGGCGATGCGGACTCAAAACGGCATATGGAAGTTTTGCCGTATAAAGGGGAGGAGTTATTTGGAGTCGGTCTATCAGATTTGGTGGCCACGGCTACAGCCGGGAAATCCACCTTTTTACCTCAAGTTACTCCCCAACAGAAAAAGACACCGACTTTTCAACCGCAGCCCTTTCGTTCCTTTAAAAACAAGAGAGCAAAGGGATATTCATATCTGCCACGAGGCAGAGGAAGGGGGAAGAGACAGCAACAGGCAGCTCCTTCCCAGGAACAGAAGCCCTCCCCCGCTTCTACAAAAGCCTCAGCATGACGCTGGGGCTTCTCAAGCGGACTCGGGGGCGGTGGGCGGTCGTCTCAAGAATTTCAGCACGCAGTGGGCTCACTCGCAGGTAGATCCCTGGATCCTGCAGATAATATCTCAGGGATACAGGTTGGAACTAGAGACAGATCCACCTCGCCGTTTCCTGAAGTCTGCTTTACCAACGTCCCCCTCCGAAAGGGAGACGGTCTTGGAAGCCATTCACAAGCTGTACTCTCAGCAGGTGATAGTCAAGGTACCTCTTCTACAACAAGGAAAGGGGTATTATTCCACTCTATTTGTGGTACCGAAGCCGGATGGCTCGGTAAGACCTATTCTAAATCTGAAGTCATTGAACCTGTACATAAAGAAGTTCAAGTTCAAGATGGAGTCACTCAGAGCAGTGATAGCGAACCTGGAAGAAGGGGACTTTATGGTATCCTTGGACATCAAGGATGCGTACCTCCACGTTCCAATTTACCCCTCACACCAGGGGTACCTCAGGTTCGTCGTACAAAACTGTCACTATCAGTTTCAGACGCTGCCGTTCGGATTGTCCACGGCACCTCGGGTCTTTACAAAGGTAATGGCCGAGATGATGATTCTTCTTCGAAGAAAAGGCGTATTAATTATCCCATACTTGGACGATCTCCTGATAAGGGCAAGGTCCAGAGAACAGCTAGAGATGGGATTAGCACTGTCTCAAGAAGTGCTAAAACAGCACGGGTGGATTCTGAATATTCCAAAATCCCAGTTAATGCCAACAACTCGTCTGCTGTTCCTAGGGATGATTCTGGACACGGTTCAGAAAAAGGTTTTTCTCCCGGAGGAAAAAGCCAAGGAGTTATCCGAGCTTGTCAGGAACCTCCTAAAACCAGGAAAGGTGTCTGTACATCAATGCACAAGAGTCCTGGGAAAAATGGTGGCTTCTTACGAAGCAATTCCATTCGGCAGATTCCACGCAAGAATTTTCCAGAGGGATCTGTTGGACAAATGGTCAGGGTCGCATCTTCAGATGCACCAGCGGATAACCCTGTCTCCAAGGACAAGGGTATCTCTTCTGTGGTGGTTGCAGAGTGCTCATCTATTGGAGGGCCGCAGATTCGGCATACAGGATTGGATCCTGGTGACCACGGACGCCAGCCTGAGAGGCTGGGGAGCAGTCACACAAGGAAGAAACTTCCAGGGAGTGTGGACGAGCCTGGAAACGTCTCTTCACATAAACATTCTGGAACTAAGAGCAATCTACAATGCTCTAAGCCAGGCAGAACCTCTGCTTCAGGGAAAACCGGTGTTGATCCAGTCGGACAACATCACGGCAGTCGCCCATGTGAACAGACAGGGCGGCACAAGAAGCAGGAGTGCAATGGCAGAAGCTGCAAGGATTCTTCGCTGGGCAGAGAATCATGTGATAGCACTGTCAGCAGTGTTCATCCCGGGAGTGGACAACTGGGAAGCAGACTTCCTCAGCAGACACGACCTTCACCCGGGAGAGTGGGGACTTCATCCAGAAGTCTTCCACATGCTGGTAACCCGTTGGGAAAGACCAATGGTGGACATGATGGCGTCTCGCCTCAACAAAAAACTGGACAGGTATTGCGCCAGGTCAAGAGATCCGCAGGCAATAGCTGTGGACGCGCTGGTAACGCCTTGGGTGTACCAGTCGGTGTATGTGTTTCCTCCTCTGCCTCTCATACCAAAAGTATTGAGAATTATACGGCAAAGAGGCGTAAGAACGATACTAGTGGTTCCGGATTGGCCAAGAAGGACTTGGTACCCGGAACTTCAAGAGATGATCACGGAAGATCCGTGGCCTCTACCTCTAAGGAGGGACTTGCTTCAGCAGGGTCCCTGTCTGTTTCAAGACTTACCGCGGCTGCGTTTGACGGCATGGCGGTTGAACGCCGGATCCTAAAGGAAAAAGGCATGCCGGAAGAAGTCATTCCTACTTTGATTAAAGCAAGGAAGGAAGTAACCGTGCAACATTATCACCGCATTTGGCGAAAATATGTTGCGTGGTGCGAGGATCGGAGTGCTCCGACGGAGGAATTTCATCTGGGTCGATTCCTACATTTCCTGCAATCAGGATTGTCTATGGGTCTCAAATTGGGATCTATTAAGGTTCAAATTTCGGCCCTGTCGATTTTCTTCCAGAAAGAATTGGCTTCAGTCCCTGAAGTCCAGACTTTCGTTAAGGGAGTGCTGCATATACAGCCTCCTGTGGTGCCTCCAGTGGCACCGTGGGATCTCAATGTGGTTTTGGACTTTCTAAAATCTCATTGGTTTGAACCACTAAAAAATGTGGATTTGAAATATCTCACATGGAAAGTGACCATGCTACTAGCCCTGGCTTCGGCCAGGAGAGTGTCAGAACTGGCAGCTTTATTTTACAAAAGCCCATATCTGATTTTCCATTCGGACAGGGCGCAACTGCGGACTCGTCCGCATTTTCTCCCTAAGGTGGTGTCAGCATTTCATCTGAACCAGCCTATTGTAGTGCCTGCGGCTACAAGTGACTTGGAGGACTCCAAGTTACTGGACGTTGTCAGAGCATTGAAAATATATATTGCAAGGACAGCTGGAGTCAGAAAATCTGACTCGTTGTTTATATTGTATGCACCCAACAAGATGGGTGCTCCTGCGTCTAAGCAGACGATTGCTCGTTGGATCTGTAGCACAATCCAACTTGCACATTCTGTGGCAGGCCTGCCACAGCCTAAATCTGTAAAGGCCCACTCCACAAGGAAGGTGGGCTCATCTTGGGCGGCTGCCCGAGGGGTCTCGGCATTACAACTTTGCCGAGCAGCTACGTGGTCAGGGGAGAACACGTTTGTAAAATTTTACAAATTTGATACTCTGGCTAAGGAGGACCTGGAGTTCTCTCATTCGGTGCTGCAGAGTCATCCGCACTCTCCCGCCCGTTTGGGAGCTTTGGTATAATCCCCATGGTCCTTTCAGGAACCCCAGCATCCACTAGGACGATAGAGAAAATAAGAATTTACTTACCGATAATTCTATTTCTCGGAGTCCGTAGTGGATGCTGGGCGCCCATCCCAAGTGCGGATTATCTGCAATAATTGTACATAGTTATTGTTAACTAATTCGGGTTATTGTTGTAGGGAGCCATCTTTCAGAGGCTCCTCTGTTATCATACTGTTAACTGGGTTTAGATCACAAGTTGTACGGTGTGATTGGTGTGGCTGGTATGAGTCTTACCCGGGATTCAAAATTCCTCCCTTATTGTGTACGCTCGTCCGGGCACAGTACCTAACTGAGGCTTGGAGGAGGGTCATAGGGGGAGGAGCCAGTGCACACCACCTGATCGGAAAGCTTTGCTTTTTGTGCCCTGTCTCCTGCGGAGCCGCTATTCCCCATGGTCCTTTCAGGAACCCCAGCATCCACTACGGACTCCGAGAAATAGAATTATCGGTAAGTAAATTCTTATTTTCCCATCCATTACTGCGGGATCCGATCCAATGCGGATCGGATCGTTGGAAAAGCACACCGAAAATTCCCGATTTCACCCAATATATCATGAAATAAAGCATTATCAGTCTAGTGTATGGGGCCCTTAAGCCCTTTCCTGGTTAGGAAAAAACATCCCCATTCTGATAGGTACGCCTGACTGGTGGGTGTGTTTAATATTAGAATAAATGTTGTTGGGTTTTTTTTCTTGTCAAACTACAGGTCACAGCAAGCATTCTAATGCCCACATTTCATGGCTGTCAGGGCATGCTGAAACTTGCAGAATCGCAAGTGCCACCATGGCCTGTGATCCAGGGTCTGCTGCTATCTGCAGTCCACTTGCATATTAAATCATACACTTAACATTAAAAAGATTTGAAATTGAAATAAAGTCTATCACAAGAAAGAGTTGTTTAATAATCATCATTTATATTTAAAAGGCCGCTTGATAAATCTGGTGGTTTTTATGCATTAATGTAAGAAAAAAGTGGTACGGAGATGAGTTTAGTATTCTCTTATAAATTGGTGTTTTGGACCTTAGTAAATAGGTGGGGTACAAAACTGCTGGGAAAATGATATGTTTTGATGGTTTTGCTTCTCTGCACTTTTATAAAATTATCCCCCTTGTATAGGATAATAGGGCAGTGTTGCAGTTGTAACTTTAGTGGTTTCTTTTTTTTTTTTTTACTATGATTTATTTTAATGTGAGACTTAAAGTATAACTGCTAGTGGAAATGCCCTTATATAAATTGAAGTATAATTATGTGGTAGAACTAATTCAAAAGATATCAAATGATATCGATATAAATAATACATTTTTATATAAAAAAAATATATAAATGTTCAAAATATTTAAGCAAATCCAATTGTTTTCCCTCGTGGCTGCCACTAAATAGCCCCAAAAGGAGCAAGTCAGTTGTTGCTGCAGGAGGATACGTTTCTGCTCACAGCCTCCTGAGGTGGCGAGAAGAAATTTGTGAAAAATCTGTTAATTGTGCACCCTAACGTCTGTTAATTGGGCACCCTAACCAGGAGTTTAACTGTGTTAGCGCAATGATTAATGGTGCCCAAAACAAATTAATTTATCATTGCTGCTGTTAAAACATTTGCATTGCAACTGGGTCAGATATATCAGCTTAGGCATACATCTACTGGATCATAAGCAAATAGATAAACAGTGCATATATATTCTGGATGCAACACTTGAGGGGCCCATTTATCATGCCTTGGAGAGTGACAGCACGATGATAAAGTGCCAGCCAATCGGCTCCTAACTGCCATTGTTTAAAAAATTACAGGAGTTGATTGGTTGGTACTTTATCACTGTGCTATTTATCATTCTCGAAGGCTTGATAAATATGGGCATAACTATATATGAAAAGTTAGAAAATGTATTAGTCTTTGTAGTTACAGCAGTGGAATCCAATCAGTAGTGGTCCACTACTAATTGGATTCCACTGCTGTAACTACAAAGCCAGTAATTACACCATAGCGGGCTGTGAGCACAATAGTCTTGAACTGTCCAATGATCTAAACTACAGTGTATATAATACTGGACTTATAATTTTAGTCCAGGGGAGGTGTCCGCAGAGCCCAGATTTATCACTTACATTATTGAATAGTCTTAAATTGCAATTTTATGGTATATTTATCTAACTTTAATACATTGTTTAACTTTCTTATATACGAAGGGAGGTATCCTATTATACCCCTTTCAGACAGAAGATGAAATTACCGGATGAAGCAGTTCCACCCGGTAATTTCATGTAACACACTGGTCCTTTTTCTGTGTGAAAGGGTCAACCCGTGTTGTAATTCCCAGGACTTCGACCCAGGAATTTATGAGGGTCGGAGACACGGGAATTAGGACACGGGTTGACCCTTTCACACAGACAAAATACCCGTGTTGATCTGAAAATTACCGGGTCGAAATTTTCGACCCGGTAATTTGCATGTCTGTGTGAAGGGGGGGTCAGGCAGGTCCCGGCAAAACGACCCGGCACTGAAATGCAGGGTAATTGCCGGGACTTTCAGACTTTTCTGTCTGAAAGAGGTATTACAGGAGATAAAACATCGGGTCGCCCTTTTTTCCGATGTTTCACTGAAGTTTTTTTTACAGGCTATCCAATTAGGATTTCCTCCTGAAAACACACAGGTTCAGTGAAACCTTTGTGTTTTCATGATAAACAGCCCCTTTTTTGCTTGAAAACTGGGCTGTTTTTCCGTGGATTTGGTCTCGCCTGCCTGACTCCTGAAACTTCGTATCCAGGAACATGTACGAAACATTAAAAATAAAGTGGAGAGTCACCCCCTCTCTAGACACTTCGCTGAAACTCACAACTCAAGTACGGAAACCTTTACATTCAGAGCCATTGAACACGTCAAAATGGGACCTAGAGGGGGAGATCTACTGAAAAAATTATCTCAAAGGGAGATGTATTGGATTTTTACTTTAAATACTCTCCAACCGCATGGTCATAATGAAGGCTACGAGATTGCCCCTTTTTTATGAGGTACATTGAGGGTCCAATTCAGCCTTTGCTTCTGGTCTCCAAAATCATTTTTTTCCTCCACATAACTCCCTTCCATATTCCAGCCTCAGGGCCCAATTTATCAATATATCCCCTTTTTTTAATAGGATGTGATTTAATATTTTAATATTCATGCCGGTTTTATGTATACACTATGTCTGGTTGCACTAATTGTGAACCCATAAAGTTTTTATTAGTGACTTTAGATCGGTTCATGACTGCGATCAATACTGTATGTCATATGAGCATAAGATATTTCTAAGCTCAATAATGGTTGAACTAGGCCCTACTGTCATAATTTTTTATTATTTATTATATATTTTTCTCATCTGTTTATTATTATTTTTTTTCTAATTATGGGAATTCGTATGGTGTCTGTGTTGATATTATATGCACGGATGGTTGTCTATCATCATAAGGAATTGGTGATTATCCTTCTCCACTATAAGCATAGAAGCGATTTACTAATGACAGTATTTACGTCATTTCCGCCAATAGTTATACCTGCTTACTACCATTCCTCCGCCAGCAAGTAACAGGAAGTGACTAACAACAAGGATGAGTCACTTCCGCCCAACGCTGGAACGCACGCCGGCCACGGAGGCTGGAAGGACCTGACCGGAAGTGACGCGGCCGCGACGAGCCGCGTCACTTCCGGTAAAACGAAAAACGAGCACACACAGGCGACGATTCTCGTCTTTGCCCGCTCGTGATGCAGCATAATAGTAATACTACCCACAGGATCACTGCCCCACCAATGTACTTGATATATAATCATCCCTGTATTGTTATAGGAGTCAATTTACGATCGGAAGACACTTCCGGTTCCGGAAATGACGTGAACCGGAAGTAATAGCAATATGAAACTGAAAGCAGCTATAAATGTGTGTACTTTTTGTTATGGTGTATTCTCCTGAGGAAGCCCAAAAGGCGAAACGCGTTGAGACTGATCTACCTACCTACTGCCTGTATCACTAAGCTAAGATTTCTTATTTTATTTTATTGATTCATTTATTATGTTTTATTTTGTTTATAAAAACTTTGTATGATCATACAAGGCAGTAGTCTGAAATTGAATGAACAAATACACCATACAGGACCAGCTTGAGTCATCTGGATATAAGTTTATCATATATGCTTGATTGAAATATTGATTTGGTACGCTTGATATATTGGGGAGGGTTCCCTAAGATATTTACTAAGGTACTACACTATATGGCGATGATCTTTGTCTCCTAACATATAGGTGGGGAACAGCCACTGAGGAAAAAGAGAGACAGATGGGCCTGATTCCAAGAATTTATCCGGTACTTACAATACAATTACGTGTCCACAATTTTCAGATTTATCTGAATTACTACACCATATGGCGCTTGTTCTTCCCCCCTACCTCTATATATATATATATATATATATATATATATATATATATATATATATATATATATATAATATCTATAAAACAAATAGATGCGGGGGCGCACAGGTAACGTTCGGTGAGCACTAGTGGTGCACGTGAATCTGTGATCTTTAAAAGAATATATATATATATATATATATATATATATATATATATATATATATATTTCTCTATCGTCCTAGTGGATGCTGGGGTTCCTGAAAGGACCATGGGGAATAGCGGCTCCGCAGGAGACAGGGCACAAAAAGTAAAGCTTTTTCAGATCAGGTGGTGTGCACTGGCTCCTCCCCCTATGACCCTCCTCCAGACTCCAGTTAGATTTTTGTGCCCGGCCGAGAAGGGTGCAATCTAGGTGGCTCTCCTAAAGAGCTGCTTAGAAAAAGTTTAGCTAGGTTTTTTATTTTACAGTGATTCCTGCTGGCAACAGGATCACTGCAGCGAGGGACTGAGGGGAGAAGGAGTCAACTCACCTGCGTGCAGGATGGATTGGCTTCTTGGCTACTGGACATCAAGCTCCAGAGGGACGATCACAGGTACAGCCTGGATGGTCACCGGAGCCGCGCCGCCGGCCCCCTTGCAGATGCTGAAGTCAGAAGAGGTCCAGAATCGGCGGCTGAAGACTCCTGCAGTCTTCTAAAGGTAGCGCACAGCACTGCAGCTGTGCGCCATTTTCCTCTCAGCACACTTCACACGGCAGTCACTGAGGGTGCAGGGCGCTGGGAGGGGGGCGCCCTGGGAGGCAAATGAATACCTATAAAGGCTAAAAATACCTCACATATAGCCCCTAGAGGCTATATGGAGATATTTAACCCCTGCCTGATTTTTCTAAATAGCGGGAGACGAGCCCGCCAGAAAAGGGGCGGGGCCTATCTCCTCAGCACACGGCGCCATTTCCTCTCGCAGCTCCGCTGGTCAGGACGGCTCCCAAGTCTCTCCCCTGCACTGCACTACAGAAACAGGGTAAAACAGAGAGGGGGGGGCAAATTTATGGCGATATTTTGATATAACAAAGCAGCTATAAGGGAGCACTTATTATAAGGCTATCCCTGATATATATATATAGCGCTTTTGGTGTGTGCTGGCAAACTCTCCCTCTGTCTCCCCAAAGGGCTAGTGGGTCCTGTCTTCGTTAGGAGCATTCCCTGTGTGTCTGCTGTGTGTCGGTACGTGTGTGTCGACATGTATGAGGACGATATTGGTGTGGAGGCGGAGCAATTGCCAAATATGAGGATGTCACCCCCTAGGGCAGGCATTCCCAACCGCGGTCCTCAAGGCACACTAACAGTGCAGGTTTTAGTGATATCCAGGCTTCAGCACAGGTGACTTAATTAGTAGCTCAGTTATTTTGATTTAACCATCTGTGCTGCAGCCTGGATATCACTAAAACCTGCACTGTTGGTGTGCCTTGAGGACCGTGGTTGGGAATGCCTGCCCTAGGGAGTCGACACCAGAATGGATGCCTTTATTTATGGAACTACGGGATAGTGTCAACACGCTAAAGCAGTCGTTTGACGACATGAGGCGGCCGGACAATCAATTAGTGCCTGTCCAGGCGACTCAAACACCGTCAGGGGCTGTGAAACGCCCTTTGCCTCAGTCGGTCGACACAGACCCAGACGCAGGCACTGACTCCAGTGGTGACGGTGACGATTCAACCGTATTTTCCAGTAGGGCCACACGTTATATGATTTTGGCAATGAAGGAGGCGTTACATTTAGCTGATACTACAGGTACCACTAAACAGGGTATTATGTGGGGTGTGAAAAAACTACCTATAGTTTTTCCTGAATCAGAAGAATTAAATGACGTGTGTAATGAAGCGTGGGTTGCCCCTGATAAAAAGCTGATAATTTCAAAGAAATTATTGGCATTATACCCTTTCCCGCCAGAGGTTAGGGAGCGCTGGGAAACACCTCCTAGGGTGGACAAGGCGCTAACACGCTTATCTAAACAAGTGGCGTTACCCTCTCCTGAGACGGCCGCACTTAAAGATCCATCAGATAGGAGGATGGAAAATATCCAAAAAAGTATATACACACATGCAGGTGTTATACTACGACCAGCTGTAGCGACTGCCTGGATGGGCAGTGCTGGGGTAGTTTGGTCAGAGTCCCTGATTGAAAATATTGATACCCTGGACAGGGACAATATTTTACTGTCGTTAGAACAAATAAAGGATGCATTTCTTTATATGCGTGATGCACAGAGGGATATCTGCACACTGGCATCACGGGTAAGTGCTATGTCCATTTCGGCCAGAAGAGCTTTATGGACGCGACAGTGGACAGGCGATGCGGATTCAAAACGGCATATGGAAGTTTTGCCGTATAAAGGGGAGGAGTTATTTGGAGTCGGTCTATCAGATTTGGTGGCCACGGCTACAGCCGGGAAATCCACCTTTCTACCTCAAGTCACTCCCCAACAGAAAAAGGCACCGACTTTTCAACCGCAGCCCTTTCGTTCCTTTAAAAATAAGAGAGCAAAGGGCTATTCATATCTGCCACGAGGCAGAGGTCGAGGGAAGAGACAGCAACACGCAGCTCCTTCCCAGGAACAGAAGCCCTCCCCGGCTTCTACAAAAGCCTCAGCATGACGCTGGGGCTTCTCAAGCGGACTCGGGGACGGTGGGCGGTCGTCTCAAAAATTACAGCGCGCAGTGGGCTCACTCGCAGGTAGATCCCTGGATCCTGCAGATAATATCTCAAGGGTACAGGTTGGAATTAGAGACAGATCCACCTCGCCGTTTCCTGAAGTCTGCTTTACCAACGTCCCCCTCCGAAAGGGAGACGGTTTTGGAAGCCATTCACAAGCTGTACTCTCAGCAGGTGATAGTCAAGGTACCTCTTCTACAACAAGGGAAGGGGTATTATTCCACTCTTTTTGTGGTACCGAAGCCGGATGGCTCGGTAAGGCCTATTCTAAATCTGAAGTCCTTGAACCTGTACATAAAGAAGTTCAAGTTCAAGATGGAGTCACTCAGAGCAGTGATAGCGAACCTGGAAGAGGGGGACTTTATGGTATCCTTGGACATCAAGGATGCGTATCTCCACGTTCCAATTTACCCCTCACACCAGGGGTACCTCAGGTTCGTTGTACAAAACTGTCACTATCAGTTTCAGACGCTGCCGTTCGGATTGTCCACGGCACCTCGGATCTTTACAAAGGTAATGGCCGAGATGATGATTCTTCTTCGAAGAAAAGGCATATTAATTATCCCATACTTGGACGATCTCCTAATAAGGGCGAGGTCCAGAGAACAGCTAGAGATGGGATTAGCACTGTCTCAAGAAGTGCTAAAACAGCACGGGTGGATTCTGAATATTCCAAAATCCCAGTTAATGCCGACAACTCGTCTGCTGTTCCTAGGGATGATTCTGGACACGGTTCAGAAAAAGGTTTTTCTCCCGGAGGAAAAAGCCAAGGAGTTATCCGACCTTGTCAGGAACCTCCTAAAACCAGGAAAGGTGTCTGTACATCAATGCACAAGAGTCCTGGGAAAAATGGTGGCTTCTTACGAAGCAATTCCATTCGGCAGATTCCACGCAAGAATTTTCCAAAGGGATCTGTTGGACAAATGGTCAGGGTCGCATCTTCAGATGCACCTACGGATAACCCTGTCTCCAAGGACAAGGGTGTCTCTTCTGTGGTGGTTGCAGAGTCCTCATCTATTGGAGGGCCGCAGATTCGGCATACAGGATTGGATCCTGGTGACCACGGACGCCAGCCTGAGAGGCTGGGGAGCAGTCACACAAGGAAGAAACTTCCAGGGAGTATGGACAAGCCTGGAAACGTCTCTTCACATAAACATTCTGGAACTAAGAGCAATATACAATGCTCTAAGCCAGGCAGAACCTCTGCTTCAGGGAAAACCGGTATTGATCCAGTCGGACAACATCACGGCAGTCGCCCATGTGAACAGACAGGGCGGCACAAGAAGCAGGAGTGCAATGGCAGAAGCTGCAAGGATTCTTCGCTGGGCAGAGAATCATGTGATAGCACTGTCAGCAGTGTTCATCCCGGGAGTGGACAACTGGGAAGCAGACTTCCTCAGCAGACACGATCTTCACCCGGGAGAGTGGGGACTTCATCCAGAAGTCTTCCACATGCTGGTAACCCGTTGGGAAAGACCAATGGTGGACATGATGGCGTCTCGCCTCAACAAAAAACTGGACAGGTATTGCGCCAGGTCAAGAGATCCGCAGGCAATAGCTGTGGACGCGCTGGTAACGCCTTGGGTGTACCAGTCGGTGTATGTGTTTCCTCCTCTGCCTCTCATACCAAAAGTATTGAGAATTATACGGCAAAGAGGCGTAAGAACGATACTAGTGGTTCCGGATTGGCCAAGAAGGACTTGGTACCCGGAACTTCAAGAGATGATCACGGAAGATCCGTGGCCTCTACCTCTAAGGAGGGACTTGCTTCAGCAGGGTCCCTGTCTGTTTCAAGACTTACCGCGGCTGCGTTTGACGGCATGGCGGTTGAACGCCGGATCCTAAAGGAAAAAGGCATGCCGGAAGAAGTCATTCCTACTTTGATTAAAGCAAGGAAGGAAGTAACCGTGCAACATTATCACCGAATTTGGCGAAAATATGTTGCGTGGTGCGAAGATCGGAGTGCTCCGACGGAGGAATTTCAACTGGGTCGATTCCTACATTTCCTGCAATCAGGATTGTCTATGGGTCTCAAATTGGGATCTATTAAGGTTCAAATTTTCGGCCCTGTCGATTTTCTTTCAAAAAGAATTGGCTTCAGTCCCTGAAGTCCAGACCTTTGTTAAGGGAGTGCTGCATATACAGCCTCCTGGGGTGCCTCCAGTGGCACCGTGGGATCTCAATGTGGTTTTGGACTTTCTAAAATCTCATTGGTTTGAACCACTAAATAAGGTGGATTTGAAATATCTCACTTGGAAAGTGACCATGCTTCTAGCCCTGGCTTCTGCCAGGAGAGTATCAGAATTGGCAGCTTTATCTTACAAAAGCCCATATCTGATTTTCCATTCGGACAGGGCAGAACTGCGGACTCGTCCGCATTTTCTCCCTAAGGTGGTGTCAGCATTTCATCTGAACCAGCCTATTGTAGTGCCTGCGGCTACAAGTGACTTGGAGGACTCCAAGTTACTGGACGTTGTCAGAGCATTAAAAATATATATTGCAAGGACAGCTGGAGTCAGAAAATCTGACTCGTTGTTTATATTGTATGCACCCAACAAGATGGGTGCTCCTGCGTCTAAGCAGACGATTGCTCGTTGGATCTGTAGCACAATCCAACTTGCACATTCTGTGGCAGGCCTGCCACAGCCTAAATCTGTAAAGGCCCACTCCACAAGGAAGGTGGGCTCATCTTGGGCGGCTGCCCGAGGGGTCTCGGCATTACAACTTTGCCGAGCAGCTACGTGGTCAGGGGAGAACACGTTTGTAAAATTTTACAAATTTGATACTCTGGCTAAGGAGGACCTGGAGTTCTCTCATTCGGTGCTGCAGAGTCATCCGCACTCTCCCGCCCGTTTGGGAGCTTTGGTATAATCCCCATGGTCCTTTCAGGAACCCCAGCATCCACTAGGACGATAGAGAAAATAAGATTTTACTTACCGATAAATCTATTTCTCGGAGTCCGTAGTGGATGCTGGGCGCCCATCCCAAGTGCGGATTATCTGCATAAATTGTACATAGTTATTGTTAACTAATTCGGGTTATTGTTGAAGGAAGCCATCTTTCAGAGGCTCCGCTGTTATCATACTGTTAACTGGGTTTAGATCACAAGTTGTACGGTGTGATTGGTGTGGCTGGTATGAGTCTTACCCGGGATTCAAAATCCTCCCTTATTGTGTACGCTCGTCCGGGCACAGTACCTAACTGGAGTCTGGAGGAGGGTCATAGGGGGAGGAGCCAGTGCACACCACCTGATCTGAAAAAGCTTTACTTTTTGTGCCCTGTCTCCTGCGGAGCCGCTATTCCCCATGGTCCTTTCAGGAACCCCAGCATCCACTACGGACTCCGAGAAATAGATTTATCGGTAAGTAAAATCTTATTATATATAATATAACGTAAAAATAATTATATAATACTATCCCAATTAATGGGTGGCAGCAACCTTAAACAATGTGATATGTGCTTGGATGGCACATAAAGGGTGTAATATAAAACTAGTGAAGAAAAGGGCGCCTATTTAGTGTTTCTTTAAAAAATTGATATGAAGTGAATTAGGTGGTAATGTATGGACATCACTTATCTGATATATACACTTTCTTCGGTCTCATGACCAATGCACATATGTAAAAAGAAGATAAAACAGAAATAACATAGCGCGTACAGTTTTTTAAAAAGAAATTTTTGCCCGTACAGTTTTTAAGACATATTTCACCATAAAAATAAAAGTAGTTGTATCTAAAAAACCTCCTAAGGATAAGCAAATCCACAATGATAAAAATCCACCAGCAGGGATTATTGGGGTTTTTCACAAATTTTAATACAACATAGAAGGTATAGAATAGTAAAAATGCAAGCGTACAGAATATAACAAGGTTCGAGCTTATCAATCTGTATGTACAATCGGATACATCCTGTTTTCCATAAAAATCCAATATCGGTAAAAATGCAAACGTACAGGATATTAAAGTTAAAAAAGCTTATCTGTCCATAAGGAGGTCTCAGGTACAGCAGTGCCAACGCGTTTCGTCAGCAGTATGACTTCATCATGGGGATATGGTCAGTAGTGAACATGTGTCTTATTTATACATGTGAGCAGTGTGAAGATCTAGCACATGGCCCAGCAAATAATGACCTCACTTCCTCTCCCCGGTCCCGTTCGGCTCGATCACGTCTCCTCAGTCAGACGCAGATATATATATATATATATATATATATATATATTGGATTGGATAGTGGGGGTACGGCGCCACAGGTGTATGTGAACAGATATTTATAAAGTGGTAATACAGTAATTAAAGACACTCCTTTAAAAATGTAAGGTGTCAGCTAACCCCTAAAAATTCGGCAGTGATAAGTTGCCTTAAGATTAGGATGTGGAAGGGGGGGATAGGGGTACCAGCGACTTACAGTGTCTAATGAAAATGAAAATAAATATGAAGAATATAGCAGGATACGGTTTCCCAAAAAAGAATAACAAATTTATTTATACAATTTAGAATAAAATACAGGGATAAAAAATGGATATAAAAGCTGGATAGTAGGAGCAATAAAAAAATATAAAAAAGATTATATATGAAAGTAAATGCAGTTGTGCTAGAACCCTAAAACACCTAAAATCAGTAAAAACAATTTTCTACTGATAAAAGGGTGTAAAAAATAAACAATGATGCTTATCTTTGAGAATGGAGGGTCAGTGGAGGTGTACCCTAAAAATAAATGCAGTTGTGCTAGAACCCTAGAACACCTAAAATCAGTAAAAACAATTTTCTACTGATAAAAGTATGTAAAAAATAAACAATGATGCTTATCTTTGAGAATGGAGGATCAGTGGAGGTGTACCCAACGCGTTTCGTCCTCAGACTTCATCAAGGGGTGGAGGACTAGTGTGCGAACACTTCTATTTATACCAGTGGTCATTAAGGAAGGATGTCTATGACATCACTTCCTGTTAGTGTTTAACATTAAAAATTCTGACACAAAATGTTGTTACAAATATAGGGAATGGATGCTGTTACTTATAATAAGTTAAAATGTGTTTTTAAAGTGCAAAACGAGAACTGTACATGGAGAAATGTTGATAACATTATAAAACTCGTAAAGGACGCATTCCGCGTCACTTCCGCCCCACTTCCTGTGTCCTTTCCGTCCCACTGCGCATGCGCATCGGGCGCCGCTTCCGGAAACAAAGTCCACAGAGTTACATAGTTCTTGCCCTTCATCCGGTTGGGCGTGGGAATCCTTTTGCCAATCTTCCGGCTGGGCGGGTCTGTGAGGTCTTGTCACGGCTGCTTCCATCATCTCCATGGTGATTTGTAGTTTTAAGCTGCAGTGATGCGGCGGCCATCTTTGGAGTGATTTTGTATATATTTTCAGCTCCTACTGTCGCCATCTTTGAGGGGCCTTTGGATAGCGGACACATCCTCTTATTTGGAGTGCGCAAGCAGCTCAGAATAAATAAAAATAAACACAAAACGCACATGTTAATATTTGTATATATACTTAGCTTAAAAAGACAATTCTAAAAAAAGGGTAATCCATATGGATATGTAAATTGCGTGGTGGACAAAAACGATTGACATGTTTTATACTCAGACTAAACTTTTAGTGCTGTTATTGTTTTCTGGATGCTAATAAACCTTAGTATTACTTATGCAGAGAGTATTATCTATTAAATATTATTTGGACCTTTCATTTAGACACATAGCATATTTAGGGATATTTTAGGTAAAAAGTGAGTATTTATTGTAGGATATTACATGAATATATACCAAAGATTTAAAGTAAATAAATAAATATAATAAATTGATGAGCTGGTGCAAAGTGATTGGGAATACATGATTGTAATAAGTGAGAGGGGGAGGGGTTTGGAGTAAACTTTTTTTGAAAACTCCTGTGATGGTGGATACGAGGTGTGAAGGTGGTGTATAAAAAATATATATATAATAAAAATATATATATATATATAATAAATATAAAAAATATATAATAATAAAAGTGAGGAGTATATGGCTTTGGTGAAACTGGTATAATAAATATTACAGTACTGTGAAGTGTGAATATACATGTGTCAATATTCCCTTATAATATTGCCGTTACGAGTTCTCTGGTCTGCCCTTATACAGTACCCAATCTTCTCAAGTGGTTACCCACTTGGTACTGATTGGGCCCAACACTGCTTAGCTTCCAAGATCGGACGAGATTGGGCGTGTGCCAGTGCGGTGTGACTGTATTCATTGGCGAAATGACTTATTCACACAGTAACAGGTTTTTATTAGGAATATATGACACTCTATCTTATGAATTAACAAGGTGCAGGGTGCCAAGTGGAATAAAGTAAAATGTACTATACACATAGTGGGTAACCACTTGAGAAGATTGGGTACTGTATAAGGGCAGACCAGAGAACTCGTAACGGCAATATTATAAGGGAATATTGACACATGTATATTCACACTTCACAGTACTGTAATATTTATTATACCAGTTTCACCAAAGCCATATACTCCTCACTTTTATTATTATATATTTTTTATATTTATTATATATATATATATATATTTTTATTATATATATATTTTTTATACACCACCTTCACACCTCGTATCCACCATCACAGGAGTTTTCAAAAAAAGTTTACTCCAAACCCCTCCCCCTCTCACTTATTACAATCATGTATTCCCAATCACTTTGCACCAGCTCATCAATTTATTATATTTATTTATTTACTTTAAATCTTTGGTATATATTCATGTAATATCCTACAATAAATACTCACTTTTTACCTAAAATATCCCTAAATATGCTATGTGTCTAAATGAAAGGTCCAAATAATATTTAATAGATAATACTCTCTGCATAAGTAATACTAAGGTTTATTAGCATCCAGAAAACAATAACAGCACTAAAAGTTTAGTCTGAGTATAAAACATGTCAATCGTTTTTGTCCACCACGCAATTTACATATCCATATGGATTACCCTTTTTTTAGAATTGTCTTTTTAAGCTAAGTATATATACAAATATTAACATGTGCGTTTTGTGTTTATTTTTATTTATTCTGAGCTGCTTGCGCACTCCAAATAAGAGGATGTGTCCGCTATCCAAAGGCCCCTCAAAGATGGCGACAGTAGGAGCTGAAAATATATACAAAATCACTCCAAAGATGGCCGCCGCATCACTGCAGCTTAAAACTACAAATCACCATGGAGATGATGGAAGCAGCCGTGACAAGACCTCACAGACCCGCCCAGCCGGAAGATTGGCAAAAGGATTCCCACGCCCAACCGGATGAAGGGCAAGAACTATGTAACTCTGTGGACTTTGTTTCCGGAAGCGGCGCCCGATGCGCATGCGCAGTGGGACGGAAAGGACACAGGAAGTGGGGCGGAAGTGACGCGGAATGCGTCCTTTACGAGTTTTATAATGTTATCAACATTTCTCCATGTACAGTTCTCGTTTTGCACTTTAAAAACACATTTTAACTTATTATAAGTAACAGCATCCATTCCCTATATTTGTAACAACATTTTGTGTCAGAATTTTTAATGTTAAACACTAACAGGAAGTGATGTCATAGACATCCTTCCTTAATGACCACTGGTATAAATAGAAGTGTTCGCACACTAGTCCTCCACCCCTTGATGAAGTCTGAGGACGAAACGCGTTGGGTACACCTCCACTGATCCTCCATTCTCAAAGATAAGCATCATTGTTTATTTTTTACATACTTTTATCAGTAGAAAATTGTTTTTACTGATTTTAGGTGTTCTAGGGTTCTAGCACAACTGCATTTATTTTTAGGGTACACCTCCACTGACCCTCCATTCTCAAAGATAAGCATCATTGTTTATTTTTTACACCCTTTTATCAGTAGAAAATTGTTTTTACTGATTTTAGGTGTTTTAGGGTTCTAGCACAACTGCATTTACTTTCATATATAATCTTTTTTATATTTTTTTATTGCTCCTACTATCCAGCTTTTATATCCATTTTTTATCCCTGTATTTTATTCTAAATTGTATAAATAAATTTGTTATTCTTTTTTGGGAAACCGTATCCTGCTATATTCTTCATATTTATTTTCATTTTCATTAGACACTGTAAGTCGCTGGTACCCCTATCCCCCCCTTCCACATATATACATATA